>NW_024506993.1:15177926-15369200 GCF_017590055.1 Onychostruthus taczanowskii | reverse complement strand
GGGCATTGTGTGCGCGCCGCGCCCGCCGCCGCCGCTCCGCTCCACCGGCGGCTCCGCGCCCGGCGGCGCTCCGGCGAGCGACACACAGCCTTTGTCTCTCGGGGAGTCGGTCTGCGCTGCCCGCCGCTCTGCACCTGAAGTCGTAAATCGGGCGCCGGTGACACTGGCCGGGCGGCCGCCGGGGATGCCCCGGGACGCCAACTTCGGGCCGGGGAGGGAGCGGCGCCGGGGCAGCGGCTGCGGGAGGGCTCCCGCCCGGGCAGCGCCGGCTGGAAGCGGCGGGGCGGAATGCCCGCGTCGGAAGGACTGAGCAAGTTTTCCGTCTGTGGCTTTTGCAAACTTGCTACCAGCCCCCCCACCCCCTACACGGTGGAAATAATGAAAGGAGAAGAAAAATAGCGCGGGCAGTTAATTGTGAATTTGTAACCACGTTCGCTGTTGCAGTTCTGCAAGGCCTTTATTTATTGAGAAATAGGCCAGTGATGTCTGTTTCAGTCACATGCGTGCTTTGGAGAAACAATTACATCTACTTTGGAGAAACTTGTTGCCATTATAAAAAGGTTGTACATGGTAACCCTCATGTCTGTCAGTTTCACCCACTCTGACAGCAGAATTCTGGTGGAAGAGGTTTTGCAGCAGAAGAAAAGGCCTAACTTGCTGCTTCTTTGCTGTACCTTCCTTCCTTCATGGGAGCTGGCTGCTGTCAGTAGCCCAGGAGGTTACCATAGCGAACAGTTCTGTGAGGCAGAATATAAGGTGCACCACCAAAACTCACACTGGAGAAAATGATAGTCCACCTTGTAACTTCAGAAATACCATTGTTGCAACCTACATAAGGTTTGCGATGTGTGTGAACTGGTCAGAAACGTCTGATTTGTAAGAGGAAAAGTTGTTAATGGCAAGAAGTCTTGCTCCTTCAGGAGTGGGGCTGTAACCTGTAGCATCTGCTGCATCCAGCAGGATGGATTCCTGGTCTGGCTGCAGTCTGAGATGACTGTTTCAAAATAGCCAACTGTTAGGACTAAGTAAATCAATGTGAAGACAAAAATAGATCAATTAACTGAAAGCCTTCTTGTGTAGTAGGTGGTACCGACATGGATTTTACAATTGAAAAAAAAAAAGTTAAAAAGTATCTGTCTATCTCAAAGATCATCTCTAGGGAGAGCACTTAGTGGCCTTCCTGCCTTCGATTCAGCCACTTCCTCTTTTGTTTGGTTTGTGAATTGTTGCCGTGATTGAGGGATGAGAGTGAAATCTGGTTCTTCCCAGAACCTATGTTAGGAAGATGCTTATGGACAAGACGGACAACCAAATAAAACTGCTCTTGCTGCCTTTTTCAATGACTTAGAGTTAGGAGATGGCACGGGAGGTTGGGAGAATGGCTTTGCCGTTGTTTGGTGTGGCACTTACCCTGGGACACCTCAGGATCCTGTCCCGTTAGAGCTGACACGCTCCTCCTCACGGGAGACAGCAGTGCAAGGCAGAGAGCAGGGAGGCAGTGGCAGATCTCTGTAGTTATTGATCTTTATGGGTTTTTCTTTGCTGGTTTTTCCCCCTGTACTATTAATTTGCTGCTATTGAGTTATCTTATCTGATTCTTAAACCTGGCAAATCTCCTAAGCAATTGCTGCTGTGTGGAAGAGGTGGATTAAGTGTAAGCTGACATGTTAATGACTGATAGAGTTTGCATGGTGTGATCTTTATATTCTGGGAACTCTTTCACTGCCTCATGGGGAAGATGTTAATGAATACTGCAAAAACATGTGCCGTGGTATGTTTTGGTAACACTTTCCAGGGGATTTTTTGTCATTTCATGGCAGACCAGTGACAACTGTAGACCACAGCCTTTCCGTTGTGGTTGCCTTTTGAATCCACCGTATTTGGAATTCACCTTAACATCATTGCTGTGCTTCCAGTTGTGAAGTTTGGCCGTGGCATGATCATCATGCAGTGATGCAGACATCAATACAGTCATTTGGTGCTGGCTTGACTTAAGTAATTGTCCTACAAGTGATGCACTTGAGGCACGTGGCAACTTAATTACAGGAACACGCTGACAGTGAAATGATTCATGTTAAATCCACTACAGTGTCCTTTAAGGGCACGGGAAAATTAAACCTGGAGGTGCTTAGCAAGGGGCATTTTGGGGAGAGAGCTTCCAGTGTCTAAAACCACAGGGCTTGCATTACATCCATTGTTCCTATAATGACATGGCAGCCTTAATGCTACAGAATTGTCTTGGGATTTGGTTTCTTGACTTTTTAAGTGTGCAATTCTGTGTTTTATAGATTGGTCATTGACTTGAAATAGTGTAGCCTGTGCAAGTTACAAATGTTTTCTGGACCTATAACAGCTTTCTTTTGTGTCGTTCATCTGACTAATCTTGCTTGATGATTAGCAGATTTCATGTGTCATCTTTGTTTTGGTCTCTTGGAGCATCAGTGTTGCTGCTGGTAGTGGACTGGACTTTGTGCTCCTTTCCTTCTGCTTTTGCGAATTGGCTGTCAAGTTTTAGGTGTTTAAACTTGAAGTGGGTGTTATTTAAAGCTTTTCAGGTCGTGGGGGTTCTCCCTCTCAGGATTACTTTCTTACTTGAAAAGTCAGGGGATAGAATAAAGGGAAAGGAGTTAATTTTTTGTTGTTGTTGTTTTGATTCAAATGCTTGTTGAAGTGGTGCTGAAGGCAAACACTCTGTCAGTGTGTGAGATCCTGAAAATGTCCTGAATGTGACATTTAGCAGTTTGCATTCTTGAATTTCAGAAAAAGTCAAAAATTAGAGTAAATTTTTGTCTTAAATTTATATCTTATGATTTTTAAAGCCATTGCATCAGTGCAATGATAGGATATTGTAATTATATATTTTTCTGACTTTAATCCATAATTTTTTCCACTTTCTTTACATTGATAAAACCTGTGAAAGAAGCATTGAGATGCTAATTAGTGCTCTTTTGATTTTAAAATAGTTTTGGTTCCCAGGGTACAGAATATAAATACATTTTTTAAAGTTAGATTCCGTGCATATGAGACACACATTTTCTGTTCACTTTGTATCTGTGTTGATTTTTCCTCCTTTTTCCCAGACTTTGCTGACAATCTTTGTGGATCGGTGGTGGTAATATGATAATAATAGTAGTAATAGCAATAATAGTAGTCGTAATAATAATAATAGTAATCGTAGTAACAATTATCTTCATTGTTTTGCCCCTATTTATGGGTGAGATTGTGGTTTTTAAAGTGTTCCTAGTAAAGGTTGGTCTGTAGAATTAAAGCATTACAACATGAATTTTTCTCTGCATTCTTAATAGGGCATTTCTTAGGGGAATTTCATGTTTGAATAGTTTAAATAGTCTCCTGTGAGAAAGGAGGGTGTGAACTTAGCCTGGAACAAGAGATTGTGCCTATCAGTTGGGACTCTCCAGGTGACTCTCCACGTCTCTGGGAAATGAGTGAATTTTAACTAACACAAAGCTGCATGGTGGTTCCTGAGTGGTAGGGGAATGCTTTAACAGCCTTTGAAGATAGAAAGCCATAAGTCTTCAGGGTACTTTTCTGCTTTGTTTGGCTTGGGATTGTTGGATTGTCACCCACAGACACCACTGAGGAGAGTTCAGCTGGCAAGTGTGCAAATAAAGGAGGCCTGGGAGCCACACGGCCGAGGAAGCCCAGGTCCCAAGGTCTCTTTCTTCATCTGTCTGCCCCTCCTCTTCTTCCCTTTCTTTATGTCTTGTGGGTTGTCTGGGATGTCTTCATTCATCTTTCAGTGGAGACAGTGATGTTCAGATTTATTTTCCCCGTGAAAATAAGTATCCTAGTACACCACTTGCTGGATCTTGGTGTCACAGAAACCCCAGACCCTCAGTCATGCTTTGTTGACTTGGTTTGGGGAAGCGTCCTGAGAGGAGAGGCAAAAAAACTGAACACATGCAGGTGTTCCATGTTGATCTAAGGAGCCTTGTTTGCTGGGATAACCAGATAAGCAGTAATGTTAAAACCTGAAGTAGGAAGGGCTTCAATGAGGTTTGCAGTAGCATGACCATCTCTTCTGTAATGCCTCGCTCTGGTACTGGGATTTCTGCTCTTTCAAGTGTGGTTTTTTTATAAGGCAGAGCAGCCTTAAGTGACACAAGCATTTTGCTGCGTGGATTACTTGTGGTAAATAATGTACAAGTAAGAGTTTTCCCTTCACTTAAAGTTGGTGGGAGCCATATATTTTGTTTTGGATTTTTCCACCTGTTGGGATATGGAACATGGACAGGTTGCAGATGCTTTTACCTACAGTGCAGGTGAGTTGTAGCTACAGAAGTAATCTCAGCAATTTGTTCAGATTATGTGGACATTTAAAAAGTGATTATTGTCCCTAGAGTCATCCTGAGCAGGAGTTTGCTGGTGTTCAAGGTCATTGTTTATATTGCTGTGGCACTTCATTTACACTGGTTTATTTGCTGTTACACTTGAGGACACTTCTGTTCACTACAGAAATGATCTCTTTCTTCAAACAGATGAGTTGGGAAGGAGATTAGTGGAATGTGATGTTATCTAAAAATGATGCAGCTATTAAACCAGCTTTGAGATTCTCTGAGAGTACTGATCAGCGAGAGAAGAGATGCATCTTGGATTATTTTTTTCTCTAAGAGTAAATGATGCAGGGCTGAGTGACCTCCTCTCCCATTTTGGCTGATTGAAGTTGAGGGCTCTCAGCATATCTCAAGAGGTGCTCTGTCTTGCAGAATTGGCTCATTGGTTGCAAATAATGGTGATGGTGGGGAACCCTGCAAGGTTTTGCTGTTTGTCACTTAATCCTTTTCAAGGATGTGAGGGACTGCAGTAGTGATCCTGAAGTAGATATCAAGTGGATTGGAGAAGATGAACTCTGTCTTGTTGTATTTAGAGGCTGTAGTCACTATTTCTTCTGGCAATGGGTGACAGAAAGCCATAAATAGCACCTTCAGATTTGTCATTGTTTCCAGAAGAAACCAATCAAGTCAGGAAGTGAAGGCACTTCCCCTCTGATGCTGGGTGCACATTTATTATGAATGGCTCTGCGAGTCCTGTGGCTGTCTCACCTCTGTGCTGGAGCAGGTGATGCTCTGGCGTTTCTTATCTTTTTCATGATCTCTTGACCTGGGAAAATACATACAAATGTACAATTTATTTCTTTATTATATGGTGTATTTTTTCTTTTTGTTGCCTGACTGAATGAAATCCATTTAGGATTCCCCACCTCCTTGGGAGCTGTAGTAACGTGCACGTTTGCAGCTCAAGCATGCACTTTGCTCTCTGCACAGGGAGCCATGCCCTCTAGCTTAAAAATAGAAACTTATTTGTCTTGAAATTGTAAAAAAAAACTTAGAAAATTTTAAATCTAAGGACTGTGAAACTCCATTGTACTGTAAAGCTTTGTCTGAAACCACAGTGGGTTTTTGAGGGTGTCTTTGGTGTCACAGCAACTTCTGAAAGGAGGCCAACGCTGGCTTTAGTGCCCAATAACTTTGAATGAGGACCTGGTGCTGAAAAAGCTGTGGTGCTTCACAGCAGTGTGGAAGAATGCTAGTGAAGCCTGACAGGGTTATGTATTATAAACATAGGCTTTCCTCACACATATATAAATATTAGTGTTTATTTTTTCCTAATGTCAAGTCCCAAACATGCCCCCATTAATGTGTTAAGCACTGAATTGTTGAAATTGTGTTTTAAAGTAAATTACAGGGCCTGTCATTAGGTTCCTAAAGAAATGTCCATGTGGGGAATGCCAAGCAGACAGGCAGGGGGAGAACACGGAGATGCTTCCTTGCAGGTGGCCAGCAAAACTCACAGAGTGCACAGCCTAAAAAAGAAATCATTGAAGGAGGCAGTGATTCCTTCCAGGATTAACTCTGCTCATTGCTTTTTAAAGTGTTACCATGAGGGTTAAACTAATGGCCCTAAGAAATAATGCAAGCACAGGATCAGTCACAAGTGTTACAGATATAGCACTAATTGGCCAATTGAACCGAGCTAATCAACTCCTTTTAAATGAATGTGACCATGGGCACGAGCATAGGGAAATCTTCCCCTCATCCAGGGAGGTTTTTCTCCTCTTTTTGCAAAACAAAATCCAATCAATTTGTCTGTGAGGCTTTTTAGTCCAGTGGCCATGAGCAAAAGTCTTCTTTTGCATGTGATTATTTTATATCATAAGTTATTTGTTAAACTTTTTAAGTAGATTTTGAGGAGGGAGAAGGAGCTTAAATTTGAATTCCCCTTTTTCTTGTGGGCGAATCTTACATTTTGATCTTATTCCTTAGCAAATTTAAACATGTATTTTGTCACTCCCCTTAATGAAAACCAGTTTATTTAGGGAAGTGGTTTGGTTGAAGCACATGAGTCTAGTTTGTTTTGATAATAAGCCAGTTCTAGATAATTCTAGCCTCACTGCAAGTGTAGAGGGAGTGTGTCCAACAGCTGCTTTGTCTGGTTTTGATTTTTTACTGGTTCATCTTATGTAAGAAAGATAGTGATTGGATACTGAAGAATCAAGGATGGTTGTTTCTTCTTCTGGTCTTCATAAAAAAAAAAAAAAATATTCTGGTATTCATTAAAAACATACAGTTAAACCAAGGAACATTAATAATTTGTGGCTTTTACTGTCACCTTGCAATTTCAGCTGTTACTCTGCCTTTTTTTTTTTTTTTGGTCTTTAAAAAAAAAAAAAAGCAGAGTAACAGCTGGAAGGGCAAGGTGACAGTAAAAGCCACAAATTATTAATGTTCCTTGGTTTAACTGTATGTTTTTAATGAATACCAGAATATTGTTTTTTTTGTTTCTGTATATGTTTTAAAGGTAAGAATACTCATTATCCAATTAAAATAAAAGTGCAGTTTTTATTTCTAATTGTCAGAAATAAAGTTCAACTTCCATCTAAAAGCAAGTTGACAAAAATTGTAATTCTTATTATTATCCAATAAGAAGTGCTGAAATTATCTTTTCGTAGTAAATCTAAATTTTTATTTCAATAGTCAGGTTTAATCTTTTGCATTTATATTTTGTTTCCAAAGAGTAGTTGCATCTTACTAGGAACTATTTTTAGTTTTTTGAGAAATAGCAGTATTACATAATAACTTAGTATGCTTTTATTTAAGGCAATTTATATAAATGCTTTCCTCTTGTGCTGTGCTGTAGGTAATGACATCAAAATACACTTTGTTAGTCTTGATCTTTCTTACATGCAAATGTAAATGTAGATAATGTTGCAGAAAAAATAACAACTTCCTGTCAATTACTAAAGGCATCTTTAAAGAAAAATAGCAGCATTGTTGCTTCTGGAGAGGTATGGGTTCAGAAAGCTGGGTCACGGTGGTTACAGTGGTCAGGCTGGACACGTCTCTGAATGAAGCGGTGTTTTTTGGGTTTCAAAGACTAATGGTGTATGATCTCTTCATTATCTGCCTTACCTGACTGCATCTGACAAACAGCATGGCAAAATCCACTTCAGTGTGTAAAATTAACCCTTCTGAGACTCTACCTTAGCAGAGAGATTGAAACAAAAATCCACTGCGGTGCCTCTTGCTTGTGGCTGAGAAATTAAGAGTGGCTTCAAGTCTAGCTGAAACTGGGGTGATCATAAAAATTGCCATAATGTGTCAGATCCGACACCCAGTCGTGTGTCTCACCTCAGCAACCTCTTGAGATTGAAGCAGAGCTCAGCAAGCTCTGTGCTGGCGGTGACACAGCCACGCAGGAGCCGGGGATTGGAGCTGCTCTCTGCCCCTTTGGTCCCTTCTGAATCCACACCTGGTTGTGGGTCTGCAGCTTATTGTGTGCCCTGTCAAAAGGTGCTCAGTCTGTGTTTCCTGCTTCTTGTGGTAGGAGAAATAGGGAATAAACTTTCCTTATACTTCTCTTTGATCCTAGTTTTGATTTTGCACGGCTCTCATGCTCTCCCATAGTTGGAGTGTTCAGCTCAGAAGGAAACCTCGTGTGTTGTGCAGAAGATGCTGGAGCCCATCTGGAGCTTGTGTGCACAGTGCTGGACAGGGGTGCTCTTTCTGGTTGTGTGTGTTTCCTATCTTTGCTATAAAACTCAATTATACATCCATCCCTACTGTATAGAAGTATTTCAAGCCCCCGGTGCTCTTTCTTACCTTTTTTTTGTGCATCTTCTAGTATTTCCATGGCTCTTTGACACCAGCACTACAGGCTGTCTCAAGGGGCTCTGGATTTCTAGAAGTGTAGTACAGTGCTTGTTTTCTTCTCCGTTCCTTGGGGCTCTTAATGAGTATGAAACTGATGTTCCAAGAGAATTAGTTGTAACAGTTTCAAAATTCCGAGTTGCAGTAGCTAATTTAGATCACATTGTATAGGTGAGATTATTTCTTTTTCTATGTCTTATTATCTTGCCTTTAATTTCATCTGCTATTATCCTTCTGCAGTTCTTAGCAAGCAGCATTTATTTTTTATCTCTTGAATGGTTCTGTATTGTCTTAAAACTTTGCACTCTAATGTTTGTGTGCTTCCCTTGAAAAGCAGAACAGAGTACAGTCATTAGTCCTCCTTGTATTGTGAACAACTACTTTTTCTTTCTATCGTTATTTCTTGTCTTTATAATCAGCCTTCTAAGTATGAGATGTAGTAGAAGAAGCTCCACAGTATTTCAAGTCTCATTGGATGAAAGCACCCTCTAACCTGAGGTGATCACTTGGGTTTGGCCTTAATGCCCAGATTGTATCCTCTGCTTTCTAAAACACTTATTTCTTGACAAATTGGTTGATAAATTACCTTCATGTAATGAAGTGTTACCGTTTAGTGATCTTTGACTAGATCTGCTGTGCAGCATACGGTATGGAATTTAACACTGATGTTTTCAACATTTAAAAAATATTATTCTAAAGTTCCCAGGTTGTGAAGCTTTTGAAATGCTGGTAATTCAGATATGTATTCCCAGACAGCAGGCCTGCATGCTGTGGTGTGAATAGATCAGTGGGTGCTTCAGTTTGGAAAAGGACAAAATGAACATCCCTGGTCTGGAAGAACAAGATCAAGTCAGTCTCCTGTGGTGGCTCCACGGTGCCTTGTGGCCACACCTGTGTGATGGACACAGGAGAAAATGCATCTTAGATTAATCCCTATTGGATGGGAAAATGCCACAATCCAAAGGCTTTATATTCCACATGATTTACTTTGCTATAAGGTAATAAGTACGTCGGAGATTGTTGATCTAAGAAAAAATGATTTCATTTTGCTGTTAATGAGTGTTTTTCTGTTGCCCTTTAGAAAAATCCATTCACTCTTTGTCTGTACCTCAGCAGTTTTCTGTTCATTTCGTGGCCATTCACTTCTTCTGGGTGTGCCCAGCCCTCATACCAGGGAACGAGCTTTTAATCTTTTGTGTTTAGAAGACCCTTTTTATAACCATAAAGGCTAACAAAGTACCTTACCGAGAATTAAAGTTAAGATGTTGCAGAGATGTTGACCTCAGCTTTGGAAAGCTTTTAGGGAGTATTTTTCCAGGCCAGTTCTTCACTCAATTGATGTTCTTGCTTTGCATAGAGATCTGATAATTCATTTTTTTTACATCCCTGTTGCTCCTGGAGTGATTGTGGCAGTGCTGGGCTCTGCAATTTCCGGTTGCTGCTGAGGGCAGCACTTAAGTGGAGATGGTGTAATTTACATCCAGTGCTGCACTTGCCACTTAATGTTTTCTAGCAGCTCCATTTCTATAGGGAGCAAATCAAAACAGACTTGGGCTGTCAGTGGAGATGTGTTTTTTAAACACAACCAGACGAACGGTTTTCTTTTCCATTTAATCAAGAGTATATTTAAAATTGAATGTCACAGCAGAAGCATGTGATTATAACATACACAGGTATTTCTAGTGGGTTGAGCTCTAAAGAACTTCCATGGGCTACACTTAGATGCAGAATACTGACATGGGGGAAGAAAATGCAGGAGACTTCATAAAATAACTTCTTAATGTAGTGTTTTCAGGACAGAGGTATCCTTTGGTTTTTCTCAGGTTTTTTCTGCTTTTATTGCATCCTGCTACAGAATTAAAATTCTGTTTTAATGATCACAACTAATGATTCAAAAGTTGAAGTGGAACCTGAATAGAAGGGTATTATCTCTCTTTTGTATGTATTAATGAAACAAGGGTGCATGTGACAGCACAGTGATGGCTGAAAAAATACATATTGAAGGGAATGGGCTGCAAAAATAATTCAGTGGGGGGAAAAAAAGTATCAATTTGAAAACACTTCTTATGACAGTGTAAATGTTCCAGTGTTCTCAGAATCAAGCTCTGAAATTGTACTCCTAAAAATAGAGAAATCTTTTTCAGTTGCGCTGAGCCCTTAGGCTCAAGTCTTGTTTTTCTCTCTGTATGAACAGACATGAAGAAAAAAAAAATCTTAAAATGAGAACAGATTTTCTTGTAATTTTACCATTCCTGATGTTGGGGTAATAAGAGCATCATCCCTTACTGTGAGCTCTTTACTAAAACCCTGTGCTTTAACTGTTCTTAGGCCTGTAGGCCTGTTAATGTTCTTGTGATTCAAAATGTGTAGTTGAAAGCTGTTGTCTTTCTTTTCTTGTTCTTTTTTTTTCCCCTTCCTTTTTAAGCTTTCAGTACTTTTCAAAGGAAGTAATGAGAAGGGAGCACATCAGCTAATGAGCAATAAAAAAAGGCAAGGCCATATTTCTGTGGCACTGCTTAGAGAGAGAGAATTCCGTGGTTTAGGTAGCTCGTAATACAGTACTTCAGTTTGGGGGGAAAGATCCAGGGGAAAGCTGCGTTCTGCCATCACAGTTTGCATGTGCGAGGAGCAGTAGGTGACTCCAAGGGAGCTTTAACGAGTGAAAACAGCACAGACAGTGCAGGGATGGCTTCAGTGGATAGTGCAGGCACAGCTCAGGAGCTGCAGTGAAAATAGGTGCCTGTTTGGCTCCGCGTCACAGGGTTGGAAGATCATGTTTGGTTGAAGATGTTCAAAGATCGTATGAGGGGACTCATGATGATTATTTATGTTGATGCCTGAAGTCTCTTGGAATTAATCAATCCAGGAAGACCTATACTGGCATTATAGCCAGCCTGGTGTGTATGTTTTTCTCAGTTTTCTGCGGCTAAAGTGCCACATTTAAAGCCTTGTTACTCTGAGATGTTTTCTCAGCCTGTTATGAAACTTCACTTACTTCACTTGAAAGGCTTGGGTACTGCTTTAACACCTAAAGTGTATGAAGTAATTCAGGCTGTGAGAAGGAGCCATATTTCTGTGCTTTTAGCCTCTTGTTATTTCTGCCTGGACATAATGTTAAGAGATGTGCTGGCAGTGGAACTGAAATAGTGGCTGGGTTCTGCTCGGTCACTAATGATAGCTGGAGAGGGATTTTCTTTTCACACACAAGAAGTCGTGTCAGGGCGTCAGGCAGCCAGGAGCACGTATTGCTGACACAATGGCAGTGCATTCAAGCCAGCTGGTCTTTGTGAGATTTGTTGGATCTCACAGGTAGAATGAAAAATATGTTATGGTACCCAGATCTGTAACCTGACAAGAATTGTGTGTCCTGTAAATATCTGCTGGTTGAGCAGACTTCTTCTAAGAGATTTGTGATGGAACTTGGGACGTTGATGTTTCTGGGTTGCCTTCAGATAAAAAGGGAAATTTTTGTATATTTTCCTTATAAGGCACCTCCTTTAGATATGCATGCATTTCCATTAAAAACCCATTTGCTAGTCTGAGCTGGAACCTTTTTAAAACAAAATGTGAATAAAATCTTGGAAAGCAGTGGGAGACCTCGGGACTTTACAGTGAAAGGATTGAACTCTGCCATCCACAGCCTCTTATGAATGAAGTTAGCCTTCTAAAGATAAAAGAAAATTCAATTACAAAGCAAGAAGGAGAGCGAAGGGGTGTAATTAAAACATATAATCCTAAAAACAACATGAACAGTGCTTTTTCATGGTATATTTAAAGCAGCCTGCTTTGTGTGTGCAGTTGCTATTGCTTAAGGTTATTGATTTAGTTTCCTGGGGGAAACACTTTTGAGAGGATGCAAAAAGGATGACGTCTGTTGGTGTGATTTCACACGAGCGTTCTACTTGAGGCAGTTTGCTGGAGAGCTTTCCTTCTCTGCTTGCTAATCTTTCTTTGACAAAAAAAAAAAAAAAAAGGGCTGAAATGAAGTGCTGCTTCTCCTTTTTTCTCACGCTAGCAGCAGTTGTTCTGTCAGCCCAAGTGCTGCAGGCAGCAGGAGGAACCAGAGGCAGTGCAGGGACATTCTCCCTTCTCACATCCAATCCAGCACTTGGTTCCCAAAGCTCAGCAGTTGGACCTGAATTTTCAGAGCATTTGGACTCCAGCTCCCACTGAAGTGATCCACAGCAGTTGCTAAGGCCTTGGATAGGATGTACAGCCCGAGGTCCCCATTAGTCTGGGAGCTGGAGAAACCTCTCTGGAGTTCTGTGCTAATGGGTGCTGTAGTAAATACACATCTGCTCTGCTAATTAGCAGCTTAGTCTTATGCTAATGGTAGGAGTTGGGTTAGACCACCTATCTTCTTGGTAGGGAGGCATTCCCTGGCTGGAGTTGCAGCATTTCTTTATCAAGACTGGCTTTTGTGGTAGAAATACTGAGATTCTGTCTATAGCAGGGTGAGGTACTGGCACACACGGAGCTGCTCTGCAGCTGGGTCAGAAAGGAGCCCGTAGGTGTTCTTGGGTGATTGAAGGTGACAGGCTGTCCATCTTCGGAGCTCATTCCTTCAGGAACTGCAGCTGGTTTGATTTCACAAGCTGGGATGATGCCTGATTTGATGGAGAGGAAGAAGCTGTGAGGAAGGAAATCTGGGAGGGAACTGGCAAAAGAAAAATGAAGATGAGTATAGGGATGAGGGTTGAACATGAACTTGACAATCAGGAGGTTTCAGAATGTCTTTTGAATGCTCTTCTCTTCTGCTCTTAACACCATTCAAAAACTCATCTCTTCCCCAGTGTTCTGGAGATTAGTATTACAAATTCCTTGGATTATTTAATATTCTAGGCTGATAGTGTGATAAAATATTAGTGGTATTATTTCATAAATTGTTTTGTGCAAAAAAATTCTCTGTTCAGGAAATGTTTTAAATTATTGTAAAGAAAGTATCAATTTCTTATGGCAGTTGATGTGCATGTATTGTTATCTGTGTAAATATGGTGTGCAAGCCTAAAGAAAAATTGCTTGAGTAAACTTAAGTCATGAAGTTTTTTAGTCAAAAAACCTTCTTGCCTCTATTCATCTTTTACCTGGAATACCTCATGTCCTGTTTGTCTGCTTTTGTAAAAATAGCTTGTGCCATCAATTCAGTTCCTTTGATAAAACTAATAATTAGAAGATATGCAATCAGAAACTAAAAGCAGCTATGCTTTTCAGCTGGAGAGAGCAAGTGTGTAATCACTGCTCAGAGAACAGGTTCCTGAATTCAGGTTGCAACCAGTGCATTTGCTTTTTAAATCTATAAAAAAATCACAATCCTTTCAGAAAAAGTCGGTGGAAAACCTGTTTCTGCAAGAGACGGTCTTGCTTGTTTTCTCCTGATCTGCTGGGAGATAGAAATGGAGGAACCTAAGCATGTTCACAGTGCTTTTCATGGATTGAAACACTGTGTGTGACTCGGATCCTTCCCTCAGGACGTGTTTCCTGGCAGCTGTGTCAGACTGAGAAATTCTGGGCTTCACTCTGAAATTGGCCTTTGCCAAACGTGTCTTGCATTAAAAGTTTCACAGCAGCTTTTAAACGCCTTTAAGTGGCTGTAGTCCTTTGAGGAGCCTCATCTATGATGGGTTTGGTAATTAGCTGCTGGCAGTGGGCTGGTGTTGCTGTGGAATGGAGCTGGGATTGCAGGGAAGGTCTTGATGGTGTCCAAACCCACTTTTGGGATGGATTGAATTAATGGTGCAACTGCAGTGTAGATATTTGGGACTTGGAGACTGTAACAGTGACTTTCAAAGTATTTTGTGAAATATCTTGGGGAAAAGTTTGAGTATGGGTAGGTAACTACATCAAGGGAAAGGTAGAGACTTCTAAAAATAAAATATATAACAAACTTTTCTGCTTGAAGCAGGTCTCATGTAGTCTTTGCTGTGAATATTGAAAGTCTTTGTGGACAAAATAAAATATATAACAAACTTTTCTGCTTGAAGCAGGTCTCATGTAGTCTGCTGTGAATATTGAAAGTCTTTGTTTTTAGAGTTGCTATAGCATACTGTCATGTTGAGTGAATATATTCTAGATGTTTCTGATGCTTCTTCACGCAGAGTTACAGGGCTCAGCAGTTTTCACCTGCTGTAGGTGCCAAACAAGTGCAGAGAGTGATTTACAGAGCAGATTAAATACAGGGCAGTTGTACATGCCCACAGGCGGCTCTCCTCCCCTACAGCAGGAATTTGCCTTTTTTACCACTGCCACTTTTATATGAGTATGGCATTTTTGGTTTATTTTTTTGTAATAAGTCACCCGTACTGTCATACCTTTGACACAAGTTTGTATCTTCCCAGTTTTGATGGGTGGTTGTTAATTCTGAAGTCTGATTATTATTGTCACTGCAGTGCTGGGGATACACTTCTGCCAGCACTCGCTTTCAGCAGTGGTGTTGTTTTGTTTTCTTATTCATCACAGGCCGTGTACAAGGAGACGCACGAGGCATTCCTGTGTGCTTGCAGGCTGTAGATGCTCTTGCAGACGAGGGCTGCCTTTGCTGACTTGGCCATAAAATACTTTCTCTGCCAACAGGCTGAATAATTTCCACACTACAAATACAAAAGTTACGAGGGTCCCCAGATTTGTGGGATGTTTTTCTTTCTCTGTTGCCTAAAGTTTGCTTCAGGGAGGCAAGTGGAAGTTAATGGAAAGTGAACCTAGTGTTAGTTCATCCCCCTGAAAAACTTGAGGAAGGGTGATTTGGAAAGTGAAAGAGGCAAGTGGAAGTTAATGGAAAGTGAACCTAGTGTTAGTTCATGCCCCTGAAAATCTTGAGGAAGGGTGATTTGGAAAATGAAAGGAAAAAATATATATAAACTGCAAAGGCATAGCTGTAACTCTGCTCTAATAGATATGCTAATACAGAGTTGATCTTTATGACTTGTCCTGTGTCTTTCAATAACTAATCAACTGTAAACCAAGGACTTGTAGCAAGATTCTTTTAACTTGAACTTTTGAACTTCTCTGTATTGTTATTCCCTTATATTGGTTAATAAGACTTTATATGTGGTCATTAGCCTGATTTTATCACAATAATCAGTTTTATAAATTGTTGTAAGCCTAAAAAGATAGTTTTGGCAGTCCTCTGTAGGAAGCTATACTGATAACTAATGTGTGCTGATAATTTTTCATTGTATAATGTGGTCATTAGCCTGATTTTATCACAATAATCAGTTTTATAAATTGCTGTAAGCCTAAAAAGATAGTTTTAACTGTTTTTGAAAAGTATATATTTAACTATTTGCAAAGTAGCCTGAGCTTAGACTAAAGCTCTTCTCATCAATATTGACACTGTAATCATGTTAGATAGATTAGCATTGGAAAACCAAGCCTTTACTAATTTACCACTTTCTTCTCTTACCACACTCCCCCCTGCAGAATGACAAAGCCTTTGCAGACTTTATATAAATAAAAAGGCTGAAACCATTTGTTCTTTCATGAAAATAGCGCAAAGTTTGCAGTAACATTAGTTCAGAGTTGCAGCAGATAAGAGGTTTAATGTGCCTTCTCTATTTTTATGGGCTTCCTATCAGGTTTTAAGAACTGAAATAGAATATTGTGTTAGAATAGAAACAAGATTGTATCTACCCAAATACAAGAAACCCTTAAAAATTATACAAAGTGGCATGAGGAAAATACAGAATTCATGTTTGCTCCTTCATGCTATCAGTGTGATTTTGGGCACAAGATAGAGTGTTACAGTGAACACCATGGCTGGAGGAAAGAGCTTGAGTCTTGATCAGGGAAGGGGAGGTACCAGTGCATGGAAGGACTGGAGTTAACAGTGGGTCCCAGAAATAACAGCCTGCAGTGGGCTGGCCTTGGTTTAATGTGCATGTAATACACAAAATGTAATGATCCATTTTTGATACCTGCCTGTTCTTTGTTGCTCAAAGACCTTCCGTAACAATCTTTTCTTTGAGAGACCTGACAAGAAAAAACGTTTAAAAAAATTACTGGTTTTGGCTGCTGCAGCATTTCGGGCATTGCTCTGTGTGTGTAACTGCAGCAAACCCATTTGTCTCTTCTAGTTAGAGCAGAAATGGGCTGGTTTTGCTGTCAGTTGAGCCCATTTCTGGCCAGGATGAAGGATGCAGGGAGCACATGGGCTGTTATCACTGCCCTGTGGTACCTGCCTTGCTTTGTGTTATTGTACAGACACCATCAGTGGCTCTTGACCTCCCAGCTTGAGCTGCCCAAGCTGCCAGCCTGGGGCTGCCTGGCATGCAGGGCTTCCTCTGCCTCTCTCAGAGCTGCTTTGGTGCCAGCTTTCCTCTCTCATGTTATCTGTGCTCAGCCCAGCTCACAGAGCAGCAGGGAGAGCTCCCAGTCAGAGCTGCTTTGGTGCCAGCTTTCCTCTCTCATGTTATCTGTGCTCAGCCCACAGAGCAGCAGGGAGAGCTCCCAACCTGCCCTGAGTGCCCAGGGGAGATCCTGACACTGCTCAAACTGGGCAGCACTTCTAGGTGAGCTTCAATGTCTGCCAAATCCCCTGAGCTGTGCAGCTCCCTGCACATAAATGTGTCAGGTGGCCTTTTCAGCTGCTTGCCCGTGACTGATTAAGAGTGTGGGGAAACTGGTGTGCTGTGCAAAATTTTGTTTCCCCTCTAGTTGATTTCAGTTTCTCCTTGACCATGAATTTTCCTGTTCTTTTGATGATGTCTGGTTCTCCTAAATTTACATCGTCTGTTTCTCTGATATTGTCATTTTATTGTGTATATAAAGCTGAAAGGTGTTTCACTGAGCAGGTGAAAAGCTAGATATTAGGTCTTGTTTAATCTAATATCTAAGGCAAAGCTGTTGATAAATATGTTTTAATAATTTAGTAAACATTTTAAGGTTTATAACTTAATACTTTTGAATAACTGAGGTGACAGTCTGAGCTTGCTGTTGGAGTAAGTGCTCCCTGGAGCTTATGTAGAAAAATTGGATAGAAATTTTGAATAAGGAAGGTGTGATGTGAATAACTATAGTAGATTTCTAGGAAGTGCTGACATGTTCCACATGTTTTAAGCTGTGCTGAAATGTGGTTGTTTTGACCAACCCAAGATCTACAATTCCTCCACGTTTTGATTAAATTTTGATTTCCTGTGTGACATCACATCATCATGATGTCATGTCACTGGGACTCCTTCTGCATGGTCTCATTCGCTCAGTGGCAGAAGTGACCTGTCTGGTTTAGCTTTGGCTCTGGGGCTCTGCTCTGTAGATGCTTTCAAAATTACTTTGATCTTTATTAGCTGTCCCTTTTCAGTATCACTCTAAGTGCTGTCTCTTTGCAAGGATGTATTTTTTTTACTCGGAGGCTGGCCCTGCTAGGCACAGTGGTGTTTGTACAGCAGGGTCACTTCAGGTGTTACTGCACAATGCCCTGCACACCTGAGCTGAGCTCTCCAGCTCTGGTAGCGCTACAAGGAGGAGCTGTTGCGAATTACAAGTACAATACAAACCAGGGGGTGGCACTTGTCCCCTCTTGGGACATCTGATACAGTAGTTCAGGAGTTTAGAGTAGGAGTCTGAATCTCTGGTAAGTAGAAATGTGATGTGAAGGCTTGGCTGGTACCTGGGGCGTTACCCAGCTCTGCCAGCAGATTTCCTGTGCAGTTTGCAGTGAGGAGTCACTTCAGACAGGCTCCTCGGAAAGATGCCAGATGTTGCTTTCCTGTCTGCAGACAACACTCCCATATTAAGTCTTTAGCTTGGTGCATCAGAGAACAAAAAGCACATGCTGGTAAAGTAGGAGGTTATTTTCGGTTTTGCTGTTTAAAACAGGAGATGTGGAGTGAGAGCCTGGAATCCCATATTGTTAAAAGAGTTAAGTGGCAGTGAAGACTAAACCAAATTTCTCATTTCCTCTTAACGACTCCCCAAGAGCACTTGATTTCGGTAGTTTTTCTTTAGATGCTGATAGTAGATTAATTTGGTTACATGATAAATTAATAAGCCCTCATGGTATTTAACTTAACTCCTACTTTATTTATTCCTGTTGCCATTATTGTTTTAACATCAGTGCTACCATAAATTGTGGAACCTAATTTTGAGTGTCCTCTGCCCACAATTTCTTCATAGCACAGTATTACAGGCTGTGCTACAGCGATGACTAAGAATCACTATAACAGGATTGTTTTGGGGTTTTTTTGGTAGACATCTGTTTAAGATCAGGATATTTATAAAGATACTGTCGTTTTTATGCCTTTTGGGTAGTTACAAATTCTTGGTAATAGATGTTAATGATGTGATCCCTGTCTGAACTGACTATAAATGCATGAGCTATGAAAAAATAAACTTGGTGTTTTGCATTAAATGAGAAGGTACTGAGAGCAGAAGCCAGTACATTAAATGAGAAGGTACAGAGAGAGCCAGTGTGGGTTCACTCAAATCCAGAGCACCCCCAGTGCCACACAGCATTGCTGAGCTAATCCACCTGTCTGTGTTCAGTGACAACTAAAACCAGAACCCATTACACTTATAGTAATTTTGACTCAGAGAATGAGAAGATTGTTTGCTGCCTGAGCAGCTGTGTGGCAGTGCTGGCTGTCCCCCCCAAGTGCTGCTCATGGTCTCTGGCTCGTGGATGGGTTCAGTGGAGGCTGCTCACAGGTCAGCACTGATGGTGCTGCAGAGGTGGCACTGCCACCACTTGCTTGGTTTTATTTGTGTTTGTGGTAGCAATAATGAACTGGCTCTGGAGCAGGGAGGGCAGGAAACTTAAGAGCAGCTCTGAATTTTATCTTCAATTCCTGAGCAGCATTTGGCTTTAGTGTCTTTAATCCCCAGCTGCCTCCTAGGAAGGCAGTGGCCTTTTGGGAAAGCTTTTCTAATCAGCCTTACAGCAGTGGAAGTAGCTGGAAACAGCCAGCCTGAGGAAAAAGCCAGCCATAAATTCCATATTTCCTCATTTTTCTCATTGTGCTTTCCCCTATATGTGCAGGAGGACTGCATCCCTCTGTATTTAGATGTAGCACTTTCAGATCTTTCTGATTTCTGTTATTTTGTCTTCTCTGCTGGCTTAGAAGAAAGAAAAGACTAGGTAGACAAACTGACTGGGGTTCATTGCCTTGCTTTTAGAGAAGACTGCTAGGGATGCAGGGCACTCTGGAAAGTTGGAATGTCACATTCCCTTCTGCAGAACTCAGCTGCAGGAGCAGGCAGCTGTCCTCTTGCTGCACTCTAGAGGCAGCAGGGTAACATGATGTGCTGGGCAATAGAGACCTCTGAACTTAGAATTTGCTGCTCTTTAGATCTTTTCTACCTGTGTTACTCTAAGCTCAGGGGAAAGCATCTTTATTCACCAGTCCAAAACAGATCTGGCACCATAAACCAAAGGCGAATTGAGTAAGCCTCAATTGAAATTAAAGAGTGATTGCCTGAGAAGAACTATTAAGTAAAACCCACAAAATGACATTATATTATCCTGAGCAAGGAGCAAAATGACCCTGCTGAGGGGTTGATTTTCTAAAGTTGAACAGCTGGTGCTGTTTGTGCCAGGAGGCAGGTGGCAGGTTCAGAGCACTGGTGGCTGTGGCTGTGCCAGTGCTGTGCCAAATGATTTTTCTGCTTAGCCAGAGCAGAAGGCTCACGGATGATGCTCAAAGGCTGATGGCATTTCCTACCTGGGGACTTAGCTCTGTGACTCTTGTGATGGATCTGGCATCATGACTGTAGCATAAACAGTGGTTTTCAGGTGAAAGCAAGGAGATATTTCCTCTTCTGAGCAATGAGTTTCACAGATCTGGTCCAGCTTGACTGCATGGTGCAGGATAGATGTCTGAGGCTTTTGGTAGTTCTAGATAAAAATGTTATTTCCCATAAAATAAAAGTGTTATTTCCCACTGTTCAGTGAGTGCTAAGAGGAGAAAGGAAGATAGCACTCAGCTAAATCATTAATAAGTAACGCTGAATTCTCTTGACAATGGGCAATTTTTTCATGTGAAGGAAGCTGGAGTACACGTGCTGTGTTCTTGACAGTGACTGATGAATGCAGCTCAGAGTCTAAACTGTAAGCTGGCTTTTATATTGATAAAAATGTATTTGTGTACCTTAGAAGTTTGATCTGGTGAGCACAGATGAATTTTTACGTATAAGTAAATGAAACAACTCTTTTCCCTATATTTGGGGTTCAGTTTGTATTCCTGATCTATCATAAATGAAATTGTACCTTTAAAAGCAGCTGTTAAAATAAAGGTTTTCATTTGACACAAGAAGCTGAAGCATGTTTCCCTGTCTTAACAGGTTTTTTTTTCCCCTTGGAACCAGCACAGTTACTGTGGGATATAAGTTCACTTGATTTTCAGAGGTACCAGACTGTGCTATAGTGTAAACACAGCTGCTATTGAGTAAAATAGCTTCAGTCTTCTCTAAAGTATACAAGTTCAGTGTTAGTGCAATAATAGATGCTTATTTCATTAACTGTTAGTCTGCCTGTGGACTTCCTTGGCAGACTAAAACAGTGAAGTTCACCATGGGCTTGGCCTTCCATTAACTGATAAAGGAGGGTAATGCTGGAGCTTCCCTGGGAAAGTCTGCATCTCCTAGCCACCCAAAGGATTGGAGAGAGGGGGAATTCCTTCTTCAGATTGTTGTGTTGGAAATATCCATACAATGAAGTGCAAACCATGTTACTTATGCTGGTTAAGTTAGTTTATATAGCATGCCTGAATGCTGCTTGCTGTTGTGTGTACTTCAAATATCAACGCAGATAAGGTCATCTCATCTTCAGCACTGAGTGGGAGATGGTCAGGAGCAATTTATCAAGGACTGGTGAATGCTGATGGACATAGCCCCTCTATCCTTGGCAGTACTGCTGGTGTCAGGGAAGCAGAGGTAACCACCATCTACATAGAAATCCTGATTTTTAATTTTTTTTTTTTTTTTTGGTCACTCTATGCTTGTTTCATGTGGCTCTTTTTCTGACCGAGAGAAGGTGGGTTTTTTTTTAATTATTATTTTTTGGTTTTTGGAGGACAGCTTATTTAATGCATAGTGAAATGGCATAGTGGTACAGCTTAACTAATGAGAATCTCTGCATGGTTGTGCTTATTTCAGACAATCTGGCATAATGGTTCTCTCATCAGAACCAGCTTTAATGACACTGATCTCATAGAAGTGTCTCAGTTCTGCAAGTTCTTGGATTAAAAAAATGAAAGTGCATTGTGGAATTTTGTCCTTAGGGTAACTAAAATATAATTTAAATAAAACAGGTCAGCTTTTGTTTGTGCATCTATCCAATGACTGAATATGTGGAGCTTGTTAAATATCAGCATTTAGCTTATATAACAAGGCTGAATTCCCTCGTGCTGGTTGTGAATTGGTTTTTTTGAGGACTGTGGTGTGTAGATCTCCTCGAGCTGTAGGAGCACTGCTCTTCTGTTCACAGCACAGAACCTCTGGAGTGAGTGGGTGATGCTCTGGTGGGTGGAACACATGGAGAGCAAACAGCTAGAAGGGGAAAAAGGGTTTCAAGGCTTCCCAAACATTATTTGGGACTGATATCCAAAGAAATCAGGTGTTGCTGTAAGTGCAGGTAACCTGAAAGTATGATCCAAACTCCTGGTTTGCACTCCATAACTCACTGAAAGCTGCTGTGTAGCTCCAAAGCCAGGTTGCATTGATCAGCCAAGTCCTAGATGACAGAGCTGTCTTCCCATGGCTTCTCCTGGCACAATGCCTGGGGAGATTTCCAAAATGTGAGAGCCACAGAACAGTGCCAGACTGCTGTGCTGCTCCGTGCAGCCACCTGAGTGAGCCCTGCTCCCTGGCTGCAGGACAAGCTCGTGCTTGAGCTCTGCTGCACATCCCTTCTCAGGAAAAACACAGTCACTGACCTGGAGCTGGATGCTGCCAGTGCTGCCTGCTCGAGACCTTGGGGCAGTTCAGGCGAATCTGGAAAGTCAACATTTTCTTAATTGAGCTCCACAGTTTCTGGTCTGTGCTTGGTTATTTCCTGTGCTTCATCATCCTGTGGAGGCAGAGCACACTGTGTGACAGCCAGGGTGATGGGACACTGACAGGCTTATAAATAACAGAAGACTGGAAGCTTCATTCATCTCTGCTGTTAGAATTGAATACTGTGCCTGATCAGGAAAATGAAGGGGGTAGTAGTTGTTTATAAATCTTATAAATAAAGGTTTAGCCTAGACATGGTCTCTTCTTTGGCTTTGTTGTGAGTTTGTCCCTGTGGAAAGTTTAGTGTGGGGTAGGATGAGTGAGTGGGTGTGGAACTACCTTCTTCAGAGCAGTGCAACCTTATTTTGCTTAAGTAATGAGTGGAACTACAGCCAAGTTACAAAGAATGTTCACAAGTCTTTTAAGAACATGTAAGTGGTGAAGTCTGGAAACAAACATTTTGAGTACATTTCCTTGTTCCATGCTGAGGCTGAGCCCTGAGGAGCTGTTATTCTCAAGAAAAGCCGGACCCCTTCTTTCAGGTTCCTCCTCTTTCTTTAACATCAAAGGTTCTCACAGCACATGTTGAGGCAAGAACTTATTTGGACATTTACTGTTAACACTTTGATTTTTGCTCTCTTCATTGTTGCTCACTTGTTTGTGAAAGCAGTAAAATAAATTACCAAGTCTTCTGCTGAAGCGTTGGTGGGCTTGGTCCCCAACTTCTTCATGAAAATCTCTGGACTGAGTGGTTAATGTTTAAAGAAGGAAATTTTGTTTCTGAAGCAACTGGCTGCTTTCTAGGTGTTTGCTCTTCTTTTTCCCCTTAGTTTCTCTGATCCTGAGAGTGAAACTGCAGTTTTTGCTTTTACTGACCCCCTCTTTTCCCTCTTCTTTCCCTTGCTCCCTCTCTCCCCAGCTGTGTGTGTACCAGGAGGAAGAGCCTAACACCCTTTCCTGCTTGAGGCTTTTCTTATCAAATCTAAGTTTTTCAGGCATGATACTTCTTTAAATATGTATGATCTAATGTGTCTGTGGTCAGGGAATTGAGTGGTGCTAAAAGTGATCTTGTTGTCTGAAGAATATTCTGGTGTTTGCTCTTTATAATCCATGCAGCACTAAGGATGGAGCAGAGCTGTTTCTAAGGCAGTAGAGAATCTCCACACTGCTAAAAACAGTAACTGGTACCAATGAGTGAACACATGTAAGATAATGTTTAAAAGTGCGTGGAAAGAAAAAGTGTTTAAAATCTGCCTCGCTCAAGATTTCAGAGTAAGGTTTGAATAAGAGAAGCTCCTGATCTCCCTTACCTGTTGCATTTGCATCATCTGAAGTGCAAAGGTAGAGTTTTTGAATGTTCTGACTTCAGCATTGCAAGGCTGCAAGAGCATTGTGATTATGTTTGTGTGTGTTTTTAAGTGCTTTCTGAGTGATCCCAGCTCCAGAGCTGCCAGATGTTAATTTAACCTTCCAGTTCATGACATCTTTTTGACACGCTTGGTAAAAGCTGCTTCTTTATGGGGTCCCCCCCAAGTTGATCCTCTTTTTCCCTCGGAAGTCCTTGCTTCTCTGTAAAGAGTGATTTACTGTGATGTCTGTCTCCCTTACCTCACAGCACTCTTTTTCTCTCCTTCCTATTTTGATAGCTCCCATTTTATAGAGCTGCAAGTTGTAACCTTGTTTTGCTTGGCGGGTGAGGAGCCTCGATGCAGTTCAGTGCCACTGCAACCTTACTGGGGCTCATCAGCATCTTCACCTTTGCCTTCTTGCCTTGAGCACTTAGACTTTAAAAATTACCTCTCCTCCTATGGCAAAGCCTCCTTTATCCTTCACTCCAAGAATTAAAATTAATATGTCTTGGACATATCTAAAAGGGAAAGGTGCCATTTTTCTGTGGAAAAGAAGTAGCTTGCACAGATCATCTATGGCACAAAGGTATGAAATAAGTTTTGTAAAATTAAAATTCAGGTGGGGGGTTATGCAGATTGCCTTATTTGAATATTTAAATGTTCTGTAGCTTTTTGATGACTGCTTTATCATTGTTTTCCATATATATGCAATGATGCTCATTTACAGCCTTCCCCAATCAGTTATACAGCAAATGCCACTGCTATAAATAAAATGTCATTTGCAGGAGACAGAGTTTTGGAAGTTAAATGAGGAAGAAATATTAGCTGTGATCAGTTGGTCAGGATTTTCTCTACAGGATTATTACAAGGAATGGTTGAAATGTGGATTTTCCATTCCTTTCTGATACTAGCCAAGGAATATTTCAGGGTTTCAGATAGTGTTTCACAAAGATTGTCCAAGAGAAAAAAAAATGACTGGGGATGTTATCTCATGTTGCAGCTTAGCCAATGTAGTATTTGGCAATCAAAAAGCAGCAGTGCTGCTTGTCACCATCCCTGGCCATGCAGTCTCGCCCTCCTCTCTGCCATGGCTGCTGTCTTAATCCTGCAGTCAGCTGTTTCTTCTCTCCAGCAGGAAACTAATAGCTGTTGGGTTGGGGTTTTTTTTCCCCTTGTTCTTTTCTTGGTCAGATCATGCTTTGGCTTGTTTGGTGCTTCTGCACTGTATACTAAATAATTCAGATATTTCTGTCTAGTTATTCAGTATCACTGGCTTTGCTTTTAGCATTTGAGCTGTGTCAGTAAACTCGTATTTGTCACCATCAGGGAAAATACACTTATTTTTGCTGTTACACTCTGAAGCCCCAGCAGTATCTGCCAGATGCTCGCACAGGCACATCTCAGGCTGCTCCTGCTCGTGCTTCTGCCATGGGCTTTCCTGCACCTGCAGGGAAATCATGTAGCCTCCTCTGCAGTTTTATCATGTCTCACATGGGAGTGATAGATTCTGCCCTGCAATGGGGAATCTTGTCCTATCAGTCCTAAAGTAACTTAGATTAGATTAGTTGCAGTGATTATACTCAAGGCTTCCTCATCAGTGATGCTATCTTTGGAGGATATGGAGCAGCTCAGGTCAGAATGCACCTCCTGGTAACAGCACAGGGGGTGTTCAAGAGTGCACAGGAGACCTATGAAACAGGTTGGGGATCAAAGTAAAGTTCTGTTGAACCCAGGCTGCAGAGGGCTTTTTCTTGTACAACTGATGGAACGTAGGATGTAGGATAACCTGCTCTCAGCACTGATTTTTATGAGACCTTTCAATATGCATTGTAGAAACTTGAGTTTTGCCTCATCTAGGATTTCTGACTTGAGGTGATAATTTTTTCTCAGTGGTTGGGATGGAAAGTGATTCTATTTAATAAAAATGGAATTAGATGTTCTTATATTTACATTTGGAGACTCAAACAGAGGGACAAAGGCTTTGAGATACATTCCCCAGTGATGTCCATGCATGATAGAATAATGGTTTTGTTTTTGGCTTCCCCTCAATTTTAGGGTGATAATTGACAGTCAGGTTTTGACTTTCAAACTGGGGAGTGCATGTGAGTAGGAAATCACTGTGGTCCTGGCAAGGATTAACATCTGGGTGGTGTGTAGGTAACATGCATTGAATTGAGCTGGTCTCTTGGGGAGGAGGAGAAGAGATCATCCTTGCAGAAGTGAGACCTGCTGCTGTTTAATTTTCTGTGCTGCTGTTTCTGTGCAGTGCTGGGAGAGGACTTTGGGAAGGGTGGGTCAGTCCCAGGCTGCAGGAGCTGCAAGGAGGAGGAGGAAGGGGTGTCCTCGCTCCTTGTCCCCTGGCTGGCATGACAGGGCTCTCTGTGTCCCTGTGCAGATGCTGTGCTGGTGCTGGCACCTGCTGCCTGCAGAGCTCTTTGGGAATGTTCCAGGACTGCTCTGCTCATCGGACCTGCCTTGCACAGTAATGAACCAGCAAGATTGAGCTATGATAGTAAAAACCTGAGGCACACTAGTCCTGGAGTGATGCTGGACTCTGAAACATGGGTTTGTGAAGAAGATGATGTGAAGAAGTCAGGCTCGCAGACCTGACTCTTCAAAATCTGTAGTCCTAGTCCTGGAGTGATGCTGGACTCTGAAACATGGGTTTGTGAAGAAGATGACAGGGCAGGCCCGGAGACCTGACTCTTCAAAATCTGTAGTTTCATTTATTTGGGTTTCATCTGAAATGAAGAACTGCTTTTCAGCATTTCTGAAAGCAAGGCCTGAGCGCTGATGGCCTTGATGATGAAGTGGCTTTGTAGAGTGGGGTCAGTGTGTGTTGGGTGTGGCTGTCACCTTTTAGTCCTTTTAGAGTCCCCTTTCCTGCTCATCTTCTTGCTAGTAGGTACCACAGCATCCTTGTTAGGGAAATGACCTCGGATGTCACTTTCCAAAGAGCACTTCTGCAGCCACAGGCTTCTCCTGTTTGTTTGCCTGTTCGGTGCCCTGTGCTGGCCACTCAGGAGTAAGTTAATTTCTTTGTAAGGAGTTCTTAGTCTGTTTTGATCCGACTTGATTTGTTGTGATGACTGCTTTTGCTAAAACTGTGCCCTATTTGCTTCTGCAGCTTTTATTTGCAATCGTGGAGGGGTTTTTTAGTGCCACTGCTTGTTAAAATAGGTTTTCTGTCTCTTGGACAGTTTGATTTGCAGTTGCATCTGTTTGTACAGACCTTATGTTCAAATATCATTAGTGGGCATAAAAACAAATAAAGATGCTGTGATTAAGGGCTTTTTAATTGAAATTATTTAAGATTAAATTACTTAGATTGAAATTATATGATACCAAAAGTGCAAACTTTGAAATAAGTTATTTTCTGTCTTAATTTTCACTCCAACCTGCCACTGACAATTTGACTAATGGATTGTTTGTTCAAGGAAGAAGGCCTGATGATCTATGTATACAAAGAAATATAAATGAAATTCAACTCCCTTTGTTTTCCCCTAGTACAAGTGCCAGTATTTTCAAAACAGGAATATAAAGTTCAGCAACTGAGTCAATTTCTAAACCCAAATCTGAGTTGTCCTGTGGTTGTGGTGGCACTCAAGGGAGAGTTGCCCTTTCAGAGTGTAGCTTGTGGATGAGAAATGAGTGTAATATATTGCATTTTTCTGTACCGTGTGCCATTTCAATGGCGTGACAAAAGAAGGAAACGAGTAGGAGTGTGCTTTTACATACAAAAGGCGTTTTATGTCATGGATTTTTTCTTAAATGTCTTACTTGCAAGATACCTTCCTTCCCCCACCAGTAATTGTTGTATTGTCTGCAGTGATGACATCGATTAGTTGGCTCTCTGAAACAGAAGTGCATTTTCAAAGAAGGATTTGGGAGATTGTGCCGAGTTTTTTTCCCTTCCTGTGTCTTGGGTGCTGAGTCAAGCTGAGTGTCCTGTTCAGATTTTGTTCAAAGATTTTCCTGTAAAACATGCACAGAATATGAGTCGGCAGCAAAGACTTGTTTGAACAAATCAAACCTCGTGGCAGTGTTAGGAACCATTTATTGCAACTTTGTGAGGACTGCATTGGCCTTCTTATGTTGTCTGCAGGCCTGACACCCTTTGTAGATTGAAATTAGTTTCCAAACCTGGTGTTCTGAGGTTTCTCCAGTAATTCTCATGTTTTGGGCACTTAGGTATCTTTGTTAATTGCCTCAATGAATGTGCTGTTCTGAGGTTTCTCCAGTAATTCTCATGTTTTGGGCACTTAGAGATTAATTTGTATCTTTGTTAATTGCCTGAATGAATGTACTTTTTGATTCAAAATGCTTTTCTCTCATGTAGTGGATAGGCTCCTCAAAGGGAGTGTGAAAGGTTCCTTCCTCTGCTGGCAGATTAACTTGTGCCTATCCCTTCCTCACAGGCAGCATCCCTTTCCCTGTTATTATATTTTATGGGATTCCATACTTATATGCACCAGGAATTCAGATCCAGAGGTAGAAGTCAGTTTCTTTCTATCTGAGCACTCTATTTTATCTCACCATGAATCATACTACATTTTACTGGTAGAATATTTGCTTGTTCATGCTGCTTGTCGTTGTAAGGAGGATAAGCTGCCAGGCTGTTGTCTGGGACTTTGTAGCAGCAGGAACTTCACGTTTTTTCTTCATCTTCTTTTCCAACTTGTAACTTCAGACAGTCATATTCATGCAATAGGACATGAATTTTAAAAGTCAACAATGAAAACGGAGCAGTCTGTTCTGTGTGGTTTCTTTATTTGGCCCATAACCCCCAACGTGCCTGTAGTCTGCATGCCATGAAAGTAGATGAAGAGAGCAGAATAATGCTGAAGATTTTGCATTTAAAAAAGAAACAGAATTCCCGACTGTCTTAAACATTAGAGGCAAGCTGTATTTAACAGTTCCTATTTGCAGCCATTTACAAACATAAGGGAACTTTTTGGGACACCCTATTGTGTGTTATTCCCCTGTCAAGTCAATGCTCTCTCTGTCCAGTGGCATTAAATTAGCTGAGAATAGAGCTGTGACTGTTACATTCTCACCTGGACTTAACCTGCGGTCCCATGAAATTACTTTACTGGCTGGGTAGCACAGCATGGGTTGTAAAGTCAGATCCTGTAATTTGTTGAGCTGGACCTGTGTGTTTCAAGATTCATTAACCAGGCTGCCCAGTTCTAGGTGTGTTACCTGGATGGTCAGGCAGATCCAGGCTCTGAGTCAAATCCTGGAAGCCACTGGACGTCAGACAGTGGTCAGGGTTGGAAAACAGACATTAATTGACCTAATCTAAGTGGAAAAGACAAGCATCACATATGGTATCAGCAAAATTTTGCTCAATAGGTTATTGGTTGTTGGTTTTTTTCTGTGATGTACAATAACTCTAATGAAAGATGGAGTTAAAGGTGGGAGCTCTGGTCCCATTTTGTGACCAAATAGATACTCCTTTCTCTGGTAAATATTTTTATGCAAATAAAAGGTACATTCACAGACATCTCCACATGTTCAAGGCAGAAAGGTTACAGCCTGGCAGTCCTTTCAGTCTGCTGTGAGGTTCCTGTTTATTTGACTGTGTAATGCCAGCACTTGCTGCATTTAACCTGACATGAGGGGCTCTGGTTCCCTGGTGCAGCCTCCCCCTGCCCTGCCCTGCTGCTGTCCTGATGACACAGCCACTCTGTCCCTGCATGCTGCAGGCAAGGAGGGTCCAGGGGCACAGCTGGGTGCTGCTCTGGGGGTGCTTGGACACCAGTCTGAGTCCTGGAGGGGTCTGTGCACGGAGGACAGCGGTGTTAAACCCTGTAAATAACTGTGGGGTTGGCTGGTTCAGTGTGCACAGAGCAGCCTCTGCTGGTTCTGCCCACCTTGATGGGTCAGCGCAGGGGAGCTGTCACAAACACAGGCCTTTTATTTGAATAAACCCCTGGAATAGATATAATACCTTTCTTGTTGCGGTGCAGTGGTGCAGGCTGGCTTTGCATCCTCTGCAGGGTTCTTGCTCATGGTTATCTCCATGTGGAAGGTGTGTTCCAGAGCCACACAACTCTGTAAGCCTGGCTGCTGATGTTGGCAATGGCCTGGATCCTCCTCAGCAGGTTCTTCACCCTTTTTACATCTTATAAGAATTTCTTTGGGAGGGTAAGAACAGAAGGTGTGCTCTTTAAATGCACTTCTCTTTGAGGAGTCTCAGCGTTGCTGTTGCAATGGAATGGATGAACCTGAGTTCTCTTCTGCTAAAGCAGATTTAATGGGAGCAGCAGGGAGTTGTCAGGGCTACTGGTCTGTGAGTAGAGATTTCAGTTCAGGTGTGAGAGAAATTACAGTAAGTTTTAATAATGAATCTAACTCTGGTGATAGCTCCTATTTGCATTTATATACGTATATAATCTTTGTGTTCAATGGTATCAGCAGAATTTTGGTGTTCAGATAAGACAACGGAAATATTCTACCTTGGTGGTAGATGGTGGTTCTACCTGCATAAAAGGTGATTCATGGTTTGTTTGTCTTTGATAAATCCTTACAGAATCGGGCAAATAAGCTGCTTCTCACAGACCAGCTGTTTCATTTGGGTGTGTAAAAATAATGCTTTAAAGAACTGCAAGTCAGCCAAAGGTTTCTGTTCTCCACATTGGGTGGGAGAATTCCTTCAGCAGCTGTGACTAATGAAACTGGTAGTATTTTTATTACTTTGTTATAGAGGAATCAAACTTTAATTTGCCTATCCATAGTCTGCTTTCTGGGCCTTGCAGGTCTTGGAAAGATTTGGAGTGTGCTAACAATGCTGAGCCAAGGCTTCTGTGACAGGTAGTTTTCTTTCCTTCAGAAACAACCAAAACTGATTTTTTTTTTCTTCTTGTCACAGAATAGCAATTACAATGGCTTGAAAATTTGAAATTTCAACATAAATTGGACATTGTAAGAAGTCTTCTACTTTGTCTTTTGTTTGTGGGATGTCAGATACTAGAAAGGCTTGTGAAATACTTATTTTGTTTGTACAGCTGAAAGTTAGAAAATACCTAAAATGTTATGCAGGCTTCCAGCTGGTAGGGACTAAAGAAGAGAAGACAAAATTATAAGGAAAGCCTTAAACCCTATTTTGACTCTAAAAGGCTTGGAGAGCTAGGAGCTTGCATGAAGTATGGGACACTGGAGACCCTTTCTTGGAGAACTAGGACCTCTGCCAAGGGCTCCAGCAGGGAGAATGGCAGCAGGATGGAGCAAGAGGGAAGGGCATAGATACACAGTGTGTACAATAATACTTTGCTTCCCAAGAAAATATTTTTCATGTCCTGTCTGACAAAAGAGTTGATGTGGTTGTTGAATGACAAAACATGTGTCGTGTTCCATGTGGCGGCTGAGACAGAGGCTGGGTTTGTGCCCACCCTGCTCCTGCATTGTGTCACTGGAGTTAAAAATCCCTCAGGTGGGGGAGAGGAGATGGGCAAAGCCTTGGTGGCTTCGAACACTCCTGTGCTGGAGTCTCCCACATCCTGCAGCTCTGTGGGTTTGGTGAGCTGCTCCTCCAAGTGCAGCAGCAGTGATCCTGCAGACACCTGGTCTGGGAATTTTAAACAGCTCCTTCACAGGTATTAAAGATTTCCTACACCTACACAGATGCTCTTCTGAATGTTTGTTTGCTTTAGCCCTGGTTTCAAGGGTGAGGTTTTTGTTCAGAGGAGGCAGAAATCTGCCATTGTGCCTGATGGAGGTGGTTGCTGATCTGCTGTGGCAGGTAATCAGCTGTATCCTTCCACAGAGCTGGCAGCAGTGCTTAGCCAGAGTCTGTGGCATTTTTCCCCAGAAGAATTTTGGGGCTGTTTTAAGGAACTGTACTGACCCCAGTGTGGGAGTTTGGGGATTTCTGTGACTGTGAGAGTATTGCTACAAAAGGGTGAATAAAGCTCACACTGAATAGCTTGAAAATTAATTTTCTCCAGCACCGCTGATTTTGGTTCTGGTTGAGAAATTTGCACAATATATCTTGTTTTGTGCTGAAAACACTTAACTAAGAGTGATATGAAACTCGCCAGTATACCTGGAATGCATTTTACAAAAATGTTTATGAATCAAGTACTAAGTTGAACCTAAAATTAAGTTGGCTTCTACCCTCATAGTTTATCTCACTGGATTGTTTTTGTGCTGTAGAATTTAGTTTTTTTAAAATAAAACACTTCAACTTAAGTTGTCATCCAAGAAGGTCCTTTCAATTTTTGACTTGGCTCTGTCAGTGAGGAGTCGCAGAGTCTCAGTCAGGCTGGGTGGACTCTGCCCAGTGGGTGCAGATGTGTTCTCCCGAGGGCTGGTGCTTTAAGCCTGGCTTATCTCCCAGGGCAGAGGACCCCATGCAGCTGCACTTCTGCCTTAGCTCTGCTCAGGCATTGATAAGCTGTGTGGCTGGGAGTACCCAGTCACACACAAATCTCGATTCCAACACGCTCCCCTTTTCCCCTGGAGCTGCTGTTTCATCTTCATGTCGCAAAAGGGCCGGCTGAGACCTATATTCATGACTGACTGTAGTGGTGTTAGAGTAGGAAAAGGGTCTAAAAAAGCTGCTTGGAGTGGTGGGTTTTTTGGAGGCTGTGTGGATGGCTGGTTTCTGCAGCCATAGAAATATGAGAATTCTCATAGAAATATGAGAATAGAAGCAGAGGCAAATGAAGTGTAGGTTGGAGCTACGGGAGCATCAGGAATTAGGATTGAGGGGGGGTCTGTGCCCTGTGGTTTGGATCCCTGTCCTGTGCAGCGCCAGGATCGGGCCCACCGTGAGTCCTCGAGAAAAATTAGTTACAAAAAGTTTCATTTCCCCTCCGAGGAAAGGCATAATTGCTGTTTCTCGAGGTGAAAAATCCCAGGTAAATGTGAGAATGGGCACGGGCGCCTGGAGGACATTCACCCCTCTCCTGGCACCCCCAGAGTGACCAAAGGCAGGTACCCTCGCTGCCCTGGCCGCAGATCTGGGAGGGCTGCAGGAGCCCTGCCCTGCCCTGCCCGGGCTCGGACGGGCTTCCCCCTGCCCGGCCGGGAGCAGCTCCGTGCCGGACACGGTTTGAAATAGATTTCACTGGGTGCCTGGGCATGGAGGAATTCGCTGAAACCCGATCCTTGCCGGAGCTCCGTCCTGAGGGGTGGCTCCTGTCCCCATTGTCTCGTGCGCCTTTGTTTTAAAATGATATTAAGCCTCAGACACCAGCTGATTTACTTTAATTCAACAGCCAACTTATGTTTGATTTCTTTTCATATTCAAGTGAGCCATCTGGCTTTAATGAACTGTAACTGTTTTTAATGCTGCCTCCAGTTGCTAACATCTGAATATTTCATGTGCTGAAAGGAGATTTGAAATGCAGAAGTGAGACTGAAGAGTCCAAAGTATTTCCAAAGCAGCTCTGTTCCAGCAGCACTTGTGCTCCACTTCCCTCGAGATTTATCAAAAGATGATCTTTGGGGTGCCAGACTGTAAGCAGCAGCCATGGTGGGTGCTAATTACAAGTGCTCTCCATTTTGTGTACATAAAACACCACAATTGCTTATGAAATCCTGAATAACAACCCAACTTGACTTGGGCAGAATATCAATCAGCTTCAACAGGAGCTGCCAGTGTTTGGCATCTTCTAAATCAGCAGCCTCTTTGGTGCTTGGGGTTTGGTTTTGTGGGTTTGTTTTGGGGTTTTGGTGAGGAGCGTAGTGTCCTAAATGTTCTCATGTTGCATAAAGGAAAAAAAAAAGAGTGTAGTTGCGTCACATAGTTTAGTTATAGAAGCTAATTGAGAACTGTATCCCATAAACGGAAAATAGCTTCATTGCCATTAATTCTGAGTATGCTTTGCCAGGGCTACGCTATTCTAAAGCAGTGGCATATCCTCAGACTTGTGGAATATGTGCTTTGCTCACAGCATTGCCTTTGTTTTGGCTTAGTGCTGTGACAGCTGATAGACTTGGGATAGGCCGTTACCAAGACATGTTTTGATTAATGATTAGAAAGTGTTTTGTTGGTTAGTTCTTCTGTGTGCGCTGAGCATCATGCCAGTGACATCCTCTTCCAGCATCACTTTATAAAAGATGGAATAGATGGAAGCTCAGTCTGTGTAGGGAGAGGATAGTCTGGGAACGTGTGCTTGAGTTACCTTACCCTGCTCTGCTTTGTCCTCTGAGCCTGGAACAACTGTGAGCAACCAGTGGAGAGTGAGAGTGGAGCCTGTGCTTAATTTCTCAGTGCCTTTCTCACAGAGGCAGAGCTGGCTTGGGAGTTAACGTGTGACCTTGTAGTTACATGCTGAGCACAGACTTTCTGAGCTGGAGCGGAGCAGGTTATAGGCATATAGCAGAAATTGGCAGCTGGGTTCCAATCCAGACACATTCCTGTGAAGCTGTAATGAGTAAAAGTTATTAGTATGTTCTACACAGTAGGTTTTTGTGGCATTAAGCTGCCATTCAATAGGAGCTCTTAATGATAATTCTTGCTACTCACAATTTTATTTTTTTTCACATGTAATGAAAATTTTTTAAGTTGGCTGTAGTTTTGATTGTACTTGAACTTCCTACATGACTGAGCACTGCTGCTGGATATTTTAGTCTATTCAAGTTTGCTGATTTATTTGTGTCTGAAGGAAGCTACCAGTGTTGTGTATCTCTAAGGGTTATCAGGTAGTCTGCATAGACACTATAGCTGTACAGAACTCAAAATCAGAGACTTTTCAAATGTGTAGGACTTCCTTTTTATAAAGCATTGTTATTCAAAATGTGTTCATTTCAGAAGCACAACCTCTGTTTTTTAGAACCTGATTTTTAGTCCTCTCTATTATTTCAAATATCTCACTTAAATAAAACAGGTGCTTCGCAGACATTCAACAAGAGTGCAAAGGGTTTTTGAAATTACCTTTTTCTTAGAAGAATTTTCAAGCCAATAATCTTGGTTTTATGACCACTCATCTCTTTGATTTATGTAAAGATGTCAGTCAAAGTGTGTTATTTCTAAAGAAACATGTTACCTAGACTCTTATTTACTATGCAACTTTGCTTTTGTGGAGAATTTTGTAGAGAAACAAAACTTGGGGTTCACTGCTGATGATCTGGTGGGCTTGCTTCAGTTTTGTTTTTACTTGTTTTCTAGAAACATGTTACCTAGACTCTTATTTACTATGCAACTTTGCTTTTTGCTAATGATCTGGTGGGCTTGCTTCAGTTCTGTTTTTACTTATTTTCTAACATTCATAATGAAATAATTATTTAATTGCTAATAGGAATAGGTTTGTAAATTGGATATTAGGAATAAATGTTTCCTGTGAGAGTAGGGAGGCCCTAGGGTTGCCCAGAGCAGCAGTAGCTGCCCCTGGATTCCTGGGATGCCCAAGGCCAGGTGGGATGGGACCTGGGCAGCCTGGGGCAGTGGAAGGTGGTGTCCCTGTGTCCCTGCCCGTGGCAGGGGGTTGGAACGAGATGATCTTTGAGTTCTCTTCCAACCCAAACCACTCTAGGATTCTATCTGAAAAGATCCCATGAAGATTTCCTTACCAGTTGTTCCTTTCAGGTGTTTTCCAGGATCCCCTCCTGAATGTCCCGGCTGCTGTGGAAGGCGGGAGGTGACTCATGACCACCAAACAGTGACAGCCTCGGACCCCCTGCTTCTGGCTGCTGGGAACAGCCCTGGGCTCCTGTGGAGATGAATGGAGAACAGCAGTATGATGCAGGTAACAGTCCAGCACAGCTCCCTGGCCAGCTTCTCTAAAAACACTGGCAACGTGGGAGGAAAGTGAGTGTCCCACAGTGCGTGTGCCTGGTGCTGCTCACAGGGAGAAGCTCCAGTTTCACAGATTCTGGCTTGTGTTGTGGCTGTGGGGCTGGCATGGCTGTGTTTGTTACTGTTCTGTGTCAGAGCAGGGTGTAGCACTGGCTTAAAGGGAAACAAAATCTGGCCCACCTTGGTGGATGTGTTTGCAAGAAGCTGCGACTTTGCTTTCTGTGGTACCACTATGAGATGGGCTTATGAAAAGGTGGTGTTAACACTTAATTATTTTAAGGCATTTATCTTTCAGAGTGGTTAATACCTAGTTCTGTCCTTGTCTTCATCTTCTTCTTAATATTTTGGCAAGCTTTTGCTGCTGGTTGGAAAAGTCAGATAACTGAAGCTGTTTGCTGCCACTGTAATCTGTCCTGTTTTTCTGAAGTAACTTGGTGTGTCCTCTTTGATAGGCTTGTGATATCAGTCCCTGACCTCCTGCAGCGTGGTGTATTATGAGAAATCAGCTCAGGTTTTGGATCACTTTGGAACACCAGGCCAGGAAGAGTGTTAGTGTGGGATGGCTGGGAATACTAACAGCTTTCTGAAACAGTTCTGGAAGTGTGGGGGTAGGGACCATCTATTTGCTCTGTCTTGCCTGCCATGGCTTGTCCCTTTTCTTTGAGGAGGTCCCTACCTATCACAGTGTATATAAAGCAAATTTTATTTTGTAATTATCAGTGTAAACAACTGGATCAAGATTTTATCTGAGTATTACTTTCCTTTGGTACTTTGTCCAACAAGCTGCTCTTCTCATAGGATAATTCACTACTGGTAATTTTTCTACCTTTACTTTATGGAAATCTAATTGTTGTCAGTGTTGCTGAAGAAATGTTAAACATAATTTTAATTTATAGTGCTTTTTAGGAGAATGGTATCATCTGCTTTATGATGCTGAAATGTGCTTTTTGATTATTAATTACAGCAAGTCAATTGAGTTGTTGTCAATGTTATATCCTCAAATAGTCCAGAAAAGGCATCATGGGTGTGGATGTAGAATTTCTCCTGGCACATGCAAATACTTTTTCCTTGCCTAGTGGAAACTGCAGGCTTCTGTCACAGAGTGTAAGGAAGGGAGCAGAAGAGTGAGGAGTTGTTTACATGGTCACATACAGTGTGGTGTGTCCACAGGCTGTGATAGCACATCTCTCAATCTCAAAACCTATATTGACATTTTTCCATCTTCCTCAAAAAGTAGCAGGTCACAGAGTCCTCTCTCACTGTGTGCTTTTGAATAGCTGAGGAAAAGTTGGATACTGGCTTGAAATTACTCAGCAGCTATTTCCCTGAGCATCCTTTTGTGCCAGGTTTGAGTACAGGAGGCTGTGAAGAGCAAACAATAAATGATGAGAGCTTTACTTGCATTCAGAGATAGCTCCCAGCAAATACCTGTGTGAGCATAAGCACAGTGGTTTTGTTGTGCCCTCTAATATTGTTTTCTGAAGTGCTTTTGAGTTACACCAGTCCAAACCACTGCTGGAACATTGCCTTCATATTCTTTGACTGGTGTAATTTTCTTCCACTTGATAATTTGCCGCAGCTTTTGGAGATTCTCCTCTGTTTTTCTGGTTTTACATCCAGCCTCTCTGGCTCCAAGAACCCAGACAAAGCTCAGGGTTGTTGGTTGTGATGTTCCACTGTACTGTGAGAGGAAAAGACAACTTTTATTCTTGTCACAGTCTTTTTCAACTTCTGAAATTCCAACCTGTCTTTATTTATTCATGGCCTCTTAGCTGGTAGAGATGAAAAAGATTAACTGTTATTAAAATCAGATTGAACTATATCTACATTTCAGGGTGAGAAACCTTTGGGTTAGCCTTACTGAAGTCTACAAGACCTTCAGTTGTGATGTGCTTAAATGTCCAATGTGACAGTCTTCAAGTAAATCACATTAAAAATGCATGAAAGTTATTTGCAGTGAGAATTTAGCTCAAATCCAAAGATGAGAACAGCCTAGTGTAGGCTGTTTCCATTTCAGATATTTTTAAGGGCTAACTTGCTTAATATTTCACTACATTCTCCAGTCCAAATGGTATAATTCCATAGTCTTTCTCTACCTGTATGTATCAGAGAGCAGCAGGATGTAATTTGTGATAAAATTCAGAACGAGTGAGTGCTCCCACTAAGGCCAGTTGAAATAGTGACAAATGGGAAGTGATGCACCTGCCTAGGAAACTGCTGATATTCATATAGAGAATTTTCTTACCTCCAAAGTGGATGAATATTCTCTACGGAGCCTCTGCAGGACACTTCTTGGATTTTAATAAGGAATATGTTAGTTTGATTTGAAAGTTCTTTGACACAAACTGGTTGCATGGCAAGGCCAGAGAGATGAGAATTGTGTCAGGTTTCTTCCCCTGCCTTTGCCAAAGTTGTGCTTTGCCTCTGGGCTAGTGTGCTGTTCAGTCATCCTGTCTAATACAGAGAAATAAGTCTCAACATAGTAGAAAGCTGAATTTATTTAGGGCTTGTAGCAATTAAGGATATGGGGAGAGAGAGCATAAATATGTACACCCATGCAGAATTAGATGAATAACTTGTGCTTTGGAATCAAATGCATTAAATATGGTTTTGCCTGTTGTCATCTGTCACACTGATTTGCAAGTTTTCTCACAGTAGCAAGAACCTCTGCTGTAAATGTCTGAGGTTTTATTGAACATTCTGAACTCAGACTGATCAGGGTGTTTAATGCAGACTTATGACCCCTCAGGAATGTGGCTTCATTAAACTGGTCCTGAGTCTCCAGGGATCTGCCAACCTGTGAGGATAGAGCTGTGCAATGGGGTCTTGCAAAAAATACCAGCAAAACACTTCAAAGGCTTGATTTAAACAGGGCCTGCTCTGCTGCCGCTGTCCTGCCAATAAAACCAGAAAAGTGATTGGATTCTGACTCTGAAAGCCTTACCAGAGAGATGGTCTTTTGCTGCACCTTTGGAGTGCTTCTGCATTCAGATGTTGAAAAAGAGAGACTTATTTCAGGGGGTTTTCTTTGTTTATGTAGTCCTACCACATGCCACAATTCAAAAGCTAATTTATTGCTCTCACTGTGAATCCTTATACAGCATTTTTACTTGGAGCTTTATTCTGTGAGCTTTTCCTGCTCCACATTGCTCCACAAGGAGCTGTGCTAAATAACCTGGGGTGCTGTGGCAGGTTTGTGAGAAGCAGCAAACAGGATGGTTCCAACCATGGCTGAACACAAACCTCAGCTGGGGCAGCCTCCGAAAGGGAGGAAAATTCCCCAGCTCTGTGCTCAGTGGTGGAAGTGAGAGGCTGAATCACCTCAGCTGTAAAACCTTAAAACCTCGGTGAAATGTGAATGCAAGCTGGGTTCAGCTATTGTGAATGAATGAACTTTAGAAAAAGTTGTGGGTGCTTTTTGCCTAAGTTTTAAAAATCCCTCTGGACTGAAGGAAACTACCTAAAAGAAAATAGTCGTTCAGCTATTGTGAATGAATGAAGTTTAGAAAAAGTTGTGGGTGCTTTTTGCCTAAGTTTTTAAAAATCCCTCTGAACTGAAGGAAACTCCCTAAAAGAAAATAGTTAGAGTGTTAAATTTGCCATGAGTGCTGGATAGGGATTTGTGTTTTGTTGGGGTTTTTTGGGGGGGTTGGGGGGCGGAGATGGTTTTGTTTTTTGAGTTGGTTGGGTTGGGTTTGCTTTGATTTGTTGGGGGTTTTATTTGTTTTTCCTACGCAAAACGGGTTTCTAAGTGAGCATTTGTCTGTGCTGGTGACGGGTGGGTGCTGTGCAGCACGGAGCGAGCCGAGCCCGGCTCACCACGGCCGGGACGAGGGCCGCTCTCGTGTGGGCCGGGCTGCAGGGCCCGCCGGGGAGCGGCGGCCGGAGCCGCGCGGGCCGATGGCCGCCCTCGGCCGAGCCGGCTTTCCTGGCAGCTCCTTGTAGCAATTAAGTGGCAACAGAAGTTACTAATTGACCCTTTCAGTGTGTGAAGTGACCTGTGGCTCATTTAAGGAGCTTAACTGCCCCTCGGCGGTTATCTGATGATAACGGGGCTGGGGACGCGCTGTGCGGGGCCGCGGCTCCCCGCGGCTCTGCCGGGCAGCTGCTGCCTCCGAGCGCCTCTCCCCGCTCTGCTTCCCTTCCAGCAGCACCGTGGGTGCTGCCCAGGCAGGACCTGCTCTTCGGGGCTACGGGGAACCGGCGTTCTTGCTGCAGGGCGGTTTTTGATGTGAAGGATGAGATGGTTTTCCTTGGGTGGGAGCAAAATGAGAATTCGCTCCTGGGTCTGACTGACCAGAGCTGGTCTTTGCTCCCTTTTGATTCAGGAGCTGTGAACTTCGGCGGTTTTATGGTCATATAAAACTAAAATTCTGTTTAAATTAGTTGAGAAATCTTGTTCTATTTTAACAAGATTTTGCGATGAAATTGTTTTTCTTAGAATGGCTTGCAGCCAAAGCTTTGATCAGCTCCACCCTAATTTACAAACAACTGTGGTCTGTGTCTTAACCTTTTATTTCCTAAAAAAAACTCAAAATAAAACTCCATATTTATTTCTCCAGGTAATTTCTTCAGTAAATTAAAAATTATCTTTTAAAAGTGATGGTGATATTCAAGCTCTGAATCTTTGAGCTACAAAAGGCCAAAATAATCAGCTGTGGTTGGTTAAAAACAGACAAAGTTGGGTTCTGGAGAGATAAGAACCCCTTTTAAAATAGATAATGTCATCAGCAAACAACAGCTAACCGAATATACATTTTTAAGTTTTGAGAAGTGATAACTCCTGGAGTCACAATGAAAAGTCAAAGATGAGCTTAACCATCAGTCTGAAGGTAAAAAGAACGTATTAAACGCAAGACTTGTACGTTTTTAGCCTATTCAGCGTATCTCAGACTTTTGAACATATATTTGCTCCTTTCTATTGGGAGACTGGGAATTGTCCCAGAGCTTGCTTAGCTTGTTAGTCTGTCCAGGGGGCTGATAAGGACACGTGGTGGTAATTAATTAATTTTTTTTTTAATGTGTAATGTTTGCTACTCGAACGACTGCTGCTGGAAAGATCAGTTACTGCCTGTCCTAGGAAAGGCACGGGCTGTAGGAAATGCCAGTGTCCTGTAACCTTTGCCGGGCTCTCCTTGGGCTTGTGATACACAGAGATTTCTCTGTTTTCAAATATAAACAAGGTATCAGGTTTCCTGGTCCTGAGAGGGGGAAAGCTCTGTTGTTCATTCTTAGACAGCTATGGGGCAGATGGTGGAAACAAGCCTGAAAATGAAAATGAAAGCTCTGCTCTTGTGTGCTGTCACTGCCACCCCATTTTGCTGCTGAACCTGAACCTCATGTGTTGAGGTTAAAAATGCTGCTTGTATGGGCTGGGACCCTCAGTGGCCATCCCACTGTGCTCCTGCAGGAAAAAATGAACTAAACAGGGGACCTGAAATCCACCTGGGCTGGCTTGGTGTCTTTTTAGCCAAGTGGGTACATGTTGGAGAAAATAGGAATAGGAGAGCAGCTGAGAAGGGGGCCAAGCCAGAACTGATGGGGAGACCAGGGCTGGGGTACAGGCTTGACAATAATAATAGAAAATTTGACTAATCTGTAGTGTGACTTGTTACAGGTGCTTGCTTCCCTAACAGCCTGAATGAGCTTTGAACTGTGGTTTGAGTGGTTTTAGCACATTTATGCTTTAAATGCATCCCATAATGAGGTTTTCTTGGTCTAAAGAAGCTGTTACACCTTACGAGCTGGGGTTTTTAAGTGACCAAGTTGAAAGGACCTTATTTCAGTTATGCCTCAAGTTGTTTTCTTTAGAACTACCCTGAATCCCTCTCTTTGCTTTTGGTGTTTTAGAACAGCTAAATGTATACTATCTAACTTTAAAAAGAGCACGGTCATGTTTCAAAGGTTTTTTTTAGACTTTCCTTTCAAATGTCTTATTAGTGGTACTGCTCTTTCCTCGGTGGTTTTTAATTTAAAACACCAACAGTCCAGTGTGCGTGGAGTTCTGAGTCTCTCATATTTTTGATAAAAATACAGAGCTCTTCTGCCTATGTTTCCCTCTCAAAAATTGTAAGCAAATTTGTGCTAAACCAAATCCTCAGGATTTCACTGTTTTCCAGACTAAGTCCAGCTTATAAGTGCTGTTCACAGGCAACAAAAGGCCAAGTAGTGTTGTCTATTGCTTGAAATGTGTTCACTGCACACTTGTGTACTCAGTCATTTGGAATCAAAGTGGGTTTTGCTGTGGATTGTAGGAGACTAAAGCCACTGACTTAGAAGTGTTTGGCTTCTCTTACAGATGCTGGTTCCAGTGTGGAAGAAATGGAATTCAACTGGGATGAGTATCTAGAAGACACAGGAGCAACTGCCGCCCCCCATGGATCTTTTAAACATGTGAGTAAAGGGAGCATGTGTGTGCTTGGCATCTCCTTCATTGTTTCTTTGATACACTAAGTGTTCAGGGTTTCTTTGAAACTGCTCTCAAATTTGGAAGACTAACTAGAATCATGGTTTTTATAGAGAAACGCAGAATTTAACCTTTTTTCATACTGTTTCTTGTCTTCGTCCCTGTATGTAGCACAGGGTAACCCCACCCACAAGTGCTGAAATCTAAGGAGTTAAGGTCTTTTCTGCACCAGAAGATAAGCTTGATTTTTCTCAAGAAGCTCAAAATATCCAGTCTCTTTTGGTGATTGCTCCTGGACAACTGTAATGGAGGAATAGCTTTAGGAAGCTGGTGGCAGAATAACTCTTTAACAGCAGAATTCAAATGTGCTTTTAGAGAAGGTTTAATGGCAGACCTCAAGGAGGCAAGGGGAAAATAACAGCTCTGCCAAACACCTGACTGTAGTAGTTAGAAAACTGATTAGGATAATTGTTGATCACAGGCTTAATGCATAGGATGAAGTCTTGATAAGCCCTTGTCTTTGTCCTTGGACATCTTAAATGTTTGCTGGTAAAGTCCTGGAGAGCACTGTCCCATTGGGAGAGATCTGAATGTGAAATCTGCCTTCTTGTACAGGGTCCTCAGTGGAGGTGAGCTGTACAGAGCTGGTGTCCAAACCTGTTGGTTCTCTTCCAACAATTAAAGCACCTTCCAGACTGCCAGACTGGTGACTGTGTGTGACACATTGCTTGGAAGACACCCTGTGGTGCTCAGGCTTTTGGGTCCAATACCATGACTTTCAGTATGAGGAAACTTAAATCAGCAGGAAAACAGACTGAGGTCTGTTTGTGAAGGATCACAAAGCATTTTGAGTCCAAGGATAACCTGGAGAAATGAAGACTATTAAATAATCTGTTAAAATATGTCAGTTGTGTTTGTAGTAAAGATGTACGGAAAATACAGACTTCACAGAGCCTGTTAGAACACTGGGGTGTAATTGTAAGTTTTTGTTCAAAGTGGAAATTCAGGTATCTCATTTCTGAAGGGAAGGGGACTGTGCTTGCTTTATTTTTCTGGGGTGTACTGAGGCTGTAGCTAGAGCCAGCTTAGAGTGGTGGTGTCCGTGCAGCTCACACTGAGGGCACAGCGTGGAACCAGAGCAATGGCATTTTGCAGTAATACAGGGAATGGTCTGTCTCCTCTGGTGTGGTTTACCTCACTGGATCTCTGTTAAAGAGGCCTGCTATCATAGTTTGGACACTATATAATTAATTGTAATGCCAGCTTTACAGCAGTGGCCAACTGAATTAATGTTGTAGTTGGATTTTGTTAATTTGCAGGAGACACACTTTGAAAGGCTTACTGCACCTGCACCAGTTCTGCTGTGTCAAGTCTGAGGTCTGGTGGCTATGGTTGATAAAAATACAATTAGGTTTTAAAAAACCTCCACATTTTATATTTTTGTTAATCCCTGCCTGTGAGGAACACAATGTAGTGTTGCTGGTGAGGTGACATTGTGATGGAGAGTGGTGAGGAGGTGTGGGCAAAGCTCAGCCCCTTTGTCCCACTGCCCTGGGGGTCAGGGGGCCTGGACCTCTGCAAGGAGGTGATCAGTGAGTGTGGACATAGATGCCTGCACATTCAGAATGGAACTATTGGGCATTTTCTACCAGAGCTCCTTAGAATTTGTCCAGAGACCAGTGATGTTCTCTGTAATAAGCTTGGCATAAAATTCTAAGGAGTTATTGCTGACAGTGAATTGACAGGCAGAGGGAGGAGCATGTTTATATCATAGCCTTGCTGTCAATAGAAGTGCAGAAGTGCAAGGTCACATGCTGGGGGTTTCTGTGGTCCATTAGAAGCTAATGTGTTGGAAAAGGTGGAGTAGAGAGCCTCACTGCCTCCCAGTGGAGAGTGACAGCCTGTCTTTGTGACAGCCCCAGGACAAGGTCAGTGTGATTCCAGGGTACAGCAGGTGAGTGGCTGTCAGGGGCAAGCAGGCAGGCACTGGTGTGCCTGTGCTGCTGATTGTATTCCCTCCAGCTCAAATCCATGGTCCCTGTTTTTGACTTTAGAAATGATATGCTTTTATTATCCACCATCAGGAAAGCTAGCAAGCTTTACTCTCAAAACACCAGAATGGAAAATTCTGAGCTGAAGGGTAGTATTGACACAAGAGCAAATGAACACATATGATAATTAAATAAATATAAATGCATTTTAAAGTGGAACAGTATGGTTTGAGTTTGATTTTTTTAAATACTGAAGTAGTGCGCTCCCATTGTGAGTTGTGGGTGAGAAGTACTTAACTCATGTTGTAGAAGAGTACATGGTCAGGTTGAGGAAGTGTAATCCATAATTACACAGCCTGGGTTGGAAAAGCACTGGACTTGCTTATGGGAGAGGTGACTTTCTAAATTTTTGTGCTTATATTAATTCTGAGAGTTTTGCCTTGCTATGAGTAAGACGCATTGGAGAATTTAAGCTACTTCTCAAATTAAGTGTGTTCTAATGTTTAATTTGTTAGCCTTTTAAAAATTAAACAATATCAAGATCAAAGTGACTGTTTGGCATAAAATGTGGCAGGAAAAAGAACTTATCAAAAACCTGGAGCTGTAATGAATGTCAGTGTTGTTATTCCCCCAGGTTTAAATCCTTCCTCTAGAACCGAACGCTCTTTTTAAATTCCTTTCTACCCTTTACAAGTCGTGTGTGACCATGAAAAACAATTTTGTGTTCAGCATCATCTGAACACATTTATTTTCTGTATGTTCTTGCATGCTCTTATTCCTTTTTGTCTGTTCCTTATCATTATCTCCCCTGAACTGAGCTGCATCCCTGGCTCTGGCTTGTGCCGTGGCACAGCCTGGGGGCAGCTCCTGCTGGGACGGGGGCTGGAGTCACAGCTCCGGGCCCGCTCAGCTGCCCTCCCGGGCCCGCCGCTCCAGAGGAGCTGCTCGGGGGGTGCCCATGCTGGCAGGCTGATTCGGGAGGCTCCTTGCGGGACTTGCGGGGCTCCCCCAGCCCCGGCGCTGCCGGGAGAGGGCGCGGGCTCGGCCCCGTGTGCGCGGCGCTCCGGGCGGCTCAGCACAGGCAGCGGCTGCGGGGAGCGCTCCTCTGCTGCTCGGGGCTTTGCTGAGACCGGCTCTCCCTGCCCTGCGGCTTTGCTCAAAGATCGGGTATCGCGCCGATTTCCCGATTCTTCAAATGCTGCGTTGAGCTCGAGGCTTTTCTCTCAGGAATCAGAACATTAAGTTTTTGGGAATATCTCTTCTGCCAGAGAACTGTCTTTTTTAAGAGACACCCTCTATAATACCACTTCAAAAGGCCTGCAGGTATTGGGTCCTGCTGATTAGGTTTTTAAGAAGAGATTTCTCTAAGTGAAGGATATTAACCCCAAGGATATGAACAGTTAACACAGGCATATGCTTTTCTTTCTGGTGTAGTTCTCTTAGTTTTATTTTTAGCAAACCAGTATGTGCTGGCTGATGAGACTATAATAGCTATGGCAGTTACTGAACTGTCAGCACAGAACTGGGAATAAATACCCCAGAAAATATCTGCTCCATCTGCATCATGCTGAAAGCCTTTCTTTTAGTAGGTTCAAAGAGGAAATGGAACTTGGGACCTCTTAAATAAGGAAGAAAACATGAGTTTCAACCAAATGAGAATGGGGAATTGACATGTCAGTTTGTTAGGATTGAGGTCCTGGAATTAAGTGTAGATCAGAACATTTATAGAGAGAGCAGAACAGGGTCCATCTGCTCTTTTGGGATTGTTTGAGTTGGGAGAAATTAGGGATATGAGAAACTTAAGGTGTTGCCTTCTCTTTTAAGTCTCCCCATTTCAGTGTCTCAGTTCTGTGCAGTCAGATTGGTCACCTGCACAGAGCACACCCACATGCAAACAGAGCACTCCCAGTGACTGGTGCTTTATTGTTGTCAAAGTATGAAGAATACAGACTGATTATGTTCCATGCAATTTATGTAACAGTGCTACATATAGAATTATTTAGGTTCTTGCATAGAGAGGTTAAAAATCCTTATTCTGCACTTTGTGCAGGTTTGTGACTTCCTAGCTGAGCATGGTGGAAGAGACAGATAGTGTTACCTAAGGAATAAGTATGTACTTGAAATGGGCTTTTTGTCCGAAGACCTTGCATGACGCAATTTAACAAAGCAAGTCAAGGTTGTGGTGCTGAGTTTGACCTTTAGTTTTGCTCAGGTTGCCAGCCCAGCTGCGAGTGGAAAAATCTTCCAGTGATGGAGGAAGGTATTGTCCAGGGCAGAAAATAAATGGCACAGTTGTTGCTTTAAGCTTGGAAAGATACTCCGAAATGCAAAGATTTCATTAATGATGATTCTGTGTGCGTTGCAGTTTGGATCCCATGATGTGATATGGCTGTGTCTCTGAAGAGGCTGGGTGGTATTTGGCTTGAGTTTTTTTGCTAATGAACTTGAGTAATTGTTCCCTCTGTTATTCAGCAAACTCTCTTGAGAGGTGCTCAGATGTGATGATCTTCTTCCTCTTCAGGTGGATACAAGTTTGCAGAATGGTTTTGCCCCTGGCATGAAGCTGGAAGTCGCTGTCAAGTCTGACCAGAACACCTACTGGGTTGCCACCATCATCACCACGTGTGGGCAGCTGCTGCTGCTGCGCTACGACGGCTACGGCGAGGACCGCAAGGCCGACTTCTGGTGTGACATCCTGACCGCTGACCTGCACCCCATCGGCTGGTGTCAGCAGAACAAGAAGATTCTCAAAGTGCCTGAAGGTACCAGCCCTGTGTGCAGACACAGGGAACACACCAAGAGCTGCTGTTGTCCTGTGTCAGCTGGGAAGGCAGCCTGTGTGGGTGCTGTGGTGTGCAGATTCTGTTGCTGTGGGGACAAGATGAGGTTATCTGCTGTGTTTTCCTGAAATCCCATGAGAGAGGCTTGTGGTTATCTTCATCATCACCACCAAAATCTACTGCTTTGACGTTTCGTTGAAGTTTTCTTTTTGTTTTGTTTTACGTTGTTACCAGTGTGTGGCAGATTATCTTGAATTAGGCAGCACAGGGTTGTGGTAACATCTTGTGTCTGAATAATCTTTATCTGGCAGGAAAAATGACAGTCTTTCTCTTTCACTGTTTGCTTAGGTATCAAGGACAAGATACCTGACCAGGAGGAGTTCCTTCAGCGGGTGCTGAAGGGGGCCTGCAGTGCCCCTGCTAACCTGCTGGAGGGGGTAAGTGCTGCAAGGGGCTGCATACTGGGCTTTGTCTTGGCTTTGCCCTTCATCATTAAGGGGACCTTGTCTGAATTGTCAGTTCAATTCCCTTTTTAAGTTTAGGGAGCATTGTAATATGCTGTTGACCCTAGAGTTCCACTCTCTAGTGTTTCCTATTTACAGTATTTAATTTTTATAGTGTTGTCCTGAAACATATCTGTTGCTGCAGGTTTGGGTTGTTCATTAATCCTAGAAAAAAAAGACCTTTTTCAGCTCCCTAAGGTTTCAGTCTTCTTCCTGTTTTGTTCCTCCTCCATACAGCTCTAAGAAAATAATGCTTTATTTATATGGCTTTCATGTTGTCTCCTTTTTCAGTTAAGTCCTTTCACTTTGAATTGTTTTGTTTTGGAATGGTCATATTATTGTTACACTTAATTACATCTTTGCAAATTTTTTATCCCCTGCTCTGCACTTAAAACAATATCTGCACCTTATATCAGTGTCTGGTTGTAAAGTACAGAACATAATGATTTTTGGAAAATGCCTTTGACACCTTCATTACAGCTAACAGTTCTGTCTGTATGTTTCTGTCTAGTCATCTTTGTATGCTGGATGACTCAGTTTTAGAAAGATGTTATTCATGTTTCCTTCAAACCTGGAATATATAAATGATAATGTCTCTGAAAATTATAATGAGGGCTTCAGTGAAATGTGTGACTGTATCTACAGGGAGTGCAGAAGCTCTGACACAAACACCAGCGGTTCTGAACATTGTCACTTCTGGCTTGTGTTAGGAAGGGACGTGGATTTCTGTGTTCATACTTTATTTATGCAGACAGAATGTGTGTAAGGAGGTGGAAGTATGGCATTTGTTTTGTTCTGTTGTACAGAATAATTTGTATTCTTTCTGTAGCTTCACAGAGGGAAAAATCCATTGGATCTCATCGCACCCGGCTCCCGACTGGAGCTGCAGAACACACGGGACTCCCTGGAGGCCTGGATCGTCACCGTGGTGGAAAACGTTGGCGGGAGGCTCAAGCTGCGCTATGAGGGCCTGGAGGATTTGGACAAATTTGACCAGTGGCTCTTCTATTTGGACCCTTTCCTTCACCAAGTGGGTTGGGCAGCTCAGCATGGATACAGCCTGCAACCACCTTTAGGTACTTGAAAACACAGATCTTGTGTGTGGTGATCAGAGGGTAGAGACTGCTGCTTAAGTGCTCTGAATTGTCCTGGCTGCATGTGATGGCCACATAATCCATGTGATCTGACAAGTCCTGCACCTAATAAAATGAAGGTACAAATAGTCCTACAAGACTTTTCACCCACTTGTTCTAAATGTTTTTGCCTGTCAAAACTTTCCTCCTGTGTGTGCAAAGGAAGGGAGGAAGGGATTGCCTTCATGATTTTGGTTAGTTTGTTTTCCTGGGGTGGAAAGTCTTATGCTTTTGGTGTACTGCTCAGTAGGAGCTTTTGCAGTTGAGACCGTCAAGCCTACTGGGCTGTTTTAGATACCATTTAAAAATATGAAAATTGAAGGAACAAGTGCATGGAAGTGGAGGCAGAGGCTGGGACAGGTGGACACATCTTTCAGACACGTGCACAACAGGGCAGGTCATCAGAGGAGGGGAGCAAAAACTGGCAGAAACACAGAGGGATAGCTTGTGAACTTGCTAGTGCTGTAACATGTTTCCTGATGAGGGGAAACCTTGGGATAAAGAATTTAGTAGTTTAGAGGGACACACATCAAACTTTATTGCTATGTGTTGTGAGAGAAAAGAAGAAAAATGACTACTCACTCTTTCCCTCTCTTTTTCCTCAAGCCATTAGGTCCTTGAGGGGTGAAGCAGATTGGCAAGAGATCCTGAAGAAGGTGAAAGAGGAGGAGGAGGAGTCCTCTGTTCCTACAGATCTTTTTAAGGTAGTTTAATGCTGTGCATGATACCATGGAAATGCTATATTCCTGAGCAATGATTCAGGGAAGTCAGTCTCCCAAAATCCTTGTTTTGTTTTGTTGGTTTTTAAAATTTATTCCTTTTCTCTCTCTGGTTTAAAAATGTAATTATAAGGGAAAATAATCATACTGGTATAAATTCTTGGTAAGTTAGACAATGCAGCCGTCACAGTTATGTGAGTCATTAGTTGTCCTGGTTCACATGTTTTAGTCCTTCAGGTTCTTAGTCCATTTTTCTCAGCTTTGTTTGGACCCATAAGTAGAAGTAGATGTGCTGTTGCTCTTGAATTTGTTGGGTGATGTACAGAGATATGGATAATTCTGGAGCAGGAACCCTGTTCTGCAGGTTTCTGTTAGACTGGAAATGGAGGCCTGTGTAGTCCTCATGAAGTGTAGTTCATGAGGAGCGCTAAAGGTTACAGCGAAAAACCTCAAAACATTTCTATCGACTTATGAGACCACTGTGTGTTATCAAATCTTGCTTCTGTGTGGAGAATGGCAGAGGAAGAAGTCACAGGGACTCAGTTCCCTAAAGCTCATCAAAAACTGTCAGTCTTGGGGCATTGTTGGCCTTTTCATTCAGAGAAGTTGCTGGTACTGGGACATGTCGATTTCTTGGAATGAACTGATAAAAACTCCTTAAAAACTCATCGTCTTCAGTTAATATACGTGAGGTATGTCTCTTCTTTGATGGAGGAGGGCAGGTAATCAGAGCAACACATCATTTTCCAGGATAAACCTGTGATCGGAGTGCACTCGTTCTCTGAGGGCATGAAGCTGGAAGCTGTGGACCCAATGGCTCCCTTTGTTATCTCTCCTGCCACAGTTCTCAAGGTACCAGAGTTCTTAAACCAGTCCTGCTGAGATTCAGTTCTACTGCTACTTCTGTTCTTAAATGCTCAGGGATTTCTTATTAACTGGTTATCTTAAAATCTTGTGCTAGTTTCCAAATGAAGTATTTTGTACGTCTCCCTCAGGGGACAGGCTGCCTGATCAAACAGCTGCTGGTGGTGAAGCCACTGGATTTCATTGGAGGGAAAAAGTTCCATAAAGACACAATCTCAAAAGATCAAATTATGAAAATTGTCAAACCCAGTTTTTTAAAATTGGGTATATACCCTCACAATCTGAGTATCCACCTGGAGATGGTTTTTTGGTGTTTTGATTTTGTGAAGATTGTCATTACTGTGTACACATGACATTTAGATGGCCTGATTTCCAAACAAGGGGTTTCAAAGTTGAATTGAAAACTCTGCAACATGATCAAAGGTGCTCCTTTTCTTGCTATTTGCTTGTCCTGCTCCTATTTGCTTCAGGAATGTAGTGGTTTTATTTGTGACAGTCCATCCTGGGATGCAGTTCAGCTTTGTTGAAATAAGCAGTTTGTTATAGACTAGTAGGAAGACCACAGATGCTAATTTCTGTGCATTTTTCATGAGACAATTCCCTAAAGCACTAGGTCACCTTATCTTTTAAGTGCTGAGACATAAAGTTTTATTTATTTATATTTGTTAAGTTTCTGGATAACGCAGATGAGTCCGCTGGTTTATGAATCCCAAAGATTCTTTTAATTTTATTTTTTCGTAACCCTCCCAGTATTTCAAGGTAAAGAGTTTCCATCAGGCAATGCTGCTGTTTAATAAAGTTATCAGAATCTGCATCTCACAAGGGCCCGTGGCTCTCTTTTGGCTGACTGCAGGTGTACAATGACAAATACTTCATGATAGAAATTGATGACCTGAGAGCCGAGCGCGCGAGCAGCCAGCGCTACGTTTGTCACGTCAACAGCGCCGGCATCTTCCCGGTGCAGTGGAGCCTGAAGAACGGGCTGCACCTCTGCCCCCCGCCAGGTAAGTCTGCAGCCTCCTCCTGCTCTGATCCAGTTCTGAAAATCAGGAGGTTTGAGTTTGGGGAATTGAGGTTTCCCAGACACGAGCGTGGATTTGGGAGGATGAGAGGCTGAGGATGTCATGCATAACAATCCAAGCACTGGAATGGATGGAGTGAGAGTTCCAGGCCTGAAAGAAATGTGAATTTCAGACTTAATTAACATGATATCAGAAGCCTGTAGTCTTTGCATTGGATTTTTGCTTCTGGTCAGAATGGAACGTTGTTATCCAACATTTTATAATATTTTTAGGCTATCTTATCATTCAGAAGTTAATGAACTGTTTTTGTTACCAATGGCCTATCAGGCACTGTTGCAGATTGTTGAAACATTGCTTCAGGACATAAGGGAATAGGGTAGTGTTCCTGCACTGCTGAAATATTTATTCATTTTCTCAAACTAGAAATGTCAATGGGACTGTAAAACCTGGTCCTCTGCTCTCTTGCTCGCCACCTCACAATTCAGAATGTTTTGTTTTAGCTGCTCCTTACCTCAGAGGAGCAGAGACTGTAGGATGTTTGTCTCCTGCCTTTCCTTGGATAAGGTGTGAAAAGTGGCTCTGCCTGACCAGCATTTCCTAGAATTTTGCATGTGAAAAGTGAAATCTCACTTTATAGGCATGTAACTGGAGCTGACAAAGATTTTAAGTTTCTGTTCTTGTTCCCTGGACATGGTGAACATTCTGAATTGTGTGAGGTCTCAGAGCCCTACTGGCACTGGTAAAACTGAGAAAATGAATAATTAAGTCCTTCTCTGGTTCAGCGCTTTCTGGGGAGAAGTCACAGAATAAGTTAGGTTGGATAGGTGAGGTCACTCCTCAAACCCTGGCTTCAGTTTTGGGCCTCTCACTAAAAAAACAGACAATGAGGGACTGGAGCATGTCCAGGGAAGGGAATGGAACTGGGAAAGGGTCTGGAGCCCAAGTCCTGTGAGGAGCAGCTGAGGGAGCAGGGGGTACCTGGAGAAAAGGAGGCTCAGGGAAACTTTAGATCTCTAGAATTTTAGATTGTCATGTTAATGCTGTATTCTTACACTGGGTTTGAAATGTTTGATTTCTTAAACTGTTGTCACAAGTGTCTCTTTAAGGGGAATGGAATAAGAGTAGCACTTGTGTCCTTGCTAATTTACTGCCAGCCTCAAACTGACATGGCAGCACACTTTTGGGCCCCATTCCCTTCAGTTATTTGCTTTTTGTTAGATCACAGAGGAGACAAGTATTTCCCCCAAGAAAAATATAATTTTTCTTGGAAGGATCCTTGGTCTCCTGATGGACTCCTTGTTAAGATACTTCCCTTCAGACGTGTGCAGATCTACAGCTGTTATCAGACTTGATGAGGCTCTTGACACATCTTACTGCTCTCTTTAATGACTTAGTATTTAACATGTCTTTGAGAGAGCAGCATGTTAATATTGTGCACGTTTTGAGCGCCCTGTTTTAAAAAAATAGCTTCAGAGCTGACACAACAGCAGCTGCAGAAATTTTTTGTGTACCCTGACTTTCATGTGTACCCTGTGAAAAGGGTGAACCTGCTTTCCCATGTTTCAGTTGCTGCCCTTGTCTGCTTGGCAGATTCATGATTCAGGTTGGAGTGCTCTGACCTCACACGGCTCCCTGAAGCTCTAAGTCAGCTCACAAACCTGAGTGACCCAAGCAGATCTCAGGCTCTGTGTGTCAGGTGGGTTTGAAACGAGTCTCAGCTGTTAAACACTAACCCTTGGCTCTTTGCTGTCCTAGGTTACCCTGGGCAGGACTTTGACTGGGCTGACTACCTCAAACAGTGTGGAGCCGAGGCAGCTCCCCAGAGCTGCTTCCCTTTGGTAAGGTTCTCCTGCAGGAAAATCTCCTCTGCTGCCTCAGTGACACCCCTGATTCCAGGGAGAGGAACCTTTTTTGTGTCTATACGTTAATTGCCTTTCCAAGTAGAATAGAATATCTGAGCTGGAAGGGACTAGCAATGATCAGTTATCCCATCCAATGCCCGACCCTCTTCCTGGCTAAGCAAAAATTAAGACATTGTTAAGGATGTTGTCCAAATGCTGGCAGGGATGGAGCTTTGAGCCCCTCTCTGGGAAGCCTGTTCCTGTTTGCACACTCTCAGTAAAGAGGTGCTGCCCAGTGTCCAGTCTGAACCTGCCCTCAGAACCATTCCCACACATCCTGTCCTGGAGATCAGCACCTTCCTCTCCACATCCTCTCCTCTGGGAGCTGCAGGGAGCAGTGAGGTCACTCCTCATCCTCCTTTTCTCCAAACTGGACAAACCCAGAGCCCTGAGCTGTTCCTCACAGAGCATTCCTTCCAGCCCTTTCACCAGCTTTGTTGCCCTCCTCTGGACACATTTGAGCAGCTTAACACCTTACCTGTGGTAACTCAGGAAGCAGAAGAGATAAGAGTGTATAAATGAGAGTGCACTGAAGTAGCTGCATGCCAGCTTCCTAGATAGGGAAGCAGTGGACCAAATGTTTCAGTTGTGATAAAGCAGACTGAAAATAAATGTTTGTTTTGTGAAATTGAGATGTGTAAGAGTCCGTGGAAGAGACATAGAGCAGCATCAATCATTGGCACTCCTGTAACTGTGGAAACAGGGCCTTTTAATAGACCTTATTTTCATTTACTAAGGGTACTCTTTCAATCTTCCATCCTTTCAGCTTGAAAAATTAATTCCATTGTATTAATCAATACAAAGTCATCTTAAATTAGAACCAAATAATCATTTTACATTAACCAGTGTCTGAATGACGTGCAAGATTTTGGGCTTTTGTTGGTTCAGTGACAGTATTGCTGTCCCCCGAAGCACAATACCTTGTCAAGCAGGAAAGGGTATTATTAACACCTGCCTTCCAGTTCCATTTACCATACTTGGGCTATTGCAGTGCTTAGGGGGAGAAATTAGAGTGAATAATTACTAGTTTTTGAAGAGAGTGTTGCTGGCTATGAATTGTGTTTGCCCTTGTTCTGTCTTGTAAACTATGGCATCTTAGAACAGGTCACTGAATTTATTATCCCTTTTCTGAGAAGAGTTGATCACTGTAGGCTAGTTCCAGAATTCATAATGTATTGATCCTGTAATTACATTGCAGAGTGGCTCTGGGAAGAAGAGTCCTCTGTCTGGCTGGTACTTCTTATCTTTAATTCAAGAGCTCCAGAGCTGGATAAATACCTATTCTTATGTTTTAGGGATATTTTTTAATATATAAATGCAAACTATATTGGTAAATAAAGTAAGACCCTGCTTATCCAAAAAATGTGAAATGAAAAGAAAGCTTCCTATTCTGCCTGACAGAACTCAGATGAGGCAGGAATGTTATTTGCATACGTAAAGTGGATTTCCAAGTTAACATGATAGAATAGTGAACCTGGTCAGACCATTTGTCAGACTTATCACTCAGGTGGCAAGCAGAAAAGAATTTCTGATTGCTGAGAATGCACTCAATCCTTTCAGTGAGCCCAAGCATCCTTATTTTTTGAGGACAAATACATTATTTGCTAGGTCTGTCTGTAGAGCATTTTTTAACTTAAATTTGTTGTAGTTCTGATATATCTTACTTGTTTACAGTGTGCTAATTATCTGAAATCTCCTCTGTGCTTGTTGAGTATCTTTCTGTGTTATTCAGGCACTGAGGGCTTTGTGTTGCTCCTGTTCATGGATATTCATATTTTATCCTGGATACAGAGCTGGTGTCTTACTGAAGTATTCTGCTTTTTCCTAGTTAACTTCTGACCATGGATTTAAAGAGAACATGAAACTTGAGGCTGTGAACCCAGTTGATCCTGAAGAAGTTTGCATTGCTACAGTCACCAAGTTAAAAGATTCATACCTCTGGCTTCAGCTGGAAGGTAAGCTGGTTTGGGGGGAGAGAGGAGTGCTTGCCCATCACTACACTTGCTTGTAGTGCCATCCCCAAACCTGAGGAGTACTTGGAGCAAACTCACTGTGTGCAGAATATGGGCAGCAAGGCCCATATTCCTCAATGAAATCATAGTCAAAACTCACTTGCCTTGTCTGTTTCCAGTTTGCCTTGGCTGGCACTGCTTATTTAAGCCAAAAATGGCGTTTGAGCATTGCAGTGTCAGTGCTGGGCTCATGCACCGTGCAAAGTGCTGAGTGGGGCCTTGTGGAAAGCAGGGGCCTTGTGACAGTTTCACAGATGAGTGACTTGCATTCTGAGCAAGCTTGGTCAGACCTAGGAAGGAAAGTTTCTTCATTAAGATAGAGTAAGCCTGTGTCAGCTGTTCTCCATTATAATCCCATTTCTTGATTGGAAGTACATCAGCATGCACTTACTATGCGCTGTGCATCTCTGCTAAACTACGGAAGGAAAATTCCCATCTCCAGCCTTTAAGAGGAAGTAAATGAGGTCAGGAAAGAATCTGGTCAGTAAAAGGGGATGAATAAATGATTGTTATTGCGTTCCAGATACGCCATAAATCAAAGCAGCTTCACTAACAAACATGCAGCCAGTGTTAACCAAATCAGAGTTTTGTGACTTGTTTCAATTTTTCCTTTTCTAAACTGAACAGGCTCCAAGAAACCCGTCCCTGAGTGTATAGTGAGTGTGGAATCAATGAATATATTTCCAGTGGGTTGGTGTGAGACGAATGGATATCAGCTCAGGCCTCCTCGCAAAGCAATAGGTACCAGTTCTGTTCTGTTTGCGGTGTTGGGTTAGAGCTGCTGAGACCTGCCAGAGCAAATTACTGCAGAATTATTGCTGGCATCGCTGAGTTTGGAAACATTCATCATGCACAGAGAATCTGTGTGTTGCACAACTGTTCCCCTTGCTGTTGGGGCCAGTTGGAAGCCCTACAACTTCAAACCCCCCAGTGTTGGCTTGAGGCCCCTGCACACTGTGGGGACAGTCCATTGACCTAACAAAGAAATCCTGTCTGTGTATGAACACCCCCCATGCTCTGCATTTACTTCTGTCTGAGCTGTTCTTGCTATGTCTGACCCTGATATTGATTTTACACGTGCACTTGTGCAAAGTCACGTTAATGCCACAAGAAAACAGTGTGGATTGTGTGCACATTTTGGAGTCAAAATAAAGGAGACTGATTTTCTCAATGGGCCAGGTGGTGACGATCCCTAATGGCAAAGTGCTGAAGATAAACCCTACCTTTTTGACTACACTAGTAGGTAGAATAAGGCAGTGTCTTCTCTCAGCTGGTTAGTGAGGCATGATTATTAAAGTTTAATGGGGGTTGGAGAAACTGAAGAATTTCTTCAGTGTCCATTAGGTAAGATAAGAAAACTTTTAGATTGAAATGGGCTGTCATTTTCTGCAGGTCAAATCAATAGAAATTAATCTGTTTGCACTGCCAAGGACAGATGAGGAAGAAGAGGGGATCCTAATTAGATAAAAAAGGATTTGAAAAAAAAATCCAGTAGTTTGTTGAGGCTAAAGCCTGAAATTGCTGAAGAGGCATAATGTTGCGTTACCTTGTTTTATTTTACTATCTGTTTGTGAAAGCCAGAATTAGCAAGTGGACCCATCATCTAAATGACTGACTTGGTTGCGACAGTGTTTTCCTGCCTAGGAATTGGCTTAAGTCATTGGTGTTTCTAACCAGCTGATTTCATTCCATTTCAAAGTTAAAGTGCTGAACTTACTGTGCCAGTGAAGTGACACGTTGGGCTGCAGAACTCAACCTTTGGGTGCTGCAAAAGAAAGCATGTCATTCTGTTTCTGGCTGGTAGTACAGGTGGTTTAGGGGCTCTGACACAAACAAAGAAACACAGAAGGTTAAATTTCGTAGAAAACTGGGCATATGCATGCTTGATTTAAAGAATTTTTAATGGAAGTTGAAGTAAACCTGGTTCTCTTCAAATTACTTGGGCCAGCGTACCTCTTGTGCAGCTGGGTCAGTTGTTTGACACTGCAGTAATGGGAACAAAGATCCTTTTTGCTGTATAATTTAAAGAAATGAGTCCACTCTATATGTATTGTTCTACATGCTTCGTTTGCCTCTCATATTTTGCTCTTTTTTTTCTTTCAGTAAACAAGCAGAAAAAAATTGCAGTAGTTCAACCAGAGAAACAGTAAGTAACAGGTTATTTGCTGTTGTTTTTTGTTGAGTTTTTTCTCTTTGTTTTTCAATTGGAAAATATGCTGTGTTAGGGAAGATGTAGATTTGCAAAAAAGCTGCACTGAGGGTTGAGAGATTCCACAGTCCATTTGTGTTAATGCTGGTAGATTCTGCTGATGTTCAAAAATACCTTGTGCGCTACAGTAAGAGGAGATAGAAAGTCTGAAATTTGTTTTTTTGTAATTGTTCCTTCCCAGATGAAATTTGGCCCAAAGCAGGTAAAAAGAAGAGTTCTACTCATATCTACAGTTAGTCTAGAAACTCTGTGTCATGCATGTGGAGCTCAGTCTTGTGAGCCTGCTCAGAAATGCTCCATGGAATGCTCACAGTTGGCTTTATTGACTCTTACAGCTTTACAAACACCAGAGCTGTCAGTAGTCCTGCCAGTGTTTGCGTTGCTCCTAAAATACTGAGCAGACTGTTCCCCCATGTTTTGCAGTTGGGATCCTTACCAGAGTACTGGAGTCATTTTGGTGTATTTTGTTTCAAATCCAGCTTTTTCAGAATGCATAAGGTGAGGGCACACTGCCTTGTGCTGTGAAATGTGAAGTTAGAAGGAGTCAGGGGATGTAAACTCCTGTGGGTGGCTTTGGAGGTGTCTGTCACCATGGTGCCCCGTGGACTTCAAGCAAGGAAGGGTTGCTGCTGGCTGTAGCAGGACAGAAGTCCTTTCCAAATGGAATTTGGTAGTTTCTGCATGTTATTGTGAAACAGGGGAGGTATGAAAAGCAGGTTAATAAGGCTGGAGCTGAGGAAAAAAAGTGTTATAGTGTTTTAGTAACAGTGAGGTGACTGTCATGACTATCTGTCTCTTTTCTCAACCTCCTTCTTTCAATTTCAGGATTTTATCTTCAAGAACAGTTCATGATGGACTAAAGAACCAGGAGCTGAACTCTTCTGACTCAGGTATTGATCACGGAGGTCAGGCTAACAAAGGCAACATCCTGTAAGAGTTCACCTGCTCAGTCCTGTTAGGAGAGGGAAGAGGAGGAAAGGGTTTGGAGATTTTCATCCCTTGATGATTTGTTGAACTTCAAAAATAAATAAACAAAAACCTGCAGTTACTTGTGTTCTGCATTTCATATGTGCATTAAGCCTGGAAATCAGATTCTTGCACCAGAACATTGTCCCTCCAGCAGAGGATATGTGAAGCTGGATGTGCACTGTGACTGTGCAGGTGACCTTGTATTGTCAGCTGTTCAGTTTGATAATGTGGGAGAAGCAGGTGTGCTGTGTCTGTGCTCAGAGTTGTTGGATTCTGGCTTTGGGAAGCAGATCTCTCTGGGTTTTTTTGTTAACTTCATCATGGTGATAAACAAAACCAATTCAAACAGCAAACTGCATTGTGTGCCAGATGGCAAAATCTAATAATTTTCTCAACTGTTTCAAGAAGAAATGTGATGAATAAGTACATCTGCTGGTGAAAGCCACACAGATCCATCCATTTGGCAACACAGTGCCTCCTCCTCTGCTATTTTCTGTACAGTGAAGTGCACATCTGAAGCTTCACTGAAAGCAAGATAAAAATGATGTGTCCTTGTTTATCATTTTAATTGGCTTTTAATAGAGCCATAATGTAAATTTGACTTCATTTGTTTATCTGCCAGTTTTCAACTGCTGAATTTAAAGTCTTTAAGTGGTAGTGTTGCTCACTCAAGATAAACTACAACGCTGCTGGGTAAAACAATATTGGTTTTGTACATAAGTGTATTGCAACATATATTAATACTTGAATTTTGAACAATGCTGAACCATTAAATAGATTGAGAGAGCTTGATGTCACTTAATCAAAGGTCAGTTTATCAGTTGCTGAATCTTTTGTTTGCTAAACAAAGGAAAAGGATCTAAAAATGCAAAACAGTGTGATGCTGCAGTTCAGCATAAACAGTGGAGAATAACTGCCAGTTTCTCTGGTGGCAGAAGTTTGGGGGAGAGAAAATTTACTGGAAAATGTACCTGTAATTGCTGTGTAGGAACTGCTTCTGCTACCAAAAAGTTGGGATTGTCTTTGTTGTTCTCACTGGTGTGATACCATGAAGCAGCAGACTAGCCAGGAGGGAATGTTTCTTTTCTGATACATGACCATCTTTATTTACTGCGGCTTGACAATTTGCAAGCACGGGTGTGAAGTATGAAAAATGTTTTGACAACGTGGAATAACTAATGGTGCCATTGCAAACGTGACACAGAAACTACCTCAAATCCCTGTCATTCAAGACTTTTTCCCTCCTTTTTTTACAGCAGATAAACTGTTGCCTACTGCGAGATTCTTTCCTGGGGCGTTTGCAGTGTGTGATTTAAATGTTTGTTTTCTCATTTCTCACTTCTCAGTGGTAATTAATGGCAAGTATTGCTGCCCAAAGATCTACTTCAATCACCGGTGCTTCTCGGGGCCTTACCTGAACAAAGGCAGGATTGCAGAGCTCCCCCAGTCCGTGGGACCTGGCAACTGTGTGCTGGTGCTGAAGGAGGTGAGCTGATGGATGTGCTGCAAAAAGCAGTGCATCTTAAACAGCAGAGCATCTCTCTAATTACAGATGGGTAATTCAGAAGTTTAAGCTGATGATAAGTAAGGAGTGTCTTTTTGCATATAATGAAGTATAAATCATGAATGGTTTTATGAATGGCTGATAAGAGTAAAAGCCTCTCATTTATCTAAGTAACACTCAACCTTCTACTGCTGAATTTTATTTTCTGTTAAAACAGTATAACCTGTAATTACCACAATCAAAGGAGTTAGTGTCTTTTTATAGCTGTAATAAATGTTTCCATTTTAATTAACAGAAATTAGCTGGAGATAATCCCAAAATTCCTTTACGGTTTGCACTGTTGATGGTAAAACAGAGGAAATACAGATTTTCTTAGTCAAAATGGCAAACTACATTCAGTAATTGGGAAATAAAAAGAGTTATCTGTGCTTTATAAGTTGAATACAATCTGTGTAGATCAGGTGAAATTACAATTTGGCTTCTTAATGTAATTGAGGGAGGAGGAGGCCATTCTTTAATGCTACTTCTTTAATTCTTCTCCAGAACATGTTTCACAGCAAATTTACAGATACTGCAATGTAATAATTATTTTTCTGAAATTTCAAAAAAGATCATGAGGTGGTTATTATCTGACCTGAAAGGCTGGAAATTTCCCAAGACATAACTAACTGGATATGCACACTTGAGCTGTCATGAAATGATCACTTTATATATAAGAACTGGCTCAACATACCTGGAATTTTTACCTTCCCTACCAAATATCTTAACAGAGAGAGGCCTTAAGAAAGACTTTCTGGCAGACATGCTGTAAAACAAGAGTCTGGTTTTCAAGAATCAAGCAGACTATTGAAAAAGGTCCAATTTTGCATGCAGAAAAGTACCCTATCCTTTCTGCCTGCTTCAGTACTTTATTGTAAGAAAGGCAAAAGAGCAAATGTGAAATTCTGTGGCAGCTTCATTTAATCTTGAAGGTTTACTCTGCTTCATTGCCTGAAAGCAGAAAGTGTGCACAAATCCTGCTGATGTGCAGGTGCTGAGTGGTGCTGAAAGCTCAGCCAGTATGCTCAGTTGTATTCCTTTCAGTTGTCAGTCTTGCTCACTGTAGGAATCCTAGAGAGAGTTTGGTGCTTGCATTATATTTAATACTTTCCTTTGATTTCTGGACTACTCCATTAGTAGCAATAAAACTGCAAATTTGTAATGTCAAGGTTGTTATGCACCCAGTTGGGAATGATTTGGAATAAGCACATAGTAAGCATAAAAAGTACAATTAGAGCGCACATTTTGTACTATCCCCCACTAACTTCAGGTTATTCACAACTTCCAAGTTACTTTACAATACTTGAGAAATTATCATTTTATTAAAATACAGACCTTATCATGGTTCATGGAAGCAAAACAGATGAGATTTCAGGATTGTGCACTACGGTTTTGTTGTAAGCAGTAGGTTAGCAGGCAACAAAATCCTGCAGCATTTTTTGGCACATCTTCACATGACACACAATCTTTAAGATAATCGCTCAGATTTAGCCAAGGTTATGTAAGTTTGGGAGTTCTCAGCCCCAGGCATTAATTTAGTGATGTGTAATTCAAGGGCAATGACTTGGAAATTGCTGGATACACTCGTGACTCTGCAGACGAATTCTGAGGGCTGGGAAGGCCCAAAGTGTTGGCTGCTCTCAGTGTTCATTTTGGCACTGTCAGGAGGTGTCTGTAATCCTGCTGTGAATGAGTGCTTTGATGCTAGATAATTTGGATGAATAGGAGTAATTTCCTATTCTGCCCTGGCACTTTAAAACAGATTTATTGTACAAATAACTTGCATGTGTTTTCTGCTCTTCCCTCCCGTGCTGTAGGTTCTCACTTTATTGATCAACGCCGCCTACAAACCCAGCCGTGTCCTGCGAGAGCTGCAGCTGGATGAAGAGGCTGCCTGGCATGGCCATGGAGAGACCCTAAAGGCCAAGTAAATTCTTGTCCTGTTCCCTGGCTCCTCAGTCCCAGTAGCTGTTCTCTGCAGGCTGTGCTTTAGCGTCCATTTCAGGGAAGGAAAAATCGCTTAGAGCATATCAAGATGCCAGCAGCCATTAAGTGTTGAATTCTTTATAAATTTCTTTACGAGTTCTGGTGGAGTGCATGTGATTTTAATGCTCCATAATATGGCTGTGTACTCTGCTATGTGAGCAGCTAGAGGCTGGTGTTGCACTGCTACAATATTGTAGTGACAGACCTGTGGGTGAGGTTTAAGGTTATTTAATTCACCTGAAGATAATTGTCAGTGTTTTAAAGCAAAAACGTGTGCTGCTTGGGAAGCTTCTCAGGCATTTCCACACAAATTTCTTAGTGGAAAAAGATTCTTCAGAAATAAAATTAGGAGCTTTGAAATGGCCTGACATGGATGTCTTTCTACAGCAGTCTACCCTAAAGCACTCCCAGTTTTCCTGCTGAGCTTTTTGGGTTGAAGCTTCTTTGCAAGATTGCTTTTACAGCTAGGAAAAGAGCAGTGAACATATTTGCATATATTTGATAAGTCCAGATATTCCTTTATAGTCTAGGGATGGTTTTGTAATTAGGTCACTGTGTTTGCATATTAGAGATTAGATTTTCCCAATGTGCCACTGCACACTTTCCTACATAATTTTGAACGTGTCAGTAATTCTTTTGTTGGGTCAGTTTCACGTATAAAAAGGCATCTTTCCATATATTGGAGAACTGCTCTGAATTGGGCAATAGAAAGATGACAAAGGTTAGTGTAAATAGAAGGTGTAGCTGAAGAATAAAGAAAAAATATTTGTTTAGTCTCGATGAAGTTGCTGTTTGCTTTCTTTTGCCACAGTAGTGACACCAGGGATATCTGGACTATGGTGATACAGCTGGTTTTTATAAGGTATTACCTAGGTACTTGCAGGCCTGAAACATCTCTGGTAGATAACAGCACATGCTTGTAGCTGTGCTGGGAGGACAAAGCAGAAATGCTGAGCAGCTCTGGCAGATATTGCACAGTGCAGCTCTTTCAGAGTAATGGCAATGTTGGTGAACAAAAAGGAATAATTTCTTCATTTAAATCAAACAGGAGCAGTATGTAGAGTCATGCAAGTGACTGTCCCAGGGAATTGTTCAGCAGCTGGACAAAAGCTGACTGGAAATGTGGCAGGGGTCCCCTTGCCTCCATAGGATGAGCACAGAAAGGCTCACCAAGAGCTGTCTGCTGTTACCTGAATGAGTTCAGTGTGTGCTCTCAGCCTTGGTTTGAAGAACCAGCTGTCCATGTCACAGTGGGCATTTCTGCAGTCCCATAAAAGCAAAGAGAGAGCAAACTATCTGTGAACAAAGAAAAGAAAATATTTCAACTGTGGGACAGTCCCCTCAGATGGTGTTTTGTAGTTTTTGATGGGGCAGCGTTGCTGTGTTTGGTACTGCAGCCACTTCTCTGATGGATTTTCTTTACTTGGGGATCTGACAGAAGAGACAGGAACTCCTGTTTCCTGGACTTGGCAGTCCATAAAGTCCATCATTGCTCATATTATTTCTCAGTTTGATCTCAGTATTTTTGTACACCTTTCAATGAAGTCCCTTTATCCTGGTAATGAGAAGATTCCTCATTATGCCTGTATTTTCAATGCTAGGTACAAAGGCAAGAGCTACCGTGCGACCGTGGAGGTTGTGAGGACGGCAGACCGGGTGGCAGATTTCTGCAGGAAAACTTGCATCAAGCTGGAATGTTGTCCAAACCTCTTTGGCCCTCAGATGGTGCTGGATAAGTGTTCAGAGAACTGCTCTGTCCTGACAAAGACAAAATACAGTGAGTAGTTCCCCAATCCACATCAAGGTAGACGTTGGAGTGTTGTATTTTAGTTTCTTTTGACTTGGACTCCAGAAGGAGCAGCTCAAGCACTACATAAGAGAGGCCTACAAAATATTCATGTTCCAGTGTGTAGGGGAGAAAAATTTCATTCTGAATTAAGTGGTAGAACCATGGCTTAACTTCTGTTGTGTGCTTAAAACTTTATCTTTTGAAAACAACTTTTGGAACAAGAACTGACTAACATTGTAATTTAACTGGCATTATAATTGCTTTTACCAATTTGTGGGGGGAAAAAATGTAACACCTTCAAGCTCTTTTCTTAATTTTTAGTGTTTTTGTAGACTGGCTTTAACCATTTGACACTGTGAGAACAAACAGTGCATTGAGGCCGTGTTTAAAAACTACAAATCATCATAAAAAGCACTATTAAATTGGACCGAGTCTTTGATAATTTTTGTATAAAACAGGATCATTTGGGGACTTCCCAGAGATGGAGGAAGTAAATCTTTACAGGGCAAACAAAACTGATCAGTAACTCTTGCTCCTTAAACCAAATTGAAGTGGAAAATACAGACATTCTGACTTTGAAGTTTTGCAGAACTGGGATTCCTGTTGGGAAGTGTCCTTCTACTGATTTTCCAGTCCTGGTGAGGGGCAAGCATAACTATGATGAAGGTGCATTTCAGCACTGTGCTCCTTTCTTCTGTCCTGGTAGCACACTATTATGGAAAGCGGAAAAACAAGCGGATAGGTCGGCCCCCGGGTGGCCACAGCAACCTGGAAGTAGCCATGAAGAAACCAAATAAAAGACGGAAGAGACGAAAACATTTCTTTGTTCATAAGAAAAAACGTTCTTCTACGTCCGTGGATAACACTCCAGCTGGATCTCCCCAGGTAGGACACTGCCAGCAGCATTCCCAGATCTGGGATGTGATCTTTGACTGCTTCATTTGAAACAGCAAACGTTAGTTGCTTGTAACTTTGGGGTTACAGTTCCTTTTTTTTCTTTTTTCCTAACTCTTCAGGGCAGTGGGGCAGAAGAGGAGGATGACCAGGATGAGGTGGATGAAGAGTCTCTGACTGAGGACAGCACCTCGGAGCACCAAGATGAGCTGCTGGAAGAATCAGAGGTGTCAGAGAAGAAATCCCTATCATCATCTCCCACCCAGAGTGAGCTGTCTCATTCCCTGGCTCAGGACCGAGACAAGCGGAAGAGGAAGCTCAGGACCTTCTCCTTTTCTGATGATGAAAATAAACCTCCTTCACCAAAGGTAACTTGGAATGTAGACTTCTGCCCTGGCTTGCTCCCTGCTGAGCAAGCACCAAAATCTTGAGAGTGTTAACCACAATATGTGTGTTCTCTGTTTCCCCATGAAGGGCGTTGTGAAAACTCTACAGAATAATTAAAGTCCTTGATGTTTGTCATGCTTGGGTCATAGGACTGTGATAAAGACTAAGCATATGTGATATTTGGGGAATCTTTTGGCTTGTCTAGGACATAAAGATGGAAGTTGCTGAGAAGCTGCAGCTGGACAGTAACCCTCTGGAATGGAGCGTGGCTGATGTGGTACGATTCCTCAAATCCACTGACTGTGCTCCCCTGGCAAGGATTTTCCTTGATCAGGTATCATTTTCTGTCTGTTGAATGTTGAATCTGTCACTTAGCTTCTTGTCCCTTAAGGAGTCAGAAATAAAATTTTTTTAATAGTGTTCTGAGGGAAAAAAAACCACTTGTGCAACCTGCAGCAGTTTGAGAGGAGAGTTCAGGGAATGACCAGATTTCAGGTTTCTCACTGCTGGAGGAAGGATATTTTGGTCTGCAGAGTGTCTGAATCCTAAAACTAACAATAATGCCTACAACTAAGCACCATGACAAGAATCAACATTTTATTTGCATCTTGGTTAAAATTTGCCATAAAACCAGTGTCTATTAAAACTGTACTATTAGAACTAATGGTTAGGGTGGTTTGTAGTGGTGGATGTTCCAGATGTACTTCACCTTGTGGAACCACTATTTCTACAGAAAGAAGCAGTGGTTGGTTAAAATTACTTTCTGCATGAAATTCCCTTTATTTCTTTTGTTGGGTTGTATTTTTTACAGTAGAATCTCCTGAGAGTCTGTGCCTGAGTGGATTTGAGCTGGCATTTTAAGAAAGGAGTTAATTTGTTGTGTGTGAGAGAGATTTTTAAGCTGCCTGGGGGAACATGAAAGAAACATGTAATTCACAAACGGTCACAAATCTGAAATTACAGCAAGTCAAAGCTGAAGGAGCAGAGAGAATAACAAAAAAGTCACTCTGGAATTTTTGTCTTCTGACAGGAAATCGATGGCCAGGCACTGCTGCTGCTGACCCTGCCCACTGTTCAGGAGTGCATGGACTTGAAGCTTGGACCAGCTATTAAACTCTGCCATCACATTGAGAGGGTCAAACTTGCCTTCTACCAGCAGTTTGCAAACTGAGGAGCAGCCAAGTTGAAGTGGACCTTTGAAGCACAACTACAAAAACATGCTCCTTCCTCTCTAGCAAGTAAAGCCAAATGAACTTAAACTGAGGCCCTGGTGACCTAAGGGTGTGTGTCAGCCTCTATTTTTTCTATTTCAACAGAAGGAACACAACATCTGGAGCAAAATGCCAATGCAAACACAGGGGCTACTCTACCAGCTGCCAGCTTGGGAACACAATAGTCTCTTGCTCTATGGTTCCCTTTTTTTAATGTATTTTTTAATGATGACAGAAAAGTCTCCTCTTGTGGGAAATGACATTTCAATAGTTCTGTTGGCACGGAACTTTAAAAGGAGAAACGGATCCTGTTTACGTTCGCATGTAGGCTGCCAGAAATAACCTTTCTGTCCCTGATGTTTCACAGAATCCCCTGCCCTCCCTGTGGATGAACACTTGCTTTACCACAGCACTGACTTTGGAATGTGTTCTTTGCACATTCGTGTGTTAATGTTGAGATTTTTAATGAATTTGTTCATTGTTAGGACAACAATGTGGCCACAGGGTTCTGAATGTACAGTATAGCAAGAGTGTGGTTCCTTTTGAAGTTTGGGGGTTTTTTTTGTTTATTTTGATTTGTTTCACTGTTGTTGGTTTTTTGTTTTTACTACCTCTGTAGCCTGAACAGTAGAAGTGATGAACTAAAAAGGGAGGGAACTGCTCTTTCTGGACACGTGGTCTGTGGCTGCACAGCAGTCTGGCTTCTATGGGCACGTCCAGAGTGCAAACCAATGTCAGCTTCTGTTCCAAAGCTTTAGCTGAAACTTCTGTAGGCATAACCTGGATGTTTCTTTTTTTCTGATGTCAGAAAACTGAATTATTTTGCACTTCTCTTACAGGCAGGCTGTAGGACATAAAGAAGGAAAGAGAAAGTGCCTCTGCATTTTCTATATTTGGGTTGTCAGATTTATTTTTTTTCTTTATTGTATGAAGTTATTTCCTTTTTCTTCTAGCAAACAATTGGGCCATGTACATAGAGCCTGTCAGCAGACTTTTGCTTTGCTACCTGAACATCTATTTAGAGAATACACTAAGGAAACTGCAATCAGTAGAGGACTGCAACATAGCTCTGCCAGTGTTTGCATTCTGGAAACTCTTAGGAGCTTGACTTTGTATTTTTAACTATCTACAGATGCTCAGGATCAGAGTTGAGGAAAATTTGGTGGGTTGGCAAGGGATTTGTGTGCTTTTATTACAGAAAAGGAAGAGGACCAGTGGGACATCTTAGTTCCATCAGTAGACTCGCAGTAGGATGAACTGCTGATTTTAATTTTCTATGGTAATAAAACCCAATCAGCCACTTGCTGTAGGCCAGTGCTTTGCACTTGGAGTAACAGGGCTTACATTACTTCCATTAAAGGTGTGGGGAAACTCACATCAGGCTCAAGATCTGCATCACATCAGTGCTGAGTTTCAGCTGGCTTGCATTCATTCACTCTGCCTGTTCCCAGAGTGTTTGGAGGAGCACAGGCAGGAGCTGGATGTGTGCAGCTCTGCTCCTTTCTGTCCTGTTCAAATCCATCTCTGCAGGAAGCCCCTGGCCTACCAATGCATGTGAGTTAGGAAGGTGCTTGCTGCAGGAATGGGTTTGGGAAAGATGCAGTTATTGGGTTCTGATGACCTCTGGTCAAATGGAATGTTTGGAGTGTCCCTTAGGCCCAGTGTGATTGGCCATTCCAAAGCTGTGAGCTGCAGGATTCAGCAAGGATGTGGTCTGTAGGCTGAGAGCTGAGTTGGCACAGCCTGTGACTTTACCTGCCGCGTTGGTGTTGAGGGGGAGCTGCCTCCAGTGAAAAGCAGAGCTCAGTAACTGGGGGTGGTGGCTTTTGCCCCTTAGAGTAACTGCCTAGTCAAGGCAGAACTATTCACACAATTATTAAAATCAGATACTTTATTTTTCATTCCAGAATCAAACTGTAAATGTCAGATTATTTATTAGCTGAATATTCCTGAGGGAGGGCACTGTGTAGCTAGGACAATTTTTCTCCCACATTGTAAGCAGAGTGTGAAGACACAATTAAATTGAAATCAAAGTGTCCCTTTTTCCTCCTTACATCAGATATGTGGCCCATAAATGGATGTTTTGGCTCTTCATATTGTGCTTAGATCATCTGCCTGTACTCCAGTCCCTGAGGACAAACTCATTCATAAGCCATTAGGCTTGAAAAAATTTCTAAAGAAACACTGCTGCTTTGCTGTCAGTATCTTGTCTTGAGAAATTTGACCAACAGAGAACTTCTGGGCTAGAAGATGATGCTTTTGGGTCAGTGCAGTAGAATTCCCAGAGTTCTGTTGTCCTGATGCCTGGCAGGGTTGACCTGCACAGCCAAGAGATGTTGCTTCCACCTTTCCCCATGGACAGATAGATGTCTTTTTAAGTAGTTGTCAGGAGAGAACAGAGCTGAACGTGTCATTTAGTGGACCTGTTATCATGGTGCCTGGGGTTTTAAATACAAATGTCATACTTCCTTTTCTCAGTAAATAAAGCAGTCAGCAGTTTCAGCCATTAGTGGGATACTCACTGGTCACCTTTGGCATGTTTTATAGGCTGGATTTTTCTGCCTTGTTTTGGGAGGCACTGACAGTCTGGTCCCAATGGGATCTATTTTTGTTGAGATTTTCAAAAGGGATGTTTTCATTATTTGTGAAATGTTTTTATGCTGCACACGGGTACTGTACACTCTGTTTCCTGGAAAAAAAAATGCACTCTGTTTTATTGCTGGATTTAAAAGGGATAATTGGGACTTTATCTTGATAGATGGTGTTTCTACTTGACTCTGTTTCAAGTTCCTCTTTCTCTGTGTGTGGCAGATGACACAACTGCACTTGTTCATCTTACTCCAATATGACTTGAAATGAGCTCACGTGCTGCTTTAGTCACTCTGTTTCTCTAAAACTGGATTTTGTGTAGCTGGTGGCTGAACCTTGGATTTGGGTGACAGCAATGTTTCACCATCAGAAATCGCTGGGACTGCAGTAATTTAGGGTTCAGGGGTTTGTGCTGTCCTCTAGCACATAATTCACCATACAGTACCACAAAGCTGGAGTCCAGGAGAAAGGCACTGATGTCCTACAAATATCTCCAGTACAAGAAAATGAACTCTCCACTGAGCTTTGTGTACTGTTAATGTGGCTGGTAACAGGAGTTTACCCTTGGCTTGACCCACTGAGGGTTTGTGTTCTTGCTTGTCATGTTTTCACATGCACTGTGCACTCTTGGGTTTGCACATCGTAGCTTTAGAAACCTGGTGGTACCACTTTGACTGTGCTAAGCTCAGCCTTGTTAGGCAGGAGGATTTTGTTGGGTCACCGTTGTGTGCTTTCTGCACCAACTCAAGGATTCTGTAACAGAGAAGTATTTGACCTCCAGAAATGCCATGGAGGTTTAATGTGGTAGAATTATTCCCAAAGCACAAGCAGCTTGCAGTCCATCCTAAACTGAAAGCAGTCCTTCCAGGAGAGGAGAGGTACAGCACTGATCTTGGTGAATGAAGACTACTTTTTTCCTATCTCTAAACGTTTCTGAAAGTTCCTCTTTGAGGAATGAAATAAAAGGCAGATTAATTTCTGTATTGTATAGAACTCCAGGAGTGTTTGCAGTCTCTCCTGGGGTTAATGGAAACAGTACATACAGAGTTTGGGAGTGGTTTTAAAGATTACATTCTCTGTCACAACTTTTAGCAGTATTTTGTTGTTGTTTTAGGATTTGCTAGTGTTTGTTCTTTATTCCAGTGATGCTTTAAAGGCGGGAAGGAGTACTTAGCTGCTAGGTCCACAGAAGTGTAAATATATTTACAGTCAATTGGACTGAGCACTCCATTCTTCTGTGTGAAGTACAAGCCTTGGTACTTTGTTAGCAGAAAGCCCAGTGGCTTGTGAGATTTTTGAATGTAATGGAATAGGCTTCAAAACTATCGAGCTCGAGCTGGAGACTGGATACCTTTGAACCAAATCTGTTGTTACTAGATGAAGTAGCCTTACCAGAAAGCCAAAAATATGATCCTGTACAAAGCTACTCCTTAACCAGTCCTGTCACAAAGTGTCAGCCTGGTTACTGCCTCCTGTGAGCTCAGATTACCTAAAAGTAACTAAGCACAAAGACATGGGCTGGGTCAGGAGACTTCAGATGTAGGATGAAGGCTCCCCTTCCGAGGGATTGTGTGCTGACCCCTGGTTTCAGATTGCTGCTGCCCTTCCCCAAACATGCATGTAGCCTTGTTTTCAAAGGCAGCCTTTTGGGTGAAGGATTGCAATGGGACTTGGGAACACCAGAGACAACAAGCCTCTTTTATTATAGTAAAACCAAAATACCAATCTGTATGAAACACAACGAAAATGAGTTTAGTGACACTTTGTCTCCATGGTCATTTTGGTGGTATCTCTTCTGAAATGCACCGGACGTGCAAGTGGACTTTTGATGAGAAGACAAAGTTGCTCAGTCCAGGTGCCCAGCCAGCAGCGTTTGGCTCAGCTTTAAGCCACGGAAGCAAGCAGGTCTTGTGCTGACAGAGCTCCAAGGCAGTGGGTCTGAGTGACTTAGCACAAACAGTGGGAGCAGCTCTGGGGCTTGGGGACAGCTCGTGGCACGGGGTCTGCACTGAGCTCCGGGCACAAAGGAATTCCCACCCACTCTGAAAGTTGTTGAGCACCAGTTTCCAAGAAACCTCATGGCAAAACAAACAAAAAAATCTGGAGGTGTCATGTTTCTCCTCTCCTTTTTAATTTCTTTTTTTTTTTTTAATTTTATTTCTGTTTAAAATAAATTTTAAATAATCTCTATAGACAATCAGAGGTCTTCTAGGAATCTCTACCCAAAAGGGTGCCAGCTCCACACCTGTGGGCCTCTTTCTTATACTAACTCATTGGAACTGATGCACTTTTCCTGTATTTTGCCTTTTTTAATTAGCTGCTTGTTCTTAAACAAAGATTTAAATGCATATTGTGTTGTGTCCCTTCTGCTTGTTTTATCTTTCTTTATCTTTTAAAAGAAAAAATATATATGCAGTGAGACTGAAGTACTACATGGAAGAGAAACATGCACAAGTAAATATGCCTATTAAGTCCCACCATTGTTTGAGCAGGTGTAACAATTTAATCAGAGGATTTTTTTAAAAAATATTTTGGATGGATATTTTACTTGTTTTGTCTGTAAATAGTGTACAAAAGTTTGTGTTATATGACAGTTTTAAGTGGTTGTAAGAAAATTAAAAAAGATACTTAAACTGTTACTGATGACTTTGGTATCAATATTATAAATACTGCTGATGATCATGAGCAATTTTCCATCTTGGAAAACTGTGGAAAGTTGTCTGGCATGTTCCATTACTTGCATACAAGGTAAATGCCACATAAATACTACTTGGAGAGGCTTCATGTTGAAGAGCTTGATTGGGTTTATTCAGTTCCCTCAAATGCAGGAGTCCTCTTTATCAAAGCTTCTTCTAAGGTAACAGGTTTTGTTTCACAGGATGCTGAATCCAATTAATACACAAGAGCTGAGGACAGGACCTACAAATTGGAGTAATTTTCTCTTATTGCCTTCTTCGAGCCTTGGAAGCTGCTTGATACAATCCACTGCAAACCTTGCATGTTCTGCAGCTCCTGGATGGTTTTGTAAAGGTTACTGCTATCCCAGCAAGCTGAAATTTTAAAACTGGCTGGCTTTGCTTCCTCTGAATAACATGAGATATTTCAGAAAACTTTGCCTTGCAAAGTTCTTGTTTCCTTACTTGGCATTGCAACAGATTGTACTCAGCACTTGTTTCTTGGCTGCACTTCAGTTACCTTGAGCTGATTTTATACTGGGTGCAGAAAATGCATAGGAGTGGGATGAAACTGATTTGCTTAACACTGTCTTTAGACCTCTATAAATATGTAGGATTTAACAAAAATCTTCTACTTGCCTTCACAGACCACTGTCTGCTTGAGAGAAATCTGAAGGCTTGTGAATAGTACATAGCAGGAGGCAATGATTTGTCTGCCACAGGTTTCAGAAGGGCTTATAGGAGTCATGGTGAGATGAAACCCTTCAAGAGGCATTTTGGGGGAATGATCTGGTATAAAGCATGGAATATGGAGTAACATGAGGCATAAGCTCTTTGAGTTATGTTTCCAGATTCATGTCTGAAACAGAGGTTTGGTGTGTAAATAGTATTAGGTAAATCTTTAACCAGTATTGGGGTTAAGGTCAGGCACGTGTGTGGGATGTCTAATGTTTAGCAGCAGCTGTGAAAGCTAAAAAACCACCCTGGGCCACAAGCAAATAGGTCAAGTCCAGGTTGCAAATGCAGTGCTTGATGGCTATTACCACCTGTGTGCAAGGGGGAGAAAAAGCAACCTGCTTTGGTCCGTGTCTTTTCTGTTAGGTAACTCTTTCCTTTCCTGAGCTCTTGCTTTTGGCAGCTCGGAGCAGAAGAGTGCTGACCTGGGGCCAGAGGCACTGGACAGAGCATTTTGGCTGTGTGCTCTCTAGGACAGAGAGCTGAGAGCATTTCTTTTTCTAGCTGCAACTTCCAGACATTTATGACACAGCCTAAAAATCAGAAAAATCACTGTTGTATGCCAATACTGTTTGGCATCGCCTGCCAGGAAGGACAGTCACGTAGGTAGGTTTGCAATGTAGACACAACAAATGTTATTTAAAGAACTATTGATTAATGTGCTTGGCTTTGCTTTCTGATAGACTTAAACATGTGCTTTCTGGGTCATATTTATAAGTGAATTCATATTTAGACAGGGATTTTAAATTATTTAAAGAAATTAAATAAATTGTGTAAGAAAGCAATACAATGCAACATGACCTGGGTTGATCCCGCACTAAAAATAAGAGCCTAAACTTGATGCCGTGAGGATGAAGAGGGATACAGCACAATGGGGCCAGTTGAGGCTCACTGGCCAACAGGTCCAGTTTCATAGTTTTCCAAATGAAAGCGCTGGCATGTTTTGTTTAATCCATTGAGCCAGGGGTTGCCCTTTACAGGATGAAATATTTTTGCTAAAGAACCTAGGTCATAATTTCCTCTTGCTGGGGTGATAGCAGCCTTGCCTGACCCTGTGCGGTCTGGGCTAAGCGAAACCTCCGGTGCTGTGGCTCTTACCCGGGGATTCCTCGGGGCTGTGGCGCGGTTTGGAAAAAGGGGTGGGCACTGGAGCCAGACGGGGAGCCGGTGTTTGAATGCTGGAGCTGGTGTTTGAAGGCTGGAGCCGGTGTTTGGCAGCTGCCCGCAGCACCGGGCCCTCCCCTGCCGTGCTCCTCAGCCGGCTGTGCCCGAGCGCAGCGGGCAGCGCTGCGGCCGAGCCCCCTGCCCCCGGGGCCGGTCGCTGTCCGTGTCACGGGCGGAGCGCTGAGGGCGGGCGGGCCGAGGGGCGGCGCGGTGACGCGGCGGCTCGCCATGGGGGCGCCGCCGCCCAACGGCAGCCTCGGCCTCACCGCCGGCACCCCGCGGCCCGCCGAGGCGCCGGGGCCCGGGGACCGCGGCTGCGAGAACGGCGCCCTCATGGACAGATTCGGCATCTTCCTGCAGGGGCTCCTGGGCGTCGTGGCCTTCAGCACCCTCATGCGTGAGTGGCGGGGCCGCGGCCTCCGGCCTGGCGGGGAGCGGGGAGCGGCCCGAGGCCGGGTCGGGCTCGGTAGTGGTGCTGCGGCCGCGCTGGCCCGAGGCCGGCCCGGGGAAGGGCCGGGCTGTCCCGGGCTCCCGGCCGGGCAGGGCTCGGAAGGGCCGCGGCGGCCTCGGGGGCGCAGCCGCCGGCGGCGCTTTGTGGGTGCCGGGTGAGCTGGAGCGGGGCCGTGCGGGGAGGCCTCAGAGGCGGTGGCTCACGTCCTTTCGCTTTCTTAAACTTGCCTTCCTAATGCTCGTACCCGTGCTGGTAGAATTTATTGGGTGGGTGTGTGTTCTGCTTGGAATTCTGCCAGCGGGAGGAGGCGGTGTGTGCGGAGCCGCTCGGGTTTGGGATGTACACAAGTCACGGGTTTGGCTGATCAGTTTCACTGCAGGTGCACCTACCCTGTCGTGTCACCAGCTGCAGTCACACTTGTTTCGATCGTGCCTCGCTTCCTTGGAGGGCCCTTCCTGGCAGCTGGAGCAGCCCCAGAGCTGTGTGGCCGCTGGCAGAGCTCAGCTGGTGGGCAGCACTCCTGACAGTGCTCTCTGATTGTGGTTAAATGGCAAGGAAGGTCTCTGGTGGCTCCAGCCCTGTGCTGAGGGACTCACAACAATGTGAAACAATTCTGGTGGGTTTGTCTCTATCCCGCGGTCTAGTTAGTATCCTTTGGGTGGAGGAGTGGAAAAGAAGCCCATTGTCATTACTCAGCTGACTGTGACCTTGCTGGTAGCAAAAAGTGGGAGAGGAAAAAGAGAACATCAGAGACATGTTTTACAGTTTGATCTAAAGACTGAGATCCTGTTTACTTTAGAATTGCACTGATTCCTTTTCATGCTGCTGTCATACTATTATGGTTAACTCAGACATTTGCCAACACATTGCATTTGCATGCCTTAGTGTCTCAGTCGCTATTGACCATTACATTGCTCTTGTAAAAGCTATGTGTGTAGCTGTCATCCTGTGGCTGAAGGGCAGCAGTAATCAGCAGTGTAGTATTTGGTCAGTGACAGCAGCCTCATAATTAGAAGTTTTAGCAGTTTCTAAACAGAGGTACCTCTGTGTGCGGTGATGAGTACACAGTGTTGGTTTTAGATTTAAGGGATACAAGTAGGTAATTTTTATGGATTGGGCATCAAGAGATGATGAACTACAGATGTTAGTTGTCAGATGTCAGTTTTTTTCTGGAAATAGTATCTTTATGCATATTACAGTAACACAGGACTAAGTGATGACAAGGAAAAGTGAATATAAAAAGTAGGGACTAGAAAAATGAAAACCTTGTTGTTGGCTGCACTTTCTGACTTGGGTTAGGTAGTGTTAAACCATGAACTGGGAGGAGACTGTTGATGCAATTGTGGCAGAAGGGAGTGGAAGGCAGCCAGTGTACTGGTGAGAAAGGAGTCTGTGTCCAAAGCAGACTAGAGCAAAAACATAGCAACTTATTAAAAGTGCATGTATTAAAAAACAGGACAGGTTTGTTTGTCCCAGCTTTGCCAGCCACATTCTCTTCCACAGTATTTTGTGCCCCTCCCTGAGCAGGAGGAGAAGCTGGTGGGCCTGTTACACTGGTACAAGAGCAGCTCTCTCGCTCTTAGGGGCTGTTTTGTGCAAAAACTCTGTTTGTCTGATAGCTTTTTCTGAATGTTTCTATTCACTAGCATCCTAAAGTCACCCCAGGACACCTTTTTATGTTATATTCAAAACACCTAGTGTGTTGCTCCAAACCCTTTAAAGTTTCCTCAGCAAATAGGACTTTTTGTGAGAGGTAGGATGTGACAGAAAAGCAGGAACTTGTGGCTGAGAATGGAGGGAGAGCATGACCTCAGCAAACATCTGGGCACCTACACAGCCCCAGGCTGCTGGGGCAGGAGGGATGACAGAGCTGCTGGAGCTGCATCACAGGGCTGGTTGCATTTGAGCTGGAGTGGCTCTGCTCCTGTAGCTGTCTGGCACAAGAGAGGCTCTGGCACAGAGGGAGAAACAAGCTGTGGGCAGCATCAGGCCCCTTTGGAGTAGCAGTAATTCTCTGTGTGCAGCTGTATCGTTTCTCCTGCTCTTGCCTTACCCATGACTGTCTGGTATTTAAATTTAATAAGGAGCAAGTCACTTGTCTTTTGTCTTTTTTTTTTTTTTTTGAAAGGAAGCACTAAAAGGAGATGTTCTAATACTTCAGTTGTGATTAATGGTACTGAACCCTCTGTAGTAAAATAAATTAAAGTAATGGCACCAGAGATACATTGCACAATTGCTCTTTGTGCACAGAAACTGTCTTTCTTTGAAAAATATTTGATTTGACATGTAAAGAATAAGAAATTTTGGTAAGTGGCTAAATCAAAGGCTGACCCAGATGTGCCCTTTTCTAGATAAATTTTACCATGCTTGCATTCAGTGGAAAAAAGAAAATATTTTTAAACGTAAGCTGTAAGAGAAGAAGGACCTTTTCTGTGCCTCACTGCTGGATGTTCATCTACAAAAGCTGAAGGACTGTTCTGAAAGCAAAATCATTTCAGATCTGACACTCCAGTGTGCCACCTTTTTGTTCATGCCCCTGTTCAGTTGCTGTAAAGCTGTGCTGTCAGCTGACCTGCCAAATCATTCAAACTTCATGTTTGAAGGGCTAAAATGTGTTAAGTATCAGGTTTTTAGTTTGTGGAAAATGTGGTGGCTCTCTGCCAGGGAGAGTGTGGGAGCTGATACGGGTAGAAAGGCCTACACCTTGTGTGTTCCCACTACTGAATGGGCACAACCAAGAAGTGACAGGAATGGTGAATTTCTCACTTTGAGCTGACAGAATGTTCATTTGAAATTAATTCCTGGATTTTCCTTTTCATTGTAGCTCTGACTCCCTGTTCTGACACACAGGGAATGAGGATCAGTTTCACCCACTCACCCCACCTTACCATTTAATGAATTTAAATGAATTACTTCCTTCTAGGTTTTTCCAGATTTAGATATAACCTGTCACAACCCCTAACCTTCTTTTTGTGGAAGGTGCTTCTAGTGATCATCTATCCTGGGTTTATATGGGAGCTTCCCTAGCTCCCTTAAAAAGAGTCAGAGTTTGCATGTAGTTTTTATTGTTGTAAGTCAAGGCCACACAAATCCACTCCTGATTCCAAATTGTACCCTGCTGTTCTTGATGTGAAGCATGTGTAGGGTGGTCCTTTTCTGATGTCTAAACTGGTAGTGAATTTGTTTAATATCATCAGAACCCACCTGTGTTGTTTTTAACTACTGTGAATTAATTTTACTGCTCAGCTGTGGGGCTAAAGATGTGTGAAACAGTTTCACCCAGATGCTACAGAGGTTCCAGTACAGTTCAGAGGAAAAGCTGAACTGAAGTTGGGTGTGATAACTTCTGTTGGGTGTCTCCTGACTGCAGGCTCTCACTCCCTGTCCAAGGGAACTACCTGATGAAAAAACACCTCATTTTGGCAAGTCTGCTTGGACTGGCAGCTCTCTTGGACTCTGGTCACTAACTCTCAAACCTGCTAGCCTGATGTTTTTAAGTGTATTGCTTGGTTTTGTTCTTGTCCCTCCTTGCTTACATATGGATTTGTTTTTTACTCTAGTTTGCTTGAGCCAAGCCACTTCATAACAGGAAGTCTTAATGAGTTTCCCTTGATGGAAGAAATGCATGTTTATGCTACAGGTCACTAAGCCAAAGATAATATTTTTTCAAAGTTTGCTGTTATCATATTTGTATCTTATTTCACAGGATCTTGCTTTAAAATGATTGTTTTGCTCCTTAGGTGTTTGAGGTTCCTTGGTGCAATATTTGTGTTTATTTCCTGATGCCACAAAGCAGGTTTTAAATACTTCAGTATAATACCATGTGTTCTGTCTGTAATTACATGCACCTTCTGAGCATTCTGTGGTTGGGCTTTCATTGGTGGTGCATGATAAGAGAGGGATGTTAGCACACTATTCTCATACATGTATGACGTTAGATGGAGATTTAAATAACTCCATTTTTGTTACCCAAACCTGGGAAAGGCATGGGGAAAAACGTACTGCCCATCCCCTTACCCTGTCTGACAAACTGTGTAAAGTAGTTTATTTACTAAGCTTGTTTGCCAGAACATTGGTACCTTGTCAGAGTGTGGCAGTGTTTGTTTTGGGCTGCTTAGGAATGGCTGAGAAATCAGATGTGAGTTGTATGATGAATTATTGAAATAGAGGAGGCAGTTGGTTCTCTGCAGGTAGAAAGGTTGTGTCTGTCTGTGAGGAAAATACAAATATGCTGCAAAGGAGAGCAGAGTGTGGGAGTCTGTTCCCTTTTTGTGGCCTTGTTACAGTTTGTGTCTGTGCTCAGCCTGGGAAGGGTTTACCAAAGTGGAATGATTGGGTACAGGTGCAGTGAATAACACAGTAGGTGGGGTTTGCTTTGAGTCACAGATGAAACAAAAAGAAACCATTCCAATTAAAGATTATATATATATATGTAATATGAGAGTAAGATGCTCTCTTTGCTTACAGTACTGTAAAGGAAATACCTTAAAAACTATATCCTTAATGCCAGTGAACTTTACAGCAAGGTTTTCCCACTTAAAAAGCTGTCCAAGGAGAAGGAATGCTTTTTCACATAATAAGCTATCTTAGCAGGTAATTTAATAGAATTTGAAATGCCTTAGCAAAAATGTGCTTTTCACAGGAATTATTTCATATTTACATGAAGGCAAAGGAGTCATTTTATGGGAATAATGTTCTGGGGAGAAGGAATTAAAGGTAATTGCAGTTGCCTTTAAGAAAAAAGCATAAAATAAGCTGTTGGATACAAAAGGTCTAAACCATATGATTTAGTTGTTTTCTGTAGCAATTTTCTTTCTGCTTGAGCAGGCTTAGAAAATATGAAAATTTGATAGCCTGTAACATCCGCAGTGGAATACAGACCTCTGAGTAACAGCAACTAGCTTATTATGCATGGCATTTCCTGAGATACTGGGCAGTGGCATGCTAGCTTTGTTAATAAAAGCATTTCTTCAAAAGATTTTCTATTATTCTGACTTGCTGTTACTGCATCCTTGAATGTGTATGCTCTGAGTGATGCAGTTCATGTTCGCATGAATTCCTGAGGACCCCTCAGCAGGGTCCTTTGTGTTTCTGGTGTTAAAACTTGTCTCGTACAAAGGTGTCAGATCACAAATGGGAGCTTTCCTAGCCGTGGAAATACGAACAGCATTGTGCTTGCACACCGCAGGCACGGTGCAAAACGCACTTCATTCCTTCTCCGAGAACTCTCCCAAGTGCAGGCTCCTAGCGGCTTGCCAGGTAAATGCAGAAGTGGCATTGCAATGTGTGCTTGGAATGAGTCTGAGGAGCACTCTGGGGTACCGCAGCAGCGGGTGAATCCCTCTGCCGGTGTAGGAACACTAGCAGCATGTGCTGTTGAGCTCTGCTGAAAGGCGCGGTTCCGGAGAGCATTTTCAAGAAGCAGGAAGTGCCCGAAGCTCCCCGGGGAGCGGCGGGACTCGCGGGGTCGGGGCAGGACCCTGGACAGCTCCCGGGTCCGGGCCTCCCCCTGCCCGGGGACAGCGCCGCCGAGGGCCGCTGGCCCGAGCCACCCGGCCGCCTGGGCTGAAGGGCTGAGGCGGCTCCCTGCCGCCTGGCTGCGAGCCAGGCAGGAAGCAGGATGGGGTGCTGGTACTAGAAATGTGTGTTACTCTCTTCCTCCTTCGGGCCCGTTCCGTGGCAATTAGTGACGATCGGTATCGCAGGGCGCTGCCGTAGCTGTTGTTGTGGAGGTTAAGTGTCTGCTTGTAGCTGCAGGACTTGGCAAAGCCCTGTGAGGTCACGTTGGTCAGGGCCAAGGAAATTGTGCCTTACAATGATCCAGTGTTTCCTTATCCCCAGATGATGAGGTATCGCTTGCAGCCATGTAGCATTGCTGCTGCTTGTTTGTTTTAAATAAATCATCAGCCCTTCCAGTGCCTCTGTGACATCCTGAGCCGTGTTTGAGACAAATAGGAGAGATGCACTACTAGCTGTAGCAGAAAAAAGAAATCCAACCCTGGCTGAATTAGCAAAGTAAATTACTGTCTTTTGCCATGCTAATATTGTATTACTCTTTAACATATGAAAAATCTATGTGGAATAAATTCTGTCCATTGTGAACTCTCCAGAAAAAGGCACATCTTACTGAAAAATTTAATGCTGTACAAAAACGTGATCTTGGGAACTGATCCTTTTTAAGTGAAGGAAATAACCTGGTTTTTATTAAAACTGCTTTCAAGATGTCCAATTCTTAGTTGCTATAGATTGTAATAGCACTTTATTGGTCCTCATGTCCTGATCACGTCAGGTCATTAATATTTTAGTGTCACTAACTATCCTTGAAACACCATGCCAGTAAAAGTTAAGACAAGGAAAATAAGGCACCAATTTAGACAAATAATCTGCAATCTCTAAGTCTCTTTTCATTAGGTCTGATGCCCTACTTTGTCTTGCTGGCTCAGAAGGTGTTACGTTTTCTTATTACTCAGCTGATGGCTGGATGTAGTTGTAGACCCCATAATAAGATTGTTCTAAGTATAATTACACATGTCATTCACATTATGAAATGTTTAGGAAAAAGGATAAGTTATGTTGACATTTGTAAACCATTAAAATGATAAATTATCCAGGAACTCTGAAGCTGTGTTTAATTAGGATGAACTTCTGGACTGTTAGCTAGACTGGTGTTTAACTCCAAAGTGCATAGTGAATGTCTTCTGACTGGTGTTTTATAATTAAATCTGTAAGGAGCTGATTTGTACAGACACACTGGCTGCAGTTTTGCGTTCTGTGGTCATATTAATTTCATGGTTAATGAAGTTTGCATTCTTAAAGTGGTATTTAACAAGGTCTTATCTGTGTGGATTTTGTTGATGAAGTGAAAAATCAGGTCTCCTTTCTCATGCCTGCTGGTAGAAAATGCTTTGCATTCTCAAAGATTTCTTGATCTCAGCAAAATTTATTCCCTGTGAAACTCAGTTTGTTAAATCTCTGGCAGACTGAGCACAAGCTCAGAGCTTGCATGAGTCTGCCTTTGCAGGTGGTGTGGTGTGGGCATAAGGTTTTAGGGTTTAGTCAGGGGTAACTAAACCTGTTCACAGTGATGGTCATGATACAGAAGACCTGTTTTTCTGCCACTTACCCTGAATCACACATTTTATATGTATTTGTTGTCATAACCTCATACATATGTTGTCATATGTAAGGAAGGTTGAGAATGAAAATGAGCTAAAATGGATTTACAGTTCACATTCCTCAGAGCTCACTGTTCAAGGTTCAGATTCGTAGTTCCAGGTGGGAGTTATTTTACAGACATGCAGAGCTACAGCAGGGGAAAGTCATGTCAAGGAAGTTACTAGACTTGGTTTTTTCTGGGTTTTACAATGTTTTTTCCTCTAAATGTTACACTTTTTTTTTTTAAATAATAAACAAACATTGTTTTGATGTGTTTTGATATGGTTTTGGTCATTTTGTCTTCTGTCACTTTTTGGCTACCCCAGGTTCTAAGACCAAGCATTCCTCCTCTCATGGTGATTAATATATGTTGGCTTGCCTGAGAGAAGAGAACTGTGCCACAGCTCCTTGTTTTCTCTGGTGTGGGACAGTACCAAGCTCGGGAGCAGCTGGTCTGGGAGCTGCAGGGTGCTCAGGAGGTGAAGATTTGTGACAAGGAGCTTATTTGGGTGCTGCTTCTGTGTGAGAGTTTCTCCATTGCTCCACTGACTCTGTGAAAAGGATGAACCAATGGAAGTAAATACAAATAAGGTTCACCACAGCAGTCTTGAACAGTCTAGGCATTCCCCTTGAGAAAGTTCTTTACTTACAGGAACAACCTTTGCTTGCTTTTTCTTGTTTCACTGTGATTATTTTTTTTGTTTGTTTGTTTCTTAAAAATACAGGATTTTTCCAAGGAAGAAAAATGACTTTAAATTACAAGCAGCTATTCACAACTACCAGCATATATCCTCTGTCTCTAATACTTTCTGAAGATACTATGCTCTGAAATTTTAATTCCATTTTAGAATAATTGCCTTTACTTCCTTCCTGGTACTGGAGAAGCTGCTGTTCAATATCTTCCAGCACATCTTCCTTGCTTTGAGGCAGGTGGTGTGACTAACAGCCTACATTATTTTATACACATAGGGCTTAAATGCTTTCTTTGGAAGGTAATTGTAATGTTAGAAGATGGAATACTCTAAGGAGCTCTAAAATTATGGAGGATGAAGTCCCACCCTCCTCCATCTAATCTTAAAACCTTGAGTTACTTATGGCAGTATGTTTTCAGTGCTGGCATTAGGTTTTGATGTAGTTAAGGAGTAAGAAGCCTTTTGCAGGTGGAAAACGTTACATGATTACATCCTGATTTCATAAATTTAATTTATGAAGTGTATGCATAGTTGTTAGATACATTATATCAAAGAAGTCTGCATAACTGACCTCTGACTCTTCTTTCATGGTATTTGATCATGTGTAAAGAGAATATATGAAAGTAGGTTGTGTATCTTTTGTTCTCTTTAAAACAGTTGGTGTTGTATGAAATGTCTGTCTTGCAATTCAATGCTTTGGCAGTTCCAGCCTAGAAAGACTGAATCTGGTAAGCAAAGCTCTTGGAATTTAAATGGCCTCTGAACATACAGTTTACATCTACCTTTGGCCTCCTTGATTTAACATATTTGCTGTTTTCTCATTTTTTAAAAAGTTTTTACAGTTTTCCTTTTACATCATTTCTGTAACTGAACTTACATTTCAGGTTTGCTTTCTGCTTTTAAAACTGTTACAGTTTCTGTCTTGCTCAATATTTTAATGAATGGTGATTGAGTTTGGAGCTGTGCTTTGGCAGTTTTGCCCATTCCCTAGAGCTGATTTAAAACAAGCAGCTTGAATGACTTAAAGTTCATTGATACCTGTTGTCATACTAATAATGTTCAGAAAGCTTCATGTATTATTGAGTGATCTTGTGAATGCTGTACGTGAAAATGGTGTTGTGAATCGTAAATTGCTGCTTAGTGCACATTAATATGGATTGATTCTATTTGTCTTGTACTAAATAATTCATGTTTCCCAAATGGTTCTGATTTCTAACAGAGAAAAAAATCCACTTGAACACAGCAGACTGTATTTTTCAGTCTTCACTGGGTGCTTGCATAGCATGACAGGAATGGCACAGCTGTTTTTCTAGCAACCTTGCTTTTTCATTTGGTAGTTGTTTAATGATACCTGCTTCAGAATATAAAAGTGTTTGCAGGAGGGATCTATATCAACTTTCCAATGCCAATCTCACAGGCATTTTCACTGGAAGCTTAGATTTTAGATCTGATTTGCTTTAACTATCTCATACCTGTTGAAGAAACAGAATAGCAAATGCATCTCTCTCTGAAAGTACTGGGAAACTCATTTGTTATGACTCTCAAACAGAGCACACCTTGACCCAACAGTGCTGTGTGTGCTAAATGCAAAGATAACAAATGCATGTCTCTTAAGACTGAATCGTGGCTTTTAACTTTATTATTTGGATAAATATTTCCTAAGCTACTTGTGCTGTTTACCTTACAGTTCTTAAAGCAGTTACTTGCATCCCTTTATTTTTAGTATTGCCATGGCTTTTGGGAGCAGAGGGCTGGATTCTTTTGTTTACAGGGTGTGTTGTAGATGCATTTTATGACTTCTAAAGTGCTCCTGTCTCTGGGGAGATAGCAAATAGTTTAGTAATCAAAAGTGAGAAGTTGTGTGCTATTCTCCCTCTGCTAAGTTAGTTTAGTTGTTTTAAAAGTAAGCTTTACCTTTAAGAAAAAGGGCTCCATGACAATGGCTATTGATGTGGTGTGTCTGGGCTGCTGGCTCTGCTAAGATGTATTTGTTTCCTTTATTGACAGCCAAGTTAATGCATCTGTCAGAGCCACGCAGTCATGTGCTCCCAGGATGCACGAGATCAGTCTTGCTGAAATTGTCTTAGGCTGAGTAGTATGCAGGTAATAAGATTTATTTGTGTCTCCCACAGCCAATCTATACAAGCTAAGGATTTAGGAAAAATTTTTGGAGCCTAAAGTGCATACACGTTAGGAAAAAAAAACTCACCAGCCTCATGTAATGCATTTGGCTGCCTTTCCTGAAGCAGCAGAATCATCTGATTTATTCCAAAGTTCAGACAGCAGTATTTAGAGTTCTTTTCCTGATAATGATTTGTCTTCTCCTCCCCTGCATTGTGAAGGGGAGCTTTGCTTTGTGATAGTCATTTCCTGCAGAATGACTGTAAAGTTTTAGCTCTCACTAAACCTTTGAAGGGACAAAATTTACAGGTAGGTTTTTAGCTGGCTGGTAGGAAGCAGGTAGGAAGTAAATGCTTTTACACAGGTAACTTTCAGTTACTGTATTTCACCAGCATTTATCTAGCAAGCACTTCTGCCCATTTGATAAATAATGTCCATTAAAATCCAAATAAAATCCAGTGCTGGCACCTTGTTTTCAGTCATCTCATGTCATCTGTGTTGAGACAAAGGAGCCCAGGTCATGAGATAGCTGGGCTTGATGGATGCTTGGCACTGATGTTTTTAACTTTGCAGTAAAACAGAGCCCCTTGTTCTCTGCTCTGACAAAAGTTCCAGTCAGGCCCAGAAAGGTTTTGCTGCCTCAACCACAACATTATCATTCACTGCTGCCAGTGGAACAGAGACTGAGATAAGATCTGTGGTTTGCAGGTACCTTGTGGCCGTCCAGGCACTGCATCTTTAGTGTGGCGTGTCCCTGAATAACCAACTGGCTGGGTCATTAAACTTTATTGTGTCCAGCTTTCTGTAAAGTTTCTCCCTGGGTGACCTTCTTTAGTGGACCGGTTCTTAATTACTCTACAGAATCGTTAAGGCCAAGGGCACAGTGGAATTAAGAAAGGGGTTGGGTACTTGCATGGCTAATGCTGTTTTCTCTCTTACAGTAGTTTTAAAAATCCTTTTTGCTGGGCAGCAAAGCTGGGAGCTCATGCACTTCATAGTATGTCATTCTAATACTGACTAGAACAAAATTTTCCCTCGAGTGAGCTATTCCAGAACTTTTTTTCATCATGAAGAAACCATGGTTCCTGGTGTGTTTCTCCAATACAGCAATATCACTGGAAATCAGTTCTAGTCCAATATAATTTCTGCTTTAGTTTGGTGGGTGTCTCAAGTGTGGAGAAGTCTGTGTCCTTAAGCAAAAATGTTATGTAGAATTCTGGGGCTCTTATGCAGGGAAATAAGCAGCAGGCTTTCGGGGTGTCCTGTTTTTGAGCATGTAGCTAATGGGACATAGGAATAGAAGGAAGAATTTGCAGTAGGGCAAAAATTGAATTGCCAAGAGCATAGTGCATTTTGGGGCTGGACAAATGAGCAGCACACCAAAAACACCACACCTTTTGGGGTTTTTCTGCAATCACATTTATTACCTTTTTTAAAACAGATGCAGACAGAATTCCTTTTCTTTTTTTTAACTCTGAGTATGGGGAGATGCTGAGCTCATAAGTGTCACAAGAGCTTTTGGCAATTGAGTGATACATGGTTTACACACCTAAATATCTTTTGTAAGGCATCATTGTAGCCTATTCTCACTGGACATGTTGTTTCTTGCACAGTTAATTCTAAAAATAAAAATTCTATTTTGCGGATATCTTTTATGTAATCTCATCTAATTATTTATTCTCACTGTGCTGCTACCAAGAAAATAGTGGGAAAAGGACCAAGGGAAATGGCAAGACAAACCTCTTAAAGGTTTTGCTTTAATAGCAAAGGGAGGTAAGTGCAAATTAATAAAAAAGATCACAAATAACATGAAATTCATTGGTAGCTGGCATTCCATAGTCATGTGAATTTTCAGGACTTATTAGTGTGCATATGCTTATTCAGAACAAACATGATTTTCACTGTGGTGGGAAAAGTGTTGATACTAACAAGTAGAACAGTGTTTTTCAAAGTCTTCCCAAATAGAATTTTAAAAAACAAAAAAATCTGGCCTGCGTATGTAGTTGACTTTACAAGTTTTTTTACAAGGTTAGAAAGTGTAGGTTCAAATTTGTGAGGCATATGGTCTGATAACCAAATGTTCTGGAGATAGTGCCATTCTCTGAGTGGACATCTGAAAATCTGCATCCTGTTCCAAGCTCGGGTGCTATTGCTTGGTGTTACTTTAGCTGTTACTCCACACACAGTGAGCAAACAGCCTTGTACAGGAAACTTGTAATCCTTGTCAGGAATGCTGGAAATCGTGTGAATCAATACCAAAGTAGCCTGCAGATCCCAGCAGTCTTGCACTGTGAGGGCTGTGTTGGAGGATCTGTCTGGTTGCAAACATGTTACTTGGGAAGGCCACACTGCAGCAGATTTCTCAGTGTGAGATTCTGTCCCTCCACATATGTGTGTCTGTGTGTGATTTTCAGCTAGCCATACTTTAGTCCTTTGATAGTTCGTTCAAATCTTGAATCTTTTTAAGTGTCAGATCATAGGAAAACGAGTTCTAGACTTAAATACCAATTTTCTTGGAAGGGACTCCAAATGTCACCTGCTCCCACCTCCTGCTCAGAGCAAGGCCAGCCCATGTCCCCTTGCTTGGAGCTTTGTCCAGGGTAATTTTCAAAATCTGTCAGACTGCAGTCACTGCATGTTCTTTGGGCAACTTGTTGCAGAATTTAATTGCCCTCACTGGAAATTTTTTACTTCTTTCACCCTGGAATTTCCCTGGCTCCAACTTGTGGCTTTTTCCTGTGGCCCGTGCACTTGTGTGAAGGGTCCAATGCTGCCCCAGCTGAAACTGCCCAGACACGTGAGGAAATGTGAATGTGGTGTGCAAATGTGATCCTCACCAACCTTTCCTCCTTTTCTCTTTGGCCAGCTCAGCTGTCGCTCTGCTGAGTTCTGATGGCAGAAATACATAGGAGGTTTATGAAATGAAACATTCAGTCACGTGGCTTGTCTGTGACCCATCTTGGAAAAAATTTTGAAAAGCACTGGAAACACAGGTGAAATTCCCAGCTCTCAGAAGAGCAGTGTTGTTGTGCAGCTGCAAAGGACATTGAACATGTTGATTATTTTTTTTTTAAATTAATGAGCTAGAGAAATCTTTGATCTTTACTGGGGTCAGAAAGATTCTTAATGAGAACTGCCAGAACCTGAATCTAAGAAATGCAGTAGTGCATGATAGATACAAACATTTCAAAGGTGTGAGATGAGCTGGGTTTGTGCCGCTGCAAGAGCAGCCATCCAGAAACTTGGAGTTCTTGAATCCATATTGAAGTTACTTCACATCAGCAAAATAGTTCCTGTGGGACTTCTTGAGGAGATGAAGGAAAGAGAGAAAGGCTGGATTTCAAGTGTTGCTTTGCGTATTGACAACTTGGAGAGGTTTCATTTCATTTAATTTCTTGCCTCTATTCTGGCTGTTATTTTTCCCTATGAGTTTTCTGAAATTCTGATTGCAAACCTCCCACATTAAAGTGTTAGAAACCCTTCCACAGTACTCTGGCATTAATTATTCCTAGAATTTCAATGAAGTGTGAAGACAATTCAATGAACTTGAATTTTGCATTAGCAATACTGTGTCTTATATGTTTATCTATTATCTGTCCATCTGGCAGCTCACATGCTTGTTGGCAGAAGTGCTTTTATTTCCTTTCCTGAAAAATTCTGGCACTGAATGTGTAAACAAGCAGCGCTTCTTTCTTCATTTATAATTCAGCATGAGATTCTGCACGTTATTAGTTAATTAATATTAACTGTGGTGGATGGCTGCCGGTGCGAGCGCGGCGCTCCGAGCTGGAGCATATGGAGCAGCGCCGCGTCCTCGCAGGCAGAGCCGGCAGATTGAGATCCATCTGTCAGCTGACACACGCACCAGCCCCAGTTTGTGCTGACACTGCCTGGAGAAACTGGGGCTGCGCCTGGGAGCAGCAATCCTGACTGCTTTTGGGGGAGCACAAGGGGGAAAATTACTTTCCCCTCCCCAGTTTGGTAGGTGCTTAGAACATGCCAGTAAAGATTGTGTAAGAAGCGTGTGCTGGCTTTTGGTTCCAAAATGAATGTGTTACTAGTGAGCGTGCTGAGGACCCTGAGTTTACCAGTGTGGTTGTCTGCAGCCTGTTGGGTTTTTGCTCAGTTTAGTTACTGGGAAGTCTCAAATTCTGCATCAGGGGTGTGTTGAGAAGTACCTGGCAGTGTCTGTATCTGTCAGAAGCACCTGATGCTCACAGACACTACTGCAAGGATCTGGGCTAGGCAAACAGCACTGTCAAAGTGCTTTCTGGGCTTTCAAGTGTACAGGTACATATTCGTCAGGGTGCACCTCCTCAAGATTTTACTCATTTAATTTGGGGGCATGCATTTTTGTGGTGTGATTAACCAGTCAGTACATTCCAAAAAGACAGCTGCAGAGGCTTTCCAAGCTTGCTGTCCTGTTTAATGTGAACTCAGATGAAATGTTGTGTTTCTAGAGCTGGCCAGAGAAACACAGACCTTATCCAGGCTGTTTCTCAGTACAGATAAAATTTGAAATGCTGTTAGTGGAATTACTTTGTAATATCCTCTTCCAAAATGAATTTTTGTGCATTTTAAAAAGAAATTAATGAATCCAGAGGCATTGTACAACTTCATAGCAATAACAGCAAAAGCTTAAGCTTGGAATTCACCCCTGCCCAAAGCATGCACACTGTAGCAATTTCTTGCCATTTTGTCTGCAGAAAAGCATCTTGCACTAACTCCACAGAAAGTTGAAACTTCTGTTTCTTGCATTTGTTTTGTGATGCTTTGTGGCTTCCTATTGTTACACAAAAGTGCCACTAATTAAAGTAATCCATAGTGTGACTGGGGAGGACTTGTCATAAATAACAAACTGGTTAATTTGGCTGAGTGTTGCTCATTTTTAACAGAAGTTTTGTATTTATGTCATGCTGTTCACAGGGAAAATGTTACAATTACAACTGGCAAATGTTGCTATTACAACTTTATCTTTGATGTAAATGTACAGTCTTTTTGTCTTGTCACTTTTTAGCTTCTCATGGGGTGAAGCAGTTTCTGTCTGCTGTCAGAAGCAGTGACAGACAGTGAGGTGACAGGTTGGCAGCTTTGTGTTCCCTGAAGGTGCTGCCCCTCCACCTTGGAGGTGATTTATTTAATTGTTTTATGAGAACAGATGATTTTGGAGAAAATTGCCTTACTTGTGAAAAAGTTATGACTGGTTCAGAAACCAGAATGTGGTTTAAAGGCTTGTAACCTGGCCAAGCATGATGTACACAGAGCATCCTATGTTAAACCAAAATTCATCACTAATACCTGGGGAAGCAGGTTAAATTACCTGTTGATATTTTGCCTGACTATACCTGCTATGGTTTGTGCCTCTTGAACCACAATCTCTGCAATTTGAAGGGGTGGAGGGGAATCAAGGCACCTTTTTTATTAAGAGAGAATTTCTGAACTAAGAGCCTAAATAATAGTTTTTCAAGAACTTATGTTGAAGGAACTGGTGAGTGGTACTGAAATTTGGGCAGAAGGAAGTACAGCCCATTCTTGGTGGAAAGGTTTCACATTACCTTGTTGTGTTTGTGTTCTTTGGGATGTGTAAGAATTTAGTATCTTGCAGCTGTAACAAAGAATAAATCTGTGTTAGGATATGAGGCCAGATCTGACAGAGGTGAGGCTGCCCCAGCTCTGACCCCTGCCAGGGCTGAGTGTGTGTTACCAGCAGGAAAAAAGGTTTTCTTGCCCAGAAGGAGTTAGAAATGGAATTTCCTAGGAAGATGGGACAAACTTCAGGCCAGACAGAGCAAATATATGGACCAGCCACTGTTTGCACATCAGCAGCTGCTTTTATGCCCTTGTCCCTCTGTTTTCCCACACTTGTTCTTCAGGAGTCATCTAGATCCTTCCAGATGGACCTGGGATAGATTGGCAGGGTATGAGAGGAGCTTTCTATCAGATGCCCAAACAGTTTGTGTAGTAAACTGCAATGAAACTGCAATAGACAAACTTCTCTACTTTCTTGCCTTTATGTATAGTTGTCATTATTTTAATACTGATTTCTTCTTTTTTTGTTTCCAGTACGTTAACAATTGTCTGCCTTTCTGTGAAGCGATTATCAGACTTAAAAAAAAAAATCTGTCCTTCTTTCCTTCTGTAATTCAGTTTGCCAACAAAATAGAGACACATTGTCAGAGAATGTATTTGTCCTACTACTGATTCACTTGATTTCATTCTGATGTTGTGGACTGCCCCAAGTTATGAGTATACTTTCCAATTTGGGTTTGGGTCTCCAGTGAGGAAAAGAAACAGCTCTTTCTAATAGCTGCTTTACTGTTGGAAATTAAATTTTCTGGGTGGGCAGTCATGAAAGCTCAGGCCAATGGAATGGTGGTCAGATGTGGATTATTGTTTCATGTGAGGGATATTGGCAGTCAGAGAATGGAGCTCTAGGAGCTGAGAGGTGACAGAAGGGAGTTTCTTTGAAAATGGATCCTTGGAGTTAGATATGGTGAAGTGCAGTAGTGAAAGATCCATTTCATTGAAGGATGTAAAATTTCTGCAAGACTATTTGCTTTCACTTTTCTATATTTTTGTTGCTTTGGAAGCTGCTGATTGTCTTCAATTATATTTTTTTTCTTCCTAGTAAAACGCTTCAGAGAACCAAAGCATGAAAGACGTCCCTGGAGGATATGGTAAGTTTCTGCATGCTTCAGTCTTAACTTCTTTTCTTCTTGCACGTTGTAGAAATTGAAGGGATGATGTTAGTGCATGATGATTAAAATAAAGAAAAGCGATGACAAGATATTGGTAACTGTCAGTGAGGAACCAAAAAAGTAACCAAAATACATGAGTCAGACTACCTCCTGTGTGTTTCCTGGGTAGTCATTTCGTACTGAACACTTCCAGGAATCTCTAGAGATGTACATTTAGGCATAAAGCTTCAATTTGTGCTTCTTCCTAAAGAGAGAAACTTAGAGTAGCCCTAAGATGCATCTGAACATCTACAAACTTGATTAAGCTTAGAGGAAGATCTCAGCTGGGCTCAGATAAAATTCCATGTTTTCTTAGTATCCTGCTATGTATAAAATAGAGAACAGGATGATAAAAAATACGAGTACATCAACCATAAAAAATACAAGGTATAAAAAGTGTGTTTGTGTTTACTACACTTTAAAAGTTCCTGGATTGAAGCAATGCCAACATAAGCTGTATCAATTTTGAGACTGGTGTGTAAGTGTTAGGCTGCCATTCCACTTGTTCAAGACTTCAGTGGTTTAAATTCTGCTCATACAATGTTGCTTCTCAAAACTAACACTGACCTTTATTGAAAAAAGAAGTACAAAATCTTTGTGTACTACAGTCTACCTCAGCCTGAAATCCTGACAAGTGCACTGATAGCCCTTAATTTTTAAGCAAAGAATCTTGTTCTGGGACTCAAGTATTGTGATTTATAGCAGAGTGTACTGATTAGATATGTAACTCACTGGCTTCCTGCCTCATCTCCAACACTCAGTTCTCTGTGTCATGCAGTGAATGAAGAGATTGAAGTTCAAGACAGTTATCAGGGAGGGTAGATGAATTCAGGCATAAAATGTCATTTGGATCTGTTGGGGTGTTTAGATCTTTTTAGACATGCAAACAACAGGCAAAATGGTTCTTTTTCTGAATAATACAAAGAATACACTCTTGCCTGTAGAATACTTATTATGAGTCTTATGTTTTACATTTAATGAAACATCCACTGAAAGCTGGATGTAAGAGCTGGAGTCATTGCTGAATCACTGTCTAAGTGGGGGTTTATATTTTCCCCTTGAGTAACAAACTCTTTTCTCTCTGACTTTATCATCTGCTTTGGAGATAATATTGTCAAGGTTGGAATTCTTTTGCAGTATGTTCCAAGCTCTGTACTGTAGATAAAATTCAGTGAAACCACTTCATGCTTCCAGGTGAAAAATATGCTGACTTTTAAATGAAATGCTGTAGATAGAGGACTCATTAGTCACTATTAAGTTGTTCGCCCACAAACACATGATGAAATTTTTTTTTTTTTTGTCCATGCCATAGGCTTGCTAAAAATGCATAAACATAAAAGGTCCAAAATACCTATCAAGGCTGGGATACTCATTGTTTCCAGGAGGTTATTAAAGACTTAGCTAGAGTTAGTCAGGATTAGCTCTTGGATAATGCATATGATACCAAGAGGATATCCCGTAGACTTTACGTTTACAGTGGTAGGTTTCAAGTTAATATGATCTGGGTTATTGTTAGAAAAAATAGGGGCAGAATTTAAAATGGAACATTGTTAAATAAGAACTAAATACTATGATACTTTTGTCATTCTGTGTGTTCTCATTTGGAGAAAAAAAATTAGTAATAGAGATGGAGTTTTAATTAACATAAATTTGCAATGTCTGGCTGTGTTGTAAACAGTTTTGTGTGTCCTAAAAACTGTTTTTACTTTACCTAGGTTTTTAGATACTTCCAAGCAAGCCATAGGGATGTTGTTCATCCACTTTGCAAATGTCTATTTATCAGACCTTACAGAAGAAGACCCCTGTTCACTGTGAGTGTTTAATTTTGGAATAAATAGCCTTTATGGAAGTTCTGTGGCTGAGCTGGTATATGTGGATAGTAAGGCAAGATAAAGCTGAGAAGACAGTTTTCGTGGTAAAAATCAGTCACTTTAAAAAACCTGTGGTTTAAACTTAGTTAATCAAGTATCAGGATTCTTCTCTTTATGTTCATGGCTGGCAGGAGTCTGGACTGTGTGTGGCTATTTTAACTTGAAGGCAAAGCCTTGCTACTTGTCCCTCTCCAGTGAACGACTGGGGACTCGGGATGCACATTGCAGTTCAGGTTTGTTTACTGAACGTGCTGGGACCAAAGGAAATGAATATCCAGTTGTGTTCACTGTAGTAAAGCAAGGCTGTAATATAAAGTGAGTTTGCTTTCAGGGTTATTTAGCAAAAATCATTTGTGTTTGTATTTGCTTCTCAAACCTACATCGGCTGCTGCAGTATTATTTTAATTTTTTTTAAAATGGGAAATCTTGCTTGGTAGCCAGGCAGTACAGAAATTAATTCTGCAATGTCATGCTTGGAGCAGTGTGACTAAATAGATAAGCATTTCTCTGTAGTGTATTAAACCTGAAAATTTTATGACTAAGACCCCGACAGGCTCTTTACAGGAGCTCCTGAAGCAAATGGTAATTGTTTGGGTTTGTTCTTGATAAGGCTCATGCTCAAAGTAGCTTACACATTGCTGGTAATGAAAGCTGTGAAATTACTTTTAAAAGCCCAGTAATTTGCCTTTTAGAACCAATCCAGTTCCTTTCGATGGCATGTGCTCACTTGTTGTTTTTGTGTAAACAAAGGAGAGACACAGCTCAAGGAACATGCTTGTGTTGCTGCACAAGCCAGTTTTTATTCCTGATTCCTCCTTGGTTCCTTCTGTGCTCCTACATGGGGGAAATGTGCAAGAACACTGCTTTTCTCTTCACACCACAAAGCATTCTGTTAGGCAAAATGCATTTATTTTAGCACATTAACTGTAAAATTTGAATTATAATTATGACAGTTTCAACAATACCAGACATCATCATAGGATTTTCCTTGCTTATGGATTTAAGAATTTCCTGATAGGTTTAAAAACTGGCAGGTGCAAATTACTTTCATTCAATTTTTATAACTCAAAGTGCATATTCAAGTGAGGTAACAAAAGCATGTCAGAAATTGTCAGTGTATAAAGCTAAGGCACAATAGTGTATTACACTATTTTAAATTAAAAATAACTTTGTTTATTAAAAATAACACAAAGCATTTTGTTAGGCAAAATAAAAAAAAAAATAAAGGGTTTACTGACATGTGCATTCTCTCCTGCATCTACATGTTTTTATTTTCACATCCCACTTTTAATCTAAGTGTAACATGACAGAAAACAAGTAGGAGAGTGAGATTATTCAGTGCTCTCAGGATTACTGAAATTACAGTGTGGAGCTGGATAATTTCTTGACAAGGGTGCAGGTTCTTGGTAGCAGAAAAAATATCATGTGGTATTAACCAAAATCTGTCGTAGGAAAAATATCGCTAAGTTTGAAAGTGGGTCCAGACTTGCCTGGTGCTGTGGGGAGCAGGTGCTGCGGGGAGGTTAAGGACACATCCCGGGGTGAGCCCGGCGTGCTGGGGAATCTCGGTGTTCTGGGGAATGCCGGGCATCCCTGGGGGCCGGGAGCCCCCTCGGGCTGTGGAATAGCCGCTGGCACCTCTGGTTTTCCCTGCTGCTCCTGCTGCTGCCTTCCTGCTGCGGGCTTACAGCAGCCTCTTGTGGCCTCGGCGGGACTCGTGCAGAATCGGGATTGCCGAGGTTCCTCTGCAGACACTCAGCCTTGATTTTGATGTTTGACTAATGCAACGTTAATTCAAACTCGGATTTGGTGAACGGTTTTTCGAAAATAACTGTTTTTAGAAAGATTGGGGATCTTTAAGGACAGAAAAAAAAATATTGAGACTGCTAGAATTATTTAAATTGTAGGCACTCAGTGTAATTACAGAAGTGGTAAATGATTGTTCTCAATACTCTGGCTTCCCAACATACTTACAGATCTTTTATCAGTCATGGTGTTTAAATACCCTGAACCTGTAGAAAATGGACTCTGATTCCTTGGGTTTTTGTCTGGTTTTCCTTTCAGGTACCTTATCAACTTCTTGCTGGATGCCACCTTAGGAATGCTGCTGATCTACATCGGGATCCGTGCTGTCAGCAGCATCGTGGAGTGGCAGCAGTGGGAGTCCCTTCGCTTTGGGGAATATGGTAAATGTTCTGCTCTGGAACTGAGCTGATTCTCTGGGTAGAATCCCACAGTATTTCAGCAAGTGGGTAACTCATCCTAAAATCATTGTACAGTCATTTTAATATTTCACTTGTCATGAGGGCTCTTTTAAGTTCTGTATCGCAGTATTCACCTTGTGTCTTAGAAAACTCAACAAGTCTCTGAGCATTCACTGAGTTTGGAATGACTGCTTGAATTTTTTTTTATTTTTAAGGAGTGGTTCAACAAATTATGATATTATAATTAACAAGTCTCTGAGCATTCACTGAGTTTGGAATGACTCCTTGAATTTATTTTTTTTTAAGGAGTGATTCAACAAATTATGATATTATAATCTCATGGAAAAAATACCAGCATGATAAATTTACTCTGAAGCACTTCTAAAACAATGATTGCTGGAAAGTCATTTCCTGCTAAAGCTTTCACTGAACCACATGCCACTGTCTGAAGATACAGACCAAGAGTTCTGCCAGCCCTCTTCAAGCAGCCACATCCCTTCAGAGAAGGGAATGGCAAGATGATCTGTGCTGCTCCTCAAGGATCGATCACTGGAGCTTGTGCATGTAGGTAGGGCCTGTATCACTGGTGAAAAATGTGTGAGGGACAGGCTGTGAAATCACTTCCAGGTGAAGTTGCAGAATTTATCTTCTGTTACTTAGAAGTCCACTAATGTGCACAAGTTGTGGATTTGCAGCTGCAGTTGAGTATCACTCACATTCTTAACACCAGCATTTAATTTTGTTCTGCCTGTTACTCTCAGATTGCTGAAAATGAAAGTTTTGTGTACATGCTAGAAATTCCATGTGCAGCTCCTTGAGACAGAAATGGGAGGAGATGTTGCCTTGTAAGAGAGCTGTGGCTCTTCATCAGAGAGAAAAACAGCAACCCCTATGGTTTGGTGGGGGGGAAGTTTAAGAAAGTTAAAAATGTTTGCCTAACAAATTAGGAGCTTTCACAGCAGTTTTATAATTATTACTGGTAGGATTTTGGTTTTGTAGATTTCTTTGGTTTTTATGATCCTAAGTAGCTGACAGAACTAAGAATAAGTGAAGGCCTTGTGAAATTGGAGCACTTTAAAAGCTTGAGAAGTTTGCAATCAAATAACATTAACTGCTATTTGCTTTAATGTCAGAGGTTTAGCTATGATAAGCAACTTAGAAATAACTGCCTATGCTATTAGGGCATGTTAGATTTATAGAGATTTAATGTGTATCTTTTAGGGTACAGTTTATGGCCACTTAAGCTGTTTAAATCAGCACTGCCACAACACTGCTTGTCTGCTTTTAACCCACATGCCACAGTCCAGTATTTCCACTCTTTTCCTTGGACTGGCTCTTCAGGGAATTGACCAAGAGAGCTAAACCATCAAAAATTCACTAGATGTAAAAAAAGTAAATAGTTCCTCCAGATTTGTCCCAGGCTTGTGTCTCTAAGGGATTAGGTAAGCACCAATGCCCAGGGAAGGCAAAGGGGCAAGGAAAGAGGTGAGACTCTTGCCTCAGAGCCCCATTTTCTGATTGTTGGTTTGGCTCGAAGCTATTTAATGACGTTTGAGCAGCTTTCAGCCCATATAAAACTTGAGTTTCCACTTAGAGAAAAAAAAAGTGTACCTATTACAGTTGTAGGTAGGTATTTGTAATCATGTCAGATATTAGATTTTATTTCTCCCTAATAACATTTTGAATTTTTTTGTGTGTAATCTATTGTCCTTTCCCATTTTAATGTTCTTTCAACAATTAGCAGTCTGTGGATGGGGAGATGTGAGGAGTATATTCACTCCCCTGAAATTTCTTTATTTCTTACTGACTTTCAAAATGAACCTGGGTTTATTTTAGTAATGAGACATTTCTGACTGCAGTAATTAAGTTCTTAAAAATCAGCAGATGAACTTGTGTAGTGCTTTGGAGGTGGTCTGTGGCTGTTCCAGTATTGTCACTTTGAATTAGGAGATCTGAAACACCTAAACCTGTTTATTGAGTGTTCTCCTCTGTGTGTGTGTTTAAGTGATGTATGAAGTTACATAAACTCTCTTTTGTTAATTGTTCTCTCTAGTATCAGATCATTTTATTAGTCACTAACTTTCTTTTCTGCATCTTTATTAATGTGCTGTCCTGCTCTTAGTGTGTTAGGTTTTTAATCAAGCTATTGTCAGGACTGTTTTAAAGCATATTGCAAATCTGCATTTCCATTAATCATGTGAGAGAGGCTTCTGGTATAAAGAGAATTAGAGAGCAGATGGAAAGTTATTCGTTTTGGCTAAAACTAAGCAGGTGCAGTAAGGTTGGACCCTCTGTAAGAAATCCCATCTAAAAGAACAAGTTGCATTGGATCATTTGCTGTTATCTTCTTTTAAGTGTCCCTGGTGTTGCCGAAGTGAAAACCCTTCTATCACCAGTTTATTGAACATTTTTCAGTTTGACCCAAAGAACACCGTTATTTTTCATAAGATTTTTTTTTAAATAAAGTAGGGTAAAAGTGGGGACTAAAGTGCAGTTCTGTGGGGTTGCAAGTGTGTTTAGAACTTGGGGGTTTGAAGTTAAATATGGAATGTGTAGCATAGAATCAAAGAGTGGTTTGTTTTGAAAGATCACTCAAAGCCCATCTTGTTCCACCCCCTGCCTTGTGCAGAGACACCTTCCACTATCCCAGGCTGCTCCAACCCCATCCAACCTGGCCTGGGACACTGCCAGGGATCCAGGGCAGCCACAGCTTCTCTGGGCATCCTGTGCCAGGGCCTCACCACCCTCCCAGGGAACAATTCCTTCCCAATATCCCATCTGACCCTGCCCTCTGGCATTGGGCAGCCATTCCACCTTGTCCTCTTGCTCCACAGTCCCTCTCCAGCTCTCTTGGAGCCCCCTCAGGTACTGAAATGCTGCAATAAGGTCACCCTGAAGCCTTCTCAACAGATCTCCTCTCTTCTCCACCCCATGGTTCACTGAAGAGTATCAGAGTCTTGGAGCTTTTTATCTAGAGTAGTAGAGTCAAGTTCTCAGCTTGGAAGATCAGTGTGATTTCAGTTTGTTTGTAAATGTGGGAAAACAAACAGGAGCCCTCCTTCCACCCCCAGACAAGTCTCTTCTTGTGACTGAGTGATGTTTGTGTTTCTAGAGCCTAAATAATCATTTGTCTCAAGTTAGTTCTCACTGTGAGCTCATTTCCCTTCTTAGCTCTATTACTTGATCCCTGGTGATTCATTACTTGAAGCTGTCACAAAAATAGCAATGTCCTGCTGGTTTTAAAAGCCTCTTCTTTATATGGAGGACAGTTTTTAAGCATAAATGCCTCAAGGAAGGAATGGATACCAAAATATCAGCATTTATAAATGGTGGCTGTTTGTACAGCAAAACAGCACTGCAGTCTGATTTATGAACAAAGGGCCATGACGCTCCCTCGAGGGCTTTTTTACACCAGAATTTTAAATTATATTGGATTTGTCTTCATATCTATGGTTTTATATTTTCAGATTCATTACTTCAGCAGTTGGAATTTAATAGAAGTGCAGAATCAGTTAATATATTTGAGTGTGTAAAGAGGAGAAAAGGAGTCATGATCTGTACTGAAAAAAATGTTCCCTGCGTTCTCCTTTCCTTGTCTTGAGCTACTTTTGTTGCTGCAAGTAGAAGACAGGTGATAAATCCCTCCTGGTGATTATAAACTCCACTGGCAACTGAATTGTGCTGGGGCCTCTTTCCTTGGCTTTGCCTCTCCATGGCAGAGCTCAGAAATTGTATGTGATGCATCTTTTTCCTCCAGCTTTTTATTTGCCCCTTGCAAAGCAAGTTACTTGTAGCCAAGTGGGGTAGATAGCACTGCCTTCAAAACTATTTAAAATTTATTTTGGAGTAGTTCTGTGAGTTGGCGTTTTCTTAAGAAAAGGATTTCAGGATCTGAAAAACAGAAGGAAGTTACAGGGTAGAGGAATAACAGGTATTGGGTTCAAGAACTGTTTCTAAACATACTTCTACAAAGCAGCTGATGGTGGCAGATACAAGTATAGACTAATCTGGCATTGCCCAGCATTTTCCAAAAATGCTGCTACAGTTGTCACTGCAGAGGATTCAAAATTTTTCAGTTTTGTTCTTTATTTGCTTTTCTTGCACTAGCAAGATTTCCAGTAATTTGCTGGATTATTCTATATATGACAAGTGTAAAATCAGAATTCAAGAGATGACTGTAAGAGACTTTAGAAATTAAATTAGAGCTTAACATTAACAGTAAAGTTCTGATTTGGGTTTGTGCACAGAATCTCTGAATGTGCAAATGTCTGAAGGTGCTCTTTGGATCACCTTCTGGGTGTGGTGATGTTATTAACTTGAATTTCATGGCTTATAAAACCATAGAAAAAATTGGTTAGAAAGGAACTCCATATAATCCAGCCTCTTGCTCAAAGCAGGATTAACTTCAAAGCTCAAGTGAGTTGTTGAGGGCATGGTCCAGTCAGTTTTAAATTTCTCCATGGTTTAGGATTTAGGAATCCTTTTATCTATACAACTTACTCCAGTAGATTTTAACCACTCTCACTGTGAAAGCTTTTTTTCCTTCATGTCAGAATTGTATCTTCACCCCCCAGTCTGTATCTTCCCACCTTTTTTCAAGGATACTACTTGTCAAAAGACACTTGTACACTGTCAAAAGACTTGCTAAATTCAAAGTAGGCAGCATCCCTGTTGTCCCCACTTGTAATTATAGCTGAGAGATAATTTTGTAGGTGCAGTGGGGCACACAAAAATCTTCAAAGTAGAATTTAATATACACAACTTCTAATTTCAGTCATGTACCAAAATAAAACCCCAAAGGAACCAGCACCGCTCCCCACAAAAACATTGTGGAACAAAACATTCATTGCTGAGAGTGCACAACACTTTTAATACGGAGTTTCACAGTATTTGCATGTACAAAATCTCCTGAGAGCTGCAAAAGATGCAAAATTGTTTTCACTGTCTTTGCTTTTAGGAATTAAATAAACATTGGAAAAGAGATTAGAATAAACTGTTCATTTCAATAGTAGGGCTGTAGCTAAAGCTAGTTTATTTTTTAATATTTGTTAATTAGTGAGAAAAAAATAGAGAATGCTAGTAAAAATGTGAGGTATAGAATTTAATTGCTAAAATCTAATTCTGAAACCTAATTCAGGCCTTGTGTCTTCAGAAGAATCACACTTGCTTGACTTTGACTTACTGATGTTTTCCCTTTCAAAATTCTAGCTCTTCGGGTTTTTACAAGAGAAGCTGTAACTGTAGTATGTAACTGTAAAACTCAAGCATTTTAATTGCTTTCCTCTCAGACTGTTGGGTGTTGATCACAAACTCATCCAGTAAAACTTGCTTAGGAAGTATTTGGTTTTTTTGGACTCCAGTCTGATTTATCAGTTTCTCTGTGTAGCATTTCAGCAGCAAACCCTAAGTCTCAGACTATTACCAAGTATTAATACTGAAAGCCTTTCAGGAGTGTTCCAGAAAAGGAAGCAGCCACTGTCCATTATGCATTACCAACACATAAAGGCATCTGATTTTCCACTGCCCATTATTCATCCCCAGGCTAAGAGTTTGGAGCTGCCTTTGAGGAGATTGCAGAGGCTGCTGCAAAGACGAAAAATCTGTCACCCTCCCCCAGAGCTTGCTTTTGTTTTCTGGTGAAGTGCAGCTTCAAGCTCACCTGCAAAGCTTGTTAGGCTTACCAATCCTCTTCTTTCCCCTTTTTTTTCTTTTTCTTTCTCTGCCTTTTTTCAAAGAGTGTAATTGTGTGCATAAGTTTTCCTGTTCAAGTATTTGTGGTCTTATTTCTGTCCTGGCAGATACTTCATGCTCTCAGGTTCTCATTCTGCCCTTGAGGTGCAGCAGAATTTCAGACCCTTTCACACTGGAACTAAAATATGATCCTAATTTTTTATTCAGTTGAATTTTTCATAGCAGCTCTTGCACCTGTTGCTTCAATTGGTTACTTATGGTAACTAACTTTGTAGAGATGAAAAATATCTTTAAGGTAGCCTAGAGACAATGGTAGAAATCTAAGTACTACTTAGACTAAAGGGAAATGTGTTTTCCCCAGCCATGTTTCCCTCAAATTTTCCCCTTTATGACACTTAATATGTCATGATAGAGGATCAAAAATAACAATATGAGGAGAAACACAAAGTTTATCGGTCTTGCTTCCATCAGATTATTTGAAACAGTGTGAGCACATCACAGGTACTGCTGAGTGGGACAAAGTCCTGTTAGATTCAGTTTCTGATACTTTTTGAAAGCTGGGGTGAGGCAGAGACAGGGGAAGGAGCAGCAGTGAAGGAATTGGAGAAGATACTTCTGAAGGATTTAGCAGCCCTGCTGCCTCTTCCAATACTGATTTTTAAAGATGTTTACTATGAAGTAAATCAAGCCTATGCATATATTGAACCTTTTTTCTTTCTTGCAGGTGACCCCCTGCAGTGCAGTGCTTGGGTGGGCCAATGTGCTCTGTACATAATGATTATGACATTTGAGAAAACCATCATCATCATAGTGCTGCTTATACCTCAGTGGAAAGAGGTTGGTGTTTTTACAGCATTTTACAGACAAGTGAAGAATTCCAGGTGGAAGCTGTAAAGGCTCCCAGCAATGTTCATTGGTTTGGCTCAAGCATCATGATTGTCTACACTCACTGCCAATGAACGCTGTAGTAGTGTTATGTTCTTTTAGTTTAATTGGGATACTGCTAATGAGACCTTTATCCATTGCCAGGAATATCATATTGTATTTGGAGGGTTTTTTGTAAACTGAAATATCCAAAATTTAATTCTATCTCCTTGTCTAAAGTACCCTTGAAACTACTAAGTGGTTCTTTCTTTTCTTAACTCTAATTCTTGCCTACAGCTATTTTGTATTCTTGTAGTATTTTGAAGAATTTTCTTTGCCTGACCTTGTTGATAGGTTTTAACTGTAGACTTTTAGAAATTTGTGGTGGATTAGTGAATCCACTGATGCTGACTGCATTAATCTTTATTTTGATGGATTCTGTGTAGCCAGATATTCAAAGTGGTGCTGATACTACTCATTAAAACTAGATAGCTCTACTGTATGCCCTGGACTTCTTCAGGAACTCTGTTCTCCTTACTGTGTATTTTGTAAAACTCTGCTCTGTTTAAATTTCCTAAAGATGGATCTACAACATGTTCCTTGGGAGCAGCTCTAAAATGTTCAAGATTCTAAGGCAGCTCCTCAGACTTCAGTAAACAAAAATGACAGAGATAAGTTTCTTGTCAGCCCCACTTACTTATCTGTGGTAATTTATAAGCTGTCCTAAATATTTTGCTTTTCTCAAAGCTGCCCTTTTTTGGTTCACCTGCGTTATTTCTGTCTCATTAGCTTGTACATGAACATTGCCCTGCCTAAGCCAGTTGTGTGCATGTACTGCCATGAGCTGAACTCGGTGCTTTTCTTTTCACAGGTGGCTTTATTGAACCCCATAGAGAACCCCCAGCTGGAGCTGGCAATCGTCATGCTGATAGTTCCTTTCTTTGTTAACGTTAGTACCACTCACTTCCTGAGGTGTTTACTTGGATATCCTTCTGCCATGTGTTCATTAATTAACATTACTCCTTAAAACAGTCTGTACCTTGGTGCTTAATTTAAGGGCTGCTAAAGAATGGGTAAATTGTGTGGATATGTAGATTTTACAAAGCTGAAATCCATATGGAGCTAAAGAACCAGGTTCAGGAGAGGGGCAGAAATGCCTCATAGACCCCTTTGGCCTGATTACTTCAGTAGATTGACTGACACAGAGATTATAAAATTACAGTGAAATTTGCTTTAGGAAGCAGTTGGCCTAAGGACAGACGTCCTGTGAGGTATCCTGTGTCTGCCATAGCTATAATAGCAGCTGGCCTGTGGTGGAGCAGAGGAAAAGGGCAAGTGTGCAGTCATCCTTCCCAAAGTACACTCTTGCAGCAATCAGGGATTTAGGGATTAGAGCCAGAGACAGTGGGTGTCCTTGCATGTAATAACTGCTGGTAAAGCATTGCTACATGAAGAGTTAATATACAATCGCTGTGAATAGTCACTACTGTTCTGATTTTCTTCTCTTCCACAAAGGGATAAAGTAGCTGGGATCTAGAGCGTTGCTGAAAGATGTAATAAGATATGTGACACTGTGTCTGCACCAAATTTAGCTTTTGGCCAATTCAGAATTATTGTCAAATTAATTTGGTCAGTATTTGGACCTTTCTTCTACTCTGAAGAAAGCTCAACTGTTGCTTTCCCCTTCTTTTTAACAGGCGTTAATGTTCTGGGTAGTAGATAATTTCCTTATGAAGAAAGGGAAGACAAAAGCTAAACTTGAAGAAAAAGAAGCAGGACAAGATTCAAGAAATGGAAGTAAAGTTCGATACAGGAGAGCAGCATCACATGAGGAGTCAGAGTCAGAAGTATGTAGAGTTAATTATTGCAATTAATGTAATACCAGTCCAGTTCATCCCTCCTGGTACTGATTTCATTGTAGCACTGTCAACTTAGGTTTGATGTGCTGAGCAGTAGCTCCTGGCATTGGCAGTTGAGAACCAGTTAAGGAAAAAGTCATTGTTGTACCACTCTGGCAGTTAATTTCCTTGCAGATGGGCAGAAAGACCCAATAATATATGTAAATACCATGGGTGGGCTCTGCTGTAAATGCTTTTAAAAAAACCTCACAGGGAATACAAAACTAATAGACAATTCTAATTCAAAGGGAGGTTAATAGCTTAAAGTGAGAGGGAGCTGGTGGAGGCAACTGATCTGATTTTCAAGAATTATTTACACAGCTGCCATAGCATAACGTTATTCTAAACTACATTGTGAGCAGTTTTTAGTTCAGCTGAAAGATGGGTGGTTTCTTTGAAGGTGAGTCAGTTTGGCTTTAGTAAGTTAATGTAACTTTTCTGTGAGACAAACGGTGCTATTTATATGGGGTTTGCCAGGAGATGTGACTGCAGTGTTACCAGTGTTACTCAACCTTAAATGTTCTCTCAAGCTGCCTCCACTGTTCTGGCATCACTCTTTGGGTTCAGAGTCAGTGGCTGTATTGAGAATAATATGTATCCATCCTTCTGAAAAATTTACTGGAGGTTTCTGATGGTATCTGCAATGATATTTGATAGTGTGTCAGTAAATCCTAATTGTGTTCTGTAAGCTCTTCCTTGAGCAAATAATAGGATGCTCTACAAGCATAAAAAAGTAAAATGTAAAAGTAGAAAGAAGGAGTGTGACTGCTCCATGTGCTCAGAAGCTGTAATTTGTTTTTAGATCCTTATTTCAGCAGATGATGAGATGGAGGAGTCGGACGCCGAGGAGGATCTGCGCAGGCTGACCAACTTAAAGCCCATCAAGAAGAAGAAGCATCGCTTTGGTCTGCCCGTATGACACATTCCTTGGCCTGTGGACTTGCAGGTTTCGTGGCAAAAACTTCTGTCAGTGGGGTTTAATGTTGCAATTGCATCTCCCTTTTCATACAAACTGACTCAGAAGCAAGGTCTACCAACAGAAGGCAAAGCAGTTGGAAGACTTTCAGTTCAGTTGCACTACAAACACACTGACCAGTTATGCAAGAATGTCCCCTCATCATGTGTGGAAAACAGACGAGTCACTAAGGATTCGTGTGGGAGGTGTCAGAGAAGATCCGAGAGAACAGATACAGAATCTTTCACTTTCAGTTACTGATGGGACAGTGTATGGAGTTCTCAAAAAGGCATCAGAGTTGACTAAGTTAAAGGAGTGTGTTTTATTACTAAAACTGGCTTTTGCAGCATAATTCCTAGAGCAGAATAGTTTATGGTTACAAGCTGTAACTTAACATTATTTTTTTAAGTACAAATGTTTACTTGCTACCGGGTACCTATGGAACTAATAGGTGGAACAAAGATTTTTTTCCAAGTCTTCTCAAATCTATCTGACTATTTTATATTTAAGTTATATTTTCATACAGTTGTATTTAAAGATTCTCTTTATCAGAGAAATGGGTACAGTTCCCTTTTTTGTGCAGAACAGGTCAAAAGATTTGTAGTGAAAATCTTATTTATCCTTGTCTCCTGATTTAAGACAAAGGCATTGCAAAGGGAAAAGCTCTCTGTCACTGCTGAAGTCACCAAATATCACTAAAAAATGCAGTCCTATGTGTGCTCTTGACCATATAATTTGAAAATACCTTTTTCAGTAGGAGGTGGTGTTTGCATATTTGACAAAGGTGCACTTTAGTGTATAACAAAAATCCATTGTGATAAGTTATTTGTGAAATGAGTATCTATGGATACTCTAATTATTTCTGTTTCTGCAAGTCTCTTGTGCATACCTCTCAAATGACCCAAAAGAGATAGAACATTTCTGATACTTTTCCTATTATAGGGCCTGCAGTACAGGACTGTGATCTGATTATAGCAGTTGTGATACAATATTGCAAATATAATTCTGTCCCTTGTTTTTTCTTGGAAAAGCAATCTTCTACTTAATGTGCTTAACAGCAACAACAACAAAATTTCTCCTATTTACTTTCCATAAAGTCTCATTATCCTTCAATAGTAAAAGAACAACCCCAAGGGGTACAGTGCAGTTGTTACCACAGCGTTTCTGGGATTTTCAGTGTCTCTTCTGATAATTGAGAGCACGTGGTGATCTGAAACCTAGCAGACATGTTTTCAGTTATATCCTTTTGCTTTGCATATTTTCTAAATGATTGTTTCTGACAGCTTTCCTTGCTTAGCTAAACCTTGTGCAGGACAAGGCGATGTGTCAAAGAGGTGACAACAGACCTTGAATGCAGGTCTGTTGTAGTATCTGGACACCAGAAAAATTCCAAGCCTTAAACCAGTTTCATTGGAAAACTGCTCAGAACTTTTTAAGATTTTTTACATTTTTTATAGATATACTAGGTCTTAATGTGATTTATTATCCAGACCACTTAACTGGGCCTTAGTAAATAGTGAAGCGTGCGCTCCCGTGCTTACTTCCACTATTCCAGCATCCCTTTTCCTGGTGGCTGCCAAGGGGACACGATGCTCTGACACCTCAGAGTGTCCAGCCAGCTCAAAGGGACATTTACCAAACCCAAGGTTTTAGTTGAGCCACTGACCTTTGTTACTGTGCACTGAAACGTAAGAACTGCAATAAGTTACAGCACTAGTGTTTCTTTTAGACTAAATCTAGAGACTAATGTCAGTGGAAGTTTACCTGAGTTCTTTTGACATGGGGGTGGGGATGGGAAAATGTCCCTAATCAGTGTTGCCTCTGGTTTGGGGGGTTTGGGGTTTTTTATTGATTGTATGACTTGCATCTTCTCTTGACTATTGACCACTGGGTGGGCGCAGATCTCCAAAAGCACAGTACTTCAAGGAATTCATCAACAGAATAGTCTCCTACAGCTCACTTTTCCAAAGGGATTTAAGAGCTAGGACTGGCTCTTGTCACAATTGTCAGCATTTATTTTTTTAGCATAGGATTTGTTCTGTTTCAGATAGTGAACTAAAGCTACTGAACATGTGCTCCGTCCCAGTGCGGAGCCATGGCTGTCCTCGCCAGCTGAGATAACGGAGCAGCGCACACAAATTTCACTGTGCGAGCTTGCATCTTATCTTCCTTTTCCCTCCTCCAGTTACTTCAATTATCAAAATTATTCTAGTCTCATGTTTAGTCTGTGAAGTGTCAGTATAAAGTTATGGCCTTAATCATGTAAAAATATTTGTTTTGAGCAGACCTCAAGCTTATTGACCAAGTGCAAAACAGTATAAAGCGCTATGGAGCAGATTCTTGAAGGTGGTTATAGCAAAGATTCTGAATGCCTAATTTTTCATGTCTTAAGTGCTTAAATGTCACCTGATGTGAGATCTAGATATGCCTAGCAAGATGATGTAGTAAAGCACTATGATCCAAAGACACAGAAGTATTTTAAATACCACAGTAGTAACAGGAGGAGCAACCTTCAGAGGGGAAAAAATTACTTTCTCTACTAAGACAATAATTCTATTCAGAATTTTAGTTAAATAACAAAATCTGGCTGTTTTTTCTATACACTCTTTGTTATCGTTGTGAAAAAGATGGAAAATGTAAAACTGGCAGTTTTCCTCTCTGTAAGGTAAAAATTGGAATTCTTGCAGTAGTTATGCGTAGGACAAGTCCTTTTGTCTGACAAGCTTGTATGTGGGAGCAGGGAGTGTGTGTTTAGTGCTTCACTGTGTCTTACCACTTGCTAAAATGTATTGGCAGCACAGGCTGAAGTGGACTTTTCATGAAGAGTTGATCAAGTGTGATACTGCAACATGGCGTTTGCATTGTCCTCCAGTCACTCAGATTTCTGCCTGGCAAAGGTACTTCAGGACAACTCATAGCAAAAGTTTAATTCAGGCTGTGCTTAGAAAATAGGATTCTGTTTCATGAAAATAAGCTATGTAGTGAATGCCGGAGTAAGAGAAAGGGTTTATAACTTAGAGAAGAGACACAAATATTGGTGGAGATGGAGTTTACCACGAGTGGTCAGCCTAAATGCATTAACTGTTCCTAGTATCTGACCTGTGACACATCTGCATAAACTTAAAACACTGGTGTTGTCTAGTATGTGGTTTCCAAGTTCTGGCTTCAATATGTTCAGGTCCCCTTGTCTTATTTAAATAGGTGAATGCTGTCTGTTAATGTTGCTAACTAAAATGTACTATAGCTTTTCTTCAGGGAAAACTCAGAAACTGAGTTGCAAATTAGAGCAATGCAAAGTGATCCCCTCGGGCAGGTGTCTGCTCTGATCCCTGCCTAGCTTGGGGAGGGGGGCCTGGGCTCTCCTGCTCTGCTCAGAGCTGAGCATCACAAGGAATCTCTGCCACTGTGCTTGACTAACCCGTGTTTGCAACTTTGCTGTGCTTTTTACAGGAGAAACCAGTAGTGAAAGCTAATAAATTCAGCCACACCAAGTCAGAGTACATCTACAGCATAGGCGTGCAAACTTTTTTAGATGAAGTTTCCAGTTCAATTACTGAAAATGACTACTATGGTTTTACAAAGTAAAACTGCAGTATCTTTAAAAAAGGGACTCTTTTGTAGGTGTTTTCGTCTTGTGTGGGTATCCGTCTCAAACTGAATGTGGGATTTGTTTGTAAGTAAATTCAGAGTATAGCAAATGTGAGCAAAACCAACAGCTGTATTCTGCTGCCCTCTGTTTGGACCATTTTGTTTAATCAGTGGTGTTACCTTAAACTTTTAAGGGTATCTGATGTAATTACATTATAATGGTTTACAATAAAGTCTGACTTATTACAGATTTGTACACTTGTTTTATACTTGTTCTGTTTCAAAGTGCCTGTGTTTCAGTGTCTAGGGTGTGCTCTCATGGGAAGCAAGTTCTGCTACTTGAGTTTAACTTCAGCTCTAATTGTGCACCCAATCAATTATGTTGATTTTAATTTCAGTATATTTATTTACCTTAATGGCAAGTCCCATTTGATCAGGAAGAGGCATTGTTCTTAAGTTGCAAATTTTTTTTACAAGTTTAAGAATCCTTGCAGGCTCCTCTCAGATCCTTTTCCTGAGGAAGGGTTTTTATAGGGCTGGAGCTGAACAGGATGGACCCAATCCTGCCTCTGTAACTCCTCTGTAACACTTGCCTATTGTTTACATACTTTCCACCTGCCACATCCAAGCAGTCCCATACCCACTGCACCCATACAGGGAATTCAGAGTATAATCTTCACTCTACCTAAAGTGTCAGTCCCCTCCAAGGTTGTTAGCACTTTCCTGGAGGAGTCAAATCTTCCCTGAGGTTTGGAGACCACGGTGACAGCCGTGTGTACATTCACTTAATTCTCTATAGTCATTGCCATATTTTAGTTGAAACCATTTCTCCAGCAAAGGAGTTTTCCACTATTCCTGTTGCAGTGGAAGATTAAAACTTGTATTTTTAATAGCCACTGTTGGATAAATGAGCCATCTTGTTCCATTGTCATTCATGTCCCATTTAACAGATCTCAAGGATCTCAACCAGGTGAGCAGGATTTCTACTCTAAAATTTAACTAACTGTAGATTTAGGCTGGGTTCTTTGTGAGGAAAAATAGCCGATCATCTGCACAAGAAAATGTGCTCCTTGTTTGAGTGCTGGTTTAGGAAATGGAATTGAAGAGAACAGAACTCTCCAGGCTTTGAGGATGTACTAGAAACCCCAGGACGTGCTGCCTGCCTCTCTAAACACTTCACCTGCCCCAAATGGCAAGCGAGGTATGAGTGGTTTGATTTTGCTTGTATAGATAAAACTGCTATGAAAGCACAACTCTGTTGCTTTTGAGTGAGAAATATGCAGTACCAATTAACTGAAGCAATTTTGAAAGCTGAAGGGAAGATAATAGTTCAGTGTCTTGAATTCTAAATATTTGCTTTAGACACGCAGAATGTTATTTTCCTGTCATAATAGATAGTCAGAATAGTGATGCTTGGGGGACTGTAGAGGAACATCTTAGTAGAGAACTGTTGCTTTGTACAATAGAAAAAAAAAATCTGTTTTTTCCAAGGTCAATGTTTTATTCCTGTTTTGTTGGCCTACTAAGGACACTGCTGCTCTGCAGAAATGCTTCTTCTGGTTACTAAGATATGGGTTTAAAATAGAAAATCAACCTAAGGAATAGCTAAGGACATAACATCCAAGCTGCGTTTTAGCCTACAAATAATTCCCCCAATAAAGGAGAAGATCTCAGGCCTGGAAAGAGTTCAGCTTAAAGGCAGTTTGGGCATTGAGGGGCCTGGGGAGTAGTTCATAGCTGACGGATCTCACTGTCCTGCTCGTACAGTGCTGTAGCTGTGGTTTGATGTCATGTTTTCATCGTGAAAAACAAATTTTTTTGTGACCTCTTGTGCTTCACTGTACCCTAAAAGCACTGTCAGAGCCTGAGAAAAGGCTAGGGCAGATTTCTGCCGATACAACAATTGATCTCTCTAGTGGAAGGTGTTTGGAGGACTGCCATGCCTGCCCTTCTGTCGTTAACCCATCTGGCTGGAGTCTTGGTTCTTTGTAGGTGTTGAGTGCAGTCACAGAAGCTGATTTTTTTTTTTTTTTTCATGATGTAAAGATTTAATATAAAAAAACAAAAGGGAAACAATCTCCCACTAAAACCTCTCCCAGTAATGAAAAACAGAATTCATGCTCAGGGATGGCAGGGCTTTACTTAATTTAAAAATTGTTTAGAGAACAAATATTAGAAGTTCTGAGAAAGGTTTTACTGCTGTCAGCAAGTACAGTGGGGAACACCAAGTTTATCCATGTCTGAGTAAGCTGTTCCTGTACAGATGTGGGTGAAATGGTTAAACTCACTGGTAGTGCTGAAAGTAGAAAGTGATTTTACTGAGTTGTGTAAGACCCTGCACTGGAGCATGATCTGAGATAGAGCTGTAAGGGTAAAACCATATCCTACTTTATTAGCTCTCTAAAAGACACAAAACACTCTCCTATTAAAGATCCCTGTGCTAGAGTGATTCAGGGCTCAGTTATGCTTTGGACTTCAGGTTTGTATCGTCTTTAGAGAACACATATTTTGTTATGCTGGGAAAGCAATGCCCACTTTTTTTTCCCCCTCCCTTCCCCAGGAGGGTTCAGAGTCAATGTTGTGTCCATAACAACATTTTGCCTTTTTAAGCTATAAACAGAGCCCCAGCGGACTCCCCGGGAAGCGTTTTTTAGGGACCCGGCTTCCCCACTGCCGCAGCTGCCTGCCCCCGTCAGCCCAGCGCGGTGAATGCTGCACGCCCGAGTCATCGCCAGGAATAAACCTCCGACAACAACAGCCTGCCGCGACCTGAATCATCCCGCCGCTGCTTCGGGAACATGAGCCAGCCCGTCACTTCACTCGGATGCTCTATATAAGTCCAGGAAAACAACAGGCGCTCGCAGAGCTCACGGGCTGGATTTAATCAAAGTCGGGAACAACCTGGGAGGGATTTCAGCGAGGGAGCGCCGCAGTTATGTCACAGGTACGGGGACATCTGTGCGCTGCCAGCCCTCGGAGCAGCGCCTGGCAAACCTGCTACTGGTCTGGATGCTGCGCTTGGAAAAGCTTATAGCGAGTTCCTCTCCGTGAATTCAGCTTTTCTGCTCTGTGACTTGTGGGATTAAAATATTTTAACAAGTACATTCTTATTGTGGGTTATTTGGTGAAGAAGGAAAGCAGCTGCTCTCTACGTGGTTAATTAATTTCGCTTTAAAATGTTCTGGTTTACCTTAAATATTTTTATTTGTGTAGAAAGGGAAAAATCCCTTCCCCTGCTCTGCGTTGGGATGTTTGAGAGATGGAGGAATTTGTGACTTTCTGGCACACTTTCTCAAACAGTGATTCTGAAATTCTGTTTTGCAAAGAGGTGGCTGTGCTGAAATGTCACTGTGTAAAGATTAGTGCATTAACATGCAGGAGAAAAGAGTGTGACTGAACATTCTGACTGTTAGGAAAAGATATTTGAGACTGAAATTTTGTGTAAAATGAGTACTTTTATATTCATTTTATTACTAATGCTTTGTCTTTAATGCATGCCCCAATAATCAGTGTTTCAAAGTGCTCTTGAAATGAGCTCAGAAATGGTGAGGTTTCAGGTAAATGTTGCATTTGCATCACAAGCTGCATGTGCCTGGCAGAGCTCTCCTCAGCAAGAGAGTTTTACAGGATTGGTGTGATGGAGAGCAGGAGCACAAAGACCACAGTTCTTCAGCCATAGAGAGTAACTCAGTTCAGCTGATTTTCTTTACTCCAAAGAAAATGGAACGTAAAAGCCAGTTGTATGTTTTGTAAAGTAGCACTTTCTGTCTTGTGACAGCAGTAGATAAAGCACAGGCTGCACGCCCGCGCCAGGAATGGCTCCTGGCAACCCCTGCTCAGAAATTCTGGCAGCAGTTAGCAGTGGTGGGGCTGTGACAGTGGCAGCTGCTGGCCAGGGCTCAGCGTAACCTCTCTGCTCACCAGCTTTGCTTCTCAGCTAGGACCGACTAATCCGCAGCAACTGTCCTGATGGAAAATCCTCAGAGCGTGAGACGGTTTATTTTAAAATAACTGGGTGACATTCAAGAGCTCTGCTCAGCCTGGCTGTATCTTTGTGCATCTCAAGAGCCACCTTTCCTCAACCTGTTCCCAAAAATTCCCTTGTCCCAGTGGGAAGAAGCCTCACAGAAGTCTGTTACCAATAATGGGTGAAGGACCTTTGCAAATTTCATATTCCTCTTAATAAAGCAAGGGGCTTTTTCCCTTCCTGGGATGGTTGCCTGTGGGGTGTGCCGTGAGCATGAGGGACTGTTCCCATCATGTGCCAGTTGTCATTCCAGAAAGACAGGTGACTCCCTGGCTGTGGGGATGTTCAGTCAGCAGCTGAACAACCATGCATGAGGTGTTGTGAATTTTGAAGGGTTTGCTGACACCCTTTCCCCTCACTTGCTTTGGCTACTCACGAGTGTTTTCCCCAGAGATCTCATAAATGTTTTGTTTCCCACAACACATCCAAGTGGGATTGACAGTGAGCTATTCTGAGCGTTCCCAGGAATTTGCAGCAGGCAGAAAATGTGCTCCAGTGGAGCCAGCTCACCCGTCCAGGAGCCAGCCATGCGGGCGCTGTCTCTGCAAGCTCCCTGGGACTCGCTGCTCCAGCCATCTGTAGGCCTTGAGGGATTTGTTTCCCTCCACAACTGCTTTTAGCCTCACAGGCAGTGCCTGCAAGTGCCTGAGTGAGCTCCACCACTGCCAGAACCCAAATATCAGAAGCTCTTTGTACGTAGTGATGGTCAGAGAAGTGTCTTGTTGCTCTTTTAGTGTGTAAATCTATTAGAGTTGGAGCGTGGGGGTCTTCTGTTCCTCTTAATCATATCCCTGTGCCCCTGAATCTTGCCATGAGGGCTGCCTGGTGGGACATTGAAAATCTGTCCGTGAAATAATAAGCTGATGGAGGAATGCTTATGGTGTTGGCTGCTGTGGAGTGAGGTTGTGTTTGGTTGTGCAGTCCTAATTTAAAGGTAGGGGTAGGCTGCTGAAGCAATGTTATCCCTGTTTCCTTGTCGTGGAATAAACTGTGAACAGATTAGTACTTGGCTGTTGCAGTGCAATACTTGATGAGGCATCTGTTTCTGTATTAGGTTTCCTTCTCCTTCATTGGGGTCGAAGTCCAGTGCTTCAGATGTGTTCAGCAGAGAGCCTTGTTGAGTGCTCCAATCCTTTTGTTCCTTAAATTTAAGATTATTAACTATGAGTCAAGTGTTTATTCAAACTTAACTCTAAATCTGGAATCTCTCTGACTGGTTTCCCAAAGAAGTAGTAAGCAGACTGAGGCACAAGCCCAATTTAGTAATAAAGTGATTTTTCCCTTTCCAAATATTGGACAGGTTCTTGAATTACCAATCATTACTTGCAGAATAAGCAGGCAGGAGTGGACAGAGAAAGTCTAAGAAATTTATTTTGTTCTTAATTAAGCGGTCTGTTGCTTTTTTGAAGGCTGTACAATAAAAAGACAATTTCAGAGCAGTAAGAATAGTAGCAGATTTTGGGGAGGGCAGTGAAATTGTGATTATGAGAAGATTGGAAGTAACCGAGTGTGCAATTTCAGGACTGAAATAGGTGAAATATTGTGTTAACAACTCTGTATGTTATAGCCTTTGGGTGGAGGCAGCTTTGTTCCCTGTGCTTTGAACACAAAATACTGATGTGTGCATCTGTTTCTTAGCCAGCCCCCGTGAAAAAGAAGCGTCCTCCAGTGAAGGAAGAAGACCTCAAAGGAGCCAGAGGAAACCTTGCCAAAAACCAGGAAATTAAATCCAAAACCTACCAAGTGATGAGGCAGTGTGGTAAGTCTCCTTGATTGGAAGCAATTAAGCAGAGTAAAACATTTATTTAATTGCCCTTTTCAAGTGAAAGGGTCACCTCTGGAATATCAGCCTGCTGTTCATCTGATGTACAAGTGAAGTATTTATCAAATGTGTATATATGTATTTCAGCAGCACTGGTTCTACTCCATGAATTTGGATGATATTTCACTGTTTGTCTTTCCTGGTTTTCTTTTCTAAGAACAAATGGGCTCTGCAGCACCTTCCGTATTCAGCGGGGCTCGGACAGGGGGTGAAACAGTCTTTGAGAAACCGAAGGATGAGCCAGCCAAGAGCGTCTTTGGCTGACAGTGGAGCTGGACATGACTCACCAAATTATTGTTGTAGCATTTTTCAAAATTTCTGTTCCTTGCACTAAAGTCACTGTTGACTCAAGTAGCTAATTTCCACTGTAAGTCCTTAAGTAGAGAATATACTCATGTCAAAGAGTAAAACTTCCATGTTCATTTTTATTACATGCTTTCTTTCTATGTATTGGACAATGTTTGCTATAATTGTTTAATAAAAAAAGGTTGTTGGACTCAGCTTGGCACACTGTGGTGACTCATTTCACTTCAGATTAATTCCATGGGCACTTGGGCACTGCAGGCGGATGATTTTGTCTGTCAAATGCAAGGAAGAAACACCCTGATGACACAGTGTCAGTGTAATTTCTTCACACCACGGCCTCACCAGGAGGGAGCTGAGGAGGAGCTGATCAAAGGGGCAGCACAGAAATCTGGAGACTTCACCCAGATGTGTGTTGCCTACAGCGGCACCTTGGCGGGGGCCCTCAGGGTGGTGGCTCTCCCCTCACAGCTCTCCCTCACAGTTCCCCTCACGGTTTGCCGCTCATAGCTCTCCCCTCACGGCTCTTCCCTCACAGTTCCCCTTACGGTTTGCCACTCATAGCTCTCCCCTCACGGCCCCCACCTTACGGCTCGCCCCTCACAGTTCCCCTCATGGTTTCCCGCTCATGGCTTTCCCCTCACAGTTCTCCCTCACATCTCCCCCCTCACACCCTTCCAGGCAGCAATGCCATGATTTCCTTTCATGCAGCTCAGCTATGAGGGCAGAGGCCTGGCTCTCAGAGTGCCCCAGCACTGAGGAAGGGATTTCAGCTCGTTCCCCAGTGGCTTTTGCCTCCTGTCCCACTGGATCAAGTGAGAAGTGGGGTGCCAAACCCAGCCACCATGTCCTGCCTTACCATGGAGATGAGAACCCAGCGAATGTCTCTGTACAACACCAGCACAATCTGAGGGGGAGATAATTTTTTTCAATGCTGTTTGTTTCTTAATTTGCTGCATTAAACACCAAATTGGTTTTCTCCCAAACCCCAGAATGTTTCCCCTCGGCTGGATATTTGTGCTAAAACACAGAGGAACCTCTGTAGGCACCTGCCATGCTTCCCACACACCCAGAGTCTCTGCAGCATGTCTGGGGATGGTAAGTGAGATGCCACCTTTGTTAAAGAAGCTACTTTTATTTTACACAGACTAGACATGATTAAGAGGTAAAAGTGTTGCTGAAGTTCTCTGTGCACCATGAAATGTATTATATTTAACTTTTGTGTCCCAAACACCTGACAGAAAAGTGTTGCTGAAGTTCTCTGTGCACCATGAAATGTATTTAACTTTTGTGTCCCAAGCACTTGACATAAAATGTGACAATGCCCACACAGATCCCAGAGAGGTTGTGGAGAGGAGCTCACTTAAGGCAACAGCAAATCCTTTGGCTTTAAGGGGAAAGCTTCTTTAAAGATATTGCTGGTCCATTGCTTTGCCCTGCTTCTTTCACTTTAAAGGATTATTATTTGCAGCCCAGGCCCCACCTCCTCACTTTAGTGGGCACAATTTCTCCATGGAGAACAGGCTTCTCACAGGTACATTGGCAGAGCCTTTTCCCAAGAAAGATCCTTCCAGAGCATTAAAAAAGTCATGGTGGGAAAAATTCCTGCCCTGATAATACTGGAGCTGCCTTTGCATTGGGTTTAACAAGCCCTCCTTCATTAACCTGTATTGAGAAGGTGGAAAGAGGTTGTTCAATAGTTATAGAGATGATGGTGAGGGACAAGTGGGGCAAAATGTCGCTTTCCTTATTGCAGTACAAGGGCCTGACCTGCCGGTTTGCAGTGGGGTAGCAGGACAGGGGTGATGTATTTCAGTCCCCACTTTGGATCTGCTGGTGCTGATTTAACAAAGCACAGAAACCTCTGTGTCCCACATGGATTCTATGGGGAAGCCAAGTAAGGTGTCTGCCAGAGAAGTGGGACTTGGCAAACAGCTCTATTTGCAGGATGTTGTGATGTTCATTTACTTGTGCTGCTTCCACGTGTGACAATAAGGACTAGACATCTTTTTTGGTCTTCTTGTCTTTTAATGTGGACCTCATCTAAAAAATGTGAGGGGCAGAGCTGACACTGCAGCTGAAATCTGTGCAGCAAAAGCAGCTCTTTAACATCCGTGTGATTTTACACATGGGCATTAGAAAACTGATGACAGATCCACTTAATTAAAGCTTTGGCTCTTGCAGCTCTTAGGCCACTAAGTGTCTAATCCTGTGTATTTTAAAGGATTAAAGCATTACACGAGTTGTACAAGTTAATCGAATATATTGCAGTTTAATTTTTTGTATTTTAAAATGTATATATTTACATGTCCTACTATAAAGGATATGGTATTTCCAAGTAGTATAAACAGTCTGCCTGAGAGGAGCAAGTTTATTTTTTTAAAGAATTACTTAAAGCACAAGGCTTGTAAGACCAGGCTGCGCTTAGCACATTCTTTGTAGTGAACTTGTAGATGTCTGGTAAGTAATAAATTACTGAGCTCTGCTTTAGTGTCTCCTTGCAACTCCAAGGCCACTAGAAGCTTGGTCTCTGCCTGGAAACTTTGTGAAACAGACATGAAGAAAACACAGATGCTTATATTTCCACAGGATCTTTGTGTTAATTTATGATAATGAATGGCATTACCTACCAAGGATCATGGCCATTTGGGCAGGGAGGCACAAAGGCTGAGAAAGCCATGAGCTGTAATATCTCATGTGAATGCTTCCTGTCCTGGCAATCTCCAAATCTCTGAAGTGCTTGTGATAATGTTAAGGATGTGTCCTTTCAAATTATTACTGTGGAATATAGTAGAGATTCCTGCAGCTTGTTACACAGACCAAGTCATCTGCCGGCGGGATTTCATGTGACACCGTAAAATCTATTTTTTTTTAATATAGAAATTTCCTAATTTTATGTGTTATGAAACATTAAAATTATAATGTTTAAGAGCAAAGATCTGTTGGAAAAATAAGCATTAACCAAGTCCAAGTTTTACCTATGTTTAATGGGTAAATATTACATTTCTGTGTCTCTTCAAAGTCTACATGATATCCCCAAGTACATGTTACTCATTAACTGATTAAGATAAATAGAGATTTCATTTGAAAATTTGCTTTTTCCAAAATGGAGCAGAGAACACTGCTTGCATTGCTGCTCTTTTCCTCACTCATAGTATTAGCAGAAACTAATGATCAGAAGGTATTTGCTCTATTTTTATTATCAATATCTCATTTGCTGACATGGTGGTATCGTGGTAACTGGCCAGGTAGTGCAGGTAACTCCTCTGGTAACCACCTCCACCAAGGGAGACTTGGGTGGATTGTGTTGAGATTTTAGAGCTTTGGGTCTTTTTGTGGTCTTTTTGATTGTTTGTTTGGGCTGTTATAGTACAAATGTTACAGGAGGCACTTGCAGATGTGTTTGTTGATTCTCTTCCTTCGGAATGTAAGATATCAAATTTGAGAGATCAGTAACTCTGCTTTGGCTACCAGATGAGGTTTGGATCTTGACTCAGGACCAAACAAGCACTATGCAGTGCCAGGAGGTTTCTGATGAGCATTTAATAATAAATATGGAATGGAAAAGAGGGAAGTAGAAAGTTATTTGCACTGTCTGGAGGAGCAAATTCTGTTTTGTACCATCACAGTGGTGACTGGTGGCATTGTAAAATCATCAATACTGGAGAGGAAGAGGAAGAGGAAGGTTTAAGTCAGACGATTTCTCTGTCCATTGCGCCTATTCAGAAAAGAGTGAAGTGGAACTGAAATGCAGGCAGGTGTTGGGGGGCAGGGCCAGGCCTGGTGGCTGATTCGGGGGCAGCCAAGAGCTCTGCAGGAAGCCATGGATGGGGTGTGTGGGCCCACAGTGCCCTTGCCTTTGGGTACATGCATGGGGCTGGTCCTCTGCTTTTTTCACCAGGGGCACAGCAAAGTTCCTCCCCATGCTGCATCCCACTGGCCCCTGGTTTGTGCTGGCCACAGCCTAAAATGCTGCTGGGGCTGGGCGAGTGCAGGAGATGCAGGCCCTGCTCCCTGCAGCATCCCTTGGGTATGTGGCAGCGGAGGACATTCCGCACCAGGTGAATTTTGCACAGGACAAGCTCCTCCTGTGTTGGAAGGATCCTCAGTGGGCAGCAATGGCCACCATGTGCCTGCACTTCCCCAGTGAGCCACAGCTTGGGGCTTGGTGTTCTTTATGGCAAAACCTCGCTCTGAATGTGCCATGGGCAGGTTTGAGTATGACAGGGCAGCCAAGTTTTGAATTTCAGCCACTGTCCTAATGGAGAAGAAGCCACTGGATGCTATTAATTGGCAAGCAAAGTACAGGAGATTATTTATCAAAATAGCTAAAGATCAATTAGATCTTTATTCAAAAGACTTGGAGGCTGGAAAAGTAAAAATACAAGTGCAATGATATTCTCTCTTGCAGAGCTTTTGTATTTTAATCAGCTACTGGACTGTTGTGAGGCTGGTGATGCCCAGATCAGCCTTTTTTAGTGCCACTGCTGGAACATGGCTAGGACCTTTAGAGAGACATCCCAAATGCAAAAGGAGGTGTCTATGTGGGCAGGTGCTCCAGGCAGCTCTAGAATGGTGCCCTCCTCCTTTGGCCATCAGGGGCCCTGGAAGAACCAGACCAGGAGAAACATGAGTGCTCAAAGGGCATCTCTGCTTGTGTAACCATTGAGGGGTTGGGGGCCATGTGAGGTTTCAAGCCTGCTAAACATCCTGTGAGACACAAGATACCAAACTGGAAAACAGGAAGCAAAGTCAACAGCTGGGAAAGCAAATAAACAGTTGCACAAAAAAACAGGGACCTTCCCTGGGTCAGGCTTAAAGAGGCTCCTGATCTTCCTGGTGAAAATCTTGGGCAGTGCACTGGGGTGATGCAGCAGCAGCTTCACCCCAAGGAGAGAAAAAGTTTCAACAGAAGCTTCTGTGGAACAGCAAAATGCAGATGTAGCTGCAGGTTTTGCACGGGACAGTGGCTGTGGCTCCAGAGACGGGAATAAGCAGACTGGTTCAGAGCAATCCTCTCCCCAGTTCCAGCCAGGCTTTCTAACAGGTCATTTCTTCATCAGGCTTTTGCAACAGCATCCAGGTAAGGGTGGTCTGGGAGCAAAACCTGTGTGTTTCTGTCTCAGTCTGTTTATTTTTTTTCCAGCCTGCTGTTGAAATATACAGCCTCCATGTGGACTGCAAGGTCACATCACGATTTGCTCACACTGTCATCACCAGCAGAATTGTCAACCGAGCCAATGAGTCCCGAGAGGCCACCTTTGAAGTGGAGTTACCCAAGACAGCCTTCATCACCAACTTCTCCATGTAGGACCAGTCCTCACCTGCAGTGTACAGAAGGCAGCTCTGGAGGGGGGAGGTTCATCTTTCTGCTCAAAGAAAGAGCACAAAGATGGTCCTCTGCAAAATTGCTCTGTGGGACTAAGTAGTAAGCAGCCAAATAGAAAAGAGGTGCCCAGGGCCAGGCTGCCTGCTGCATAGGGTGGGTGATAGATGTGCTCAGTGGTGGTGTTTCTCCTGCTCCAGCCTCCTCAAGACTCTGCAAGGACAAGGGCTGTGTTGTGGTCGTGGCTCCTGGCATCCTCCTGGGTAGGAAGGGATTTGGGAGCCACTGTCCCTTGCTCATGCCCAGAGAGCCATAAAAAAACTTCTGTTGATTTTCTTTCCCCAGTGCATTCCTTCTAATATGAATTAATTTTCATGGAAACCAAACAGGTCCATTGATGGCGAGGTATACCCAGGAATAATAAAGGAGAAAGCTGCTGCTCAAAACGAGTATGACTCGGCAGTCTCACAAGGACAGAGTGCTGGCCTCGTCAAGTAAGTACTATTCTGACTAAGGCTGCTCCAACACCCCTCCTTGGCCTCCTGTTTGGCTGGGGGCAGATTAAATCCTGGAGATGGCCACATCCAAATGGGGACAAATCAGTGAAAATCGATCTTGGGTTCTTGGTAAGAGGGACAGTGTATCTTTGTGTGTATGTATATGCATATGCTTTTTATTTTTCAATATATACAAAAATTCACATATATGTGATGTATAGGTGTTCCTGCAATGGGTTCCAGGAGGAAGCATCCCTGTTTAGCAGTGCCTTAGGACTTGCTGTCATAGAATTACTGAGTCAGAGATCATGGAATGTTCTTGAAAGGGATCACCCTTTCAAGGATCACCAAGTCCAACTCTTAAGTGAATGGTCCATAGAGGGATTGAACCAACAGCCACGGTGTTACTAGCACCATGCTCTGACCAGTTAAGCTAATCTCAGGGTCAAAGGTCCTTAAAGATCCTCTAGATCCAAGCCCCCTGCCATGGGCAGGGACGCCTTTCAGGGTGCTCAGATCAGCTTTGGTCACTGTCATTCAAGAACACCTTGCCATGCTTGGATGATGTTCAGTGCTGAGTCTGCCTCCTTGCAAGCACAGAGGACCATGGCATTTGAACAGATATCACACTTTCAGGGTATATTTAATCTGTGCTTCACAGGTATTCACTCTGAGGCATGCAGAGCTTTCTGCTCCATTTCTCAGCTTGCACCCATGACACGTTAATGTAATGTACAATATGTGATGTGCATAATAGCACCTGCAATGTAAAAAATCCTCTCTATAATGAAAAATATTTACTGCTACTCTTTCTACTCTTTTTTTTTTTTTTTTTAATCCCATGTGGCCCCTTGGAGGGGCCACAATAAAAGTGTGCAAACTATTTTGCACACTTCACAAACTCCAGCCGCCTCAAGGAGGTAAATCACTGTTCTTCCCCCCCACCCCAGAATTACAGACAGAAAGCTGGAGCAGTTCCACGTGTCCGTCAGCATCGCGGCTGCCAGCAAAGTCGCTTTTGAGCTGACCTACGAGGAGCTGCTGAAGCGGCAGCTGGGGAAGTACGAGCTGCTCATCAAGGTCCGGCCCAAGCAGCTGGTCAAGCACTTCCAGGTGAGCGTCCTGGGGAGGGCTGGGCAGGGAGCAGTGCCGTGAGTTTTAGCACAGCCATGTTCCCTCTGAGCCGCTGACGTTCGCTTCTTCTCTGCTGCCAGATCGATGTGCACATCTTCGAGCCCCAGGGCATTCGCTTCTTGGAGACAGACAGCACGTTCATGACAAACGAGTTAAGTGAGGCACTCACCAAAGAGCAGAACGAAACCAAGGTAAAGCAGCAGCTGCCAGAGGTTACTGCCAGTGGCAGCTCTAAGTTATATTGCTTTAGATATTTCCTTCTGGTTGTTTTGCAGGCTCATATTTTATTTAAGCCAACTCTAGATCAACAGAAGAAAAATTCTGAACTTGATGAAACGCTCCTCAATGGTGATTTTGTTGTGCGTTATGATGTTAAGAGAGAGGCCACTGCAGGTGATATACAGGTAAAAAATATATAAATGAAAATGCTTTTAGATCACAGGTAAGTATGAATGTGGAGTGCAATCAGCAAAACGTTTGCTTTGAAACACCAAGAATGAGGAAAAGCTCTTCCATTAATCCAGGGTCAACAAGAACTGAGGGTGATACTTGGTAATCCCCAGAGACATCAGGTATTGAAAGAAAAGATCACTCAGGAAAAAAAAATCAGTCTTTCAAATTTTATTCAAATACCCAGTCTATACTGGTATTTCATAGATGTGTCTTTACAGTCTTTTTTAATTATTATTTTGTCTCTTCTAAAAGTGTACTTGTGGTTTCCTGTAAATTAAGTTTAGAGTAATATGATTTATATAACTTAAAATGATGCTTGGTCTCTGTGTTTTTTGTGATAACTGAGGTAATAACTAAATACAGCAGGAACTTACAAATATTTATGAACCGATGCATATTCTAGGGAATAAAATAGAGTATTTTCCATATCATTTCACTAATGAAGTATACATGGGTGTGCTAAAAGGTGGCAGCCACAGTCATTCAGCAGAGCTGTACTCACAGGTAATGATAAAGAGGTAATGTGATACACAGTGATAATATGCATATATCGTACTTATGGCACTGAGATGTCTGATATATATGTATGTATGCATGCTGCTCTCTGGTAATTTTCTCTCTACAGACAATCTTGCTTCCAGCTAAGAAATACATTTTACTTTCTTTAGGTTCTTTTATTTGGGCTTATTGAGAGAGCAGAATGCTGAGCATGCTCCTCACTTCTTGCTGTGCCAGAATGTTAAGATTTATTCTTTATTTCTTTAGGGGTACTATTATGGGTGATTTCACATTCTCTGTTTCAGATTGTCAATGGGTATTTTGTCCATTACTTTGCACCCCAAGAAATGCCAGTGTTTCCCAAAAATGTCGTCTTTGTTATAGACCGAAGTGGCTCCATGACAGGCAGAAAAATTGAACAGGTAACTTCCCTCAAAGCATGACCTCTGCTAGCAGCAGGCACACACACCCCAGCCTTCTGAGGAAGCAATTGGGAATTTTTCTTTGGAAGCACACACTGGTTTTGTGCACAGCAAAAGGTTCAGACTTATAGAAGTGCTTGAAAATACATATGCGTAGATTGAAGTTATTAAGGAGTAACTCTTGTCTGGCACAACTATTTTCATGGGTGTTAAACACTGAGGCAGAGAGAACTTTCCGTATTTTTGCAGAACTTCTTGTGTTTATATTTTTCTTTAATGAAGCTTAGAAAGTTAATTTATCTGTTATCTGGTTTATGTTTATTGATGACTGCGTATGTAGCTCTGTTTGAGAGAAGACAAGCCCCCTACAGCCCTCATGGGTTGGATTTTGTGTCTGTAAGTTAAGCGAATTTTCTATTTCTATTGGTCTCAACCTAAAACATATCATTAGGGTTTAATGAAGGCATAGCGCTGCCTTCATCTGGAACAGACCTGTAGAGAACTCCCTTATTACACTGTAATTTCAATCCCAGTTCTGGCAAAGAAGTGGAAATAATCAAAATCATTGCTTTCTCCTTGGAACAGACAAGGGATGCCCTGTTGAAGATTTTGCAGGACCTCCGCCAAGAAGATCATTTCAGTTTTATCACCTTCAGCCACAAAGTGGTGGAGTGGAAGAGCTCTTTGCTGCCAGCCACTGAGGAGAACGTGGCCAGTGCTGCAGCACTGGTGCAGACTCTCACTGCCAGGGGAGGTACCCATGCTCGTAGCCACAAATATGCACCCAGTGGAATTAACTGCTTAGAAAATAATTATTTTTATTAATTATATAGTGCCCCAGAGCTACCACCATTGCTTACAAACCAGGTCAGTTTTTAAGACTTATAAGTGATGAGTAGAAAAGAAGGTCTGTGAGTGGTCAGACTGGTGACTACATTATGAGATAGATATAATTATATAGTATATAAGATATGCTTACCACAATCTATGAACCAAAGCCACAAAGTTTTGTTTCCAATTTTTATCACAGAGACAATTAGAAGATTTATTGGTAGCATATTTTTTCACAGAAAAATGGCAATTCACTCAACATTTGACAGCAATTTGCTGATTTTGTTTTCTATTTATATCAAGTCTCCCCTTGTAAAAAAAAAAAAAAAAAAAAAAAACAAACCAAAAAAACCCCAAAAACCACGCACATCCAAGTTATTCTCACTTGCAAGCCATGCCACATAAATAAAACAGGAAAAACAGACATGGCATTTCAGTTGCTGCACCAGTCAGTGTGTTTGATGTTATTACTTAGTTTTAAGCACATCTCAAGAGCTCTGTCTGCCTTTAATGTTACACTGTCAGTATGAACAGAGGTTTCCTTACCCTGGGCACTAACACCAATAAACCCACCCATGCTCAGCTCTTTTCTCTGACTTCTTATAGAAGGCAGTGAAACTTTTCTTAAATATTGGTTAACAGATGACAGTATGTTTACTTAAGCACTTTTTAATGGCTCTAGACATGTTTGTATTTCCCATGACATATGTGTGGAAAATCCTCCCAAGAGAATACTCCAGCACTGCTGTTGCAATATAACACCCAGTAATTAAGTCCAGTAGGCTAAGTCCCTAAATCCTCCTCTCTCAGAAGGATTACTTCCTGCAGAAAACTTTAAACAAGTCTGCAGGGCCTCTGCAGATGCAGGGCAGCAATCCCTGCAGATGATCCTGTTAGGTGAGCGATGTCTGCTCTCTCATTGCAGGCACAGACATCAGTGGTGCCCTGCTGGCTGCCGTGGGCCTGCTGGAGAAAGCCGAGGGGCTGCCAGAGCGCAGCGTCTCCATGATTATTTTGCTGACAGATGGCCAGCCCACTTCTGGTGAGTGAATGCTATGCACGGTCCTCCCTCCTCTGGGGTTTTTTATCTGTTATGCTTGCATCCCAATATTGATAGACTTAGCCTGTTTTCGAAGAGCTTTGGAATACACAGGCCAAGCTGCTGCTGGATCTGGAGAGGGGGATTATGAGAGGACTCTGCTGAGGGCTCTAGGGAGTGATGGCAAAACCTGCCTGCCTGTGACTGTACATCCTTTAGCTGGGAATTGTTTTGCTGCATACCGTTGGCTTCCCAGTTTATAAACTCAAGGGAATTGGAGATACTCCAGGAGCAGCTGAAACAGAAAAGTAAAATACCTAGAGACAAAATATTGACATTTTGCAGATACTGTGTACAGTCCTAGTTGAGAAATATTGCTTGTGCTTCTTCACCCTCTGTGCCCCAAACTTAAGATATTTTCAAGGTTCTTCTTGTTCTGTATTCTTTGCCATGTCTTAGTGATCAGCTGTGACAGCACAAACCAAAAGACTGAGATTGAAATATCACATGAAATAAGCAACAACTCCCAGTGCAATGGCACAAACTCCCTTGTCTTGAACAGGAGTTTGTCTTAGTTTTGTGTGGCACCAGCATCACTCCAAGGTCAGCAATAGTACTTCATCTGTAAGCCCTTAACAAAATCATTCAGCCTTTTAGATTGTGCAAGCCATTCTGCTTTGAGGTTTCTTGATTTTGTTCGGGTTTTTTAATAAAATTCAGTTCACAGTTTTGCCTCCCCAGCACAGCCACAGTAAGTCTCCAGTGCTCCCTGCATCCAGCACTTAGAAATCAGGCCAGGGTGGAGTGTCAGGCATTATTGCTTACACTGCCTTCCTTAGCAAAGCAGCTAAAAAGGAAAAATCTGAGCTGCTCCCATGGTATTGCTACAGGCAGTGACAGCGTCTGCCTGGAAATGCTGATGGAAAAGCTCTCACTACATGGCCATCAGCAGCCCTTCAAATGGAGTAAGGTGAGGGTGTGAAAAGCTTTTCCTCTGTCACACAAAGGGGCTGGGAGAGAAGCATGGCTGAGTTCATTGGCAGTTTGTTGGAATTGGACCATTATCCAGTTCATTCTTTGAACTGACACACATAATTTTTATGGATGGTACTTGTCTTTTGAATGTTGATGAAGTGTATCCATCCCTGGTGTTGTTAGCTTGTAGTGTGTGTCCCTTCTGTACTAAAAGCCTCTCTGGACCTGTAATGCTATAAAATATTTTGCACTTAGCCATGACAACATCAGTAGAACCTAATAAAAGTCATTAAGGAGGGAGAATCATGTTCTGGCATTCCATATGCAGAGTTGTGCTTTCATTTCCAATTCGATTACTAGCATTCTATCCCCTACCTTTTTAGTATTTTATTCTGAATTATTTTTAAAAACTTCAGGCAGAATTTTCCATTAACCTGCTGCAGTCTTTTTGCACTTGAAAAGACCCAAACCCACAATGGTGTTTTTGTTTCATTTACAGGTGAGAGAAATGTGGAAGTAATTCAAGAAAACGTTCAGAAAGCAATCAATGGGAAATATGCTCTTTTCTGCCTTGGCTTTGGGTTTGATGTCAGTTATAAATTCCTGGAGAAAATGGCCCTGAGCAATGGGGGAATAGCGCGGCGTATCTATGAAAATGCTGATGCAGCCCTGCAGCTCCAGGTCAGGAGTAAGGCATGTGCCAGGAAAGCCATCCATCAGCCTCAGCTTATATCTAGTTCTAGCAGCAAAATCACAGATTTTCTGAGATGAAATGTTGAGGTTGAGTTTATCTCTCACTTTAGCCGAGGGAAGAAGGCAGTTTTGGGGTATCTGAGCGTTTGTACCCTCCATGATATCCATGACTCAAAGTTTTCAAATCAGCCACATTCAGACAAACTGGGAAACTCACACATTTCTCTGCTGTAGAAAGAGAAATTGTCCAGGGGAAGTGGACAGTTTCTGAGTTTGCAGTAGTCTTGCACTGCTAAAGAAAAAGCTTTTTAAGGGGTCTTTAGACATTCAACACATTGCTTTGCACAATTTTGCTCTCATTGTTTGTGTTCTCTGTCTTACTGCTTTTCTTCAGGGCTTTTATCAAGAAGTGGCTACCCCAATATTAATGCAAATTGAAATGCAATATCCAGAAAATTCCATTGAAGGACTAACTAAGAACAATTTCAAGCTGTTTTTTGAAGGATCTGAAATAATAGTGTCTGGAAAAATTAGCAATGAGTTGGATCTTTTGCCAGTGGAAATTAAAGCTCAGTCAGTAAGTGTTTAGTTTACTAATTGTGAAAAACATCTCTCCCTTCTGTCTTTTGTGGCACAATAGGAGGCTTCAAGAAGTGTTTTGTGTTTAGTATATGTTCATTACATTTGGGCATTCAGCTGTTTCCCCATTGTTTGATCTCTCAGATAATTTGTTAAAATTACCCTCTCTTGAATTTGCTACAAAAGAAAAACCTTAAAGAATATCCACAAATAAGTAAACAGAAATTTTAATTCAATTTTACTAATTCTTTAACAAATTTCAAATATTTTAGCCTTTTAAGCACTTTTAGGTTTCTATTGATACAATGAAGTAGGAAATCTCAATTATTCATCTCAAAAATGCTGAAATAGAATTTAATTAACTCTTTTTTTCATCATTTTTTCAAGTGCAGAAATACAGAACTAAAATACACGTTTTTTTGATACTTTGGGGATGCATTTTCCAATGGGAAAGAACAAAATTGAAGGACAGCTGGTACTGAAAGATATTAAGTCTCATAATGTGACTATAAATGAATTTTATAGAGCTGAAGTTTATGGAGCTGTTCTTTTGATGGTCAGTTTTCTCCCACTTCAGCACACAAGTAACTTGACACTTAAGGAAGAAGCAAATGTCAAAGAGAAGGAGCAAGTATTCCAAAATCAAAGATACATCTTTGGGAATTTCATAGAGAGACTGTGGGCTTACTTGACCATTCAGCAGCTTATGGAAAAAGCGTAAGTGATTTTAATGCTTCACATAACAAACTTCTAACTTCTCAAAACACAAATTCCTTGTTCACAAATTATATGATCAGAAAATACAAAGAAACAGAAATATTCTTCCACACAGTATCAAAAACATGAGATACTGGCAGAATGCTACATTACTCTATGATGAACATGAAGTGTCTTCCAGTTTATGGTAGCACTACAACATTCAATTTCATATGTATATGAACATATAATGTAACACATTCTACATGAAATTACTATGAAATAGATTTCAATTGTACAGATGGTGGTGAGCTGTTCTTGCACACAAAGAAATATTGTCTGTAGATATGGAAATGGCAATAGTTAGGGAATAGAACAATATGGATGTCCATAAGATACTTCACAGACCATGTATCTATTACTTTTATGAATTTAAACCATACATAGGCTCCAGTGTTGCAAAGAATGAAGTATTTTCATAATTTCAGGCACATGAACAGCTGAGTCATCCCCATGAAGCTACTGACCCTTCAGTAATAAATATCTGTGGAGACATAGCTAATACATAAAAGAAACTGAAGATGATTTGTTCAAATTCTCTACATATTTTTGCTACATCATTAACACAGACTTTAGTATTTCAGCCCAAGAAGAGGACCGGAAGGCCCTGGAGGCCCAAGCCTTGGATCTGTCCCTGCGGTACAGCTTTGTCACACCGCTCACTTCCATGGTTGTCACCAAACCCCAGCAGCAGGAGGAGCTGGCAAACAAACCCACGGAGGCTGGTAAAAACAGCCCCTCTGAAACGCTCTGCTCTTCTTGATTCATTGTTGTTGACTTCCACTTAGGTTCATTTGATAGTGATATAATGAAGCAAATTGGAGGCAGAAGTTCAGGGATTGGCTTCTTTTCAAAATAAAACATGCAGGATTTTTTTTTTTTTTGGAAAGGTGAAGTGATGAAACAGGCACTACAATTGAAATGGAAAATAGTTTGTTTAAATATTAACTAAAGGTAGTCTGACAGCTGTTACTATGAATGCAGGGGAGAAAGTATGGCTTCAGTCAGAGTTTTGCAAGTGCTATATATACCCATTCTTTGGCCCAAAAAACATTATCACCTGAAGCCCTTGTCCCAGTTTACTGGTTCACGTGGGTAAAGTAATTCAGTGTTGACTGTATGACACTCATCTGTCCCTCTTCCTCTCCACAGATAATGAGAAGCCCAGCAATCTTCCAGCAGGAGGTAAATGTTTTCTTCTTTTCCAGTAGCATATTTTCATAGTCTCTAAAAAAAAATTTAAAAAAATAAACCAAAGCAAACAAAAGAGTTCATGGTGGTTGTTCTGTAGAGGGAAGTATCTCAGATTTGAAAAAATGTGTGAAGTAAATTATAAGCAATGCCTGCCACAGTATGTGCAGGTTTTAGGTGGATAACAGGGACAAAGGGAGAAAATCTTCCACTCAGAAATTCTCAAAGGTCAAAATTATCTGTGTTCTTGAGGAAAAGTATTTCTTTAAGTCCATAGTGTTAATGATGCTTTCTGCTTCTTCCTACCACGTGTGAAGCATCTGTCAAAAGATTCTCCTCAAGAATGCTTTGGGAGGATGATGCAGGTATGTTGTGGGTTTTTTTTCCCTCTGGAAACTGAATTTATTTGAATAATAATTTTATAGGTGAAGAACATTGGTCTAGTTCTTTCACAGAAATGTATTGAGAGAATCACAATGCTGCCCTGTTTCTGGAAGCTGCCTCTTTCAAAGTGATGCTGGGAAGTTCAATAGCAAAACCACTCATCTAAGGGATGTAATGCCATCATGAGTAAAACACAGATACTCTTTTTTCTCTCCAGTTGCTGTTGAAGTGAGGGGTGGGTCACCTGCTGGTAATTACTCCTCCTCTGTTTCTCCTCAGAATAATTCTATAAAGTTCATTTCATATGTAGGGTCATATCAACCTTATTTTATAAAAATGCATTTGGATTGGAGATGCCCACTTGATACACAATTTAGTTTTTATTATATGTATTTCAGTCCACAGATATTTTATAATGAACTATAAACTTTTGCACACAATCTTGGCTCCTTTTCAGGAATAATAAAAAAAAAAATGCCTCCTGAAAATGTGAAAGATATGGAAAAGCATGTATTAGTAAGCTGAAAAAAATGGATGTAAGAACAAAATAATTCACCAGTCCTGAGGTATCCAGAAAAGTCAGTGGACAACAAGCAGGACAGATTCCCTCTTTCAAAGTGTGGGGAGGGAGGTGCAAGGCATAAACCCAAAACAACAAAAGACTGGGAAAAAGACTGGGAAAACCTTTTTCTTTCAGGTCGCTGGCGCCCTGAGCTCCAAACTGGCAGCAACAGGAAGATGTTTTCAACAGGTAGATTCTCACTGTGGGGTCAGAGGGGCTGGGCTGGGTGTGCTGCATTCAACACTGCCCAGTGACCCCTGAAAACGCAGCTCTAAACCCTCGCACAGCTCAGGCTGAGCATAGGCCCATCCTTGTGCTCTTTTCCCCCATTGGGACATCTCGTCTTAGGCAAAGCTCCCCACAGTTGTCAGTGAAGAGCTCTGTTAAAAAGGTTTCTGCACAGCATTTGTCCTGGTTCTTCAGCTAACTTACAGAAAAATGTTTCATTGAACTCTTCTTATTAATTTTGACTATTTCAGTTTCCAGGTTCAGAGTTGCCACAAGAACACAACCTATTGGTAAGTGACACACATCCTATATCCATTTCAATTTGTAATGTAACTATAATGTATATTTCTTCATGCAGCAATGCTTTTTCTGACTGCATGAACTCTGTGAAAACCTTTTACCTCTTCTTGCAAACCTTGGCTAGTTCTTTCCATTTAAGTATAAAGTACCCCTGTATTCCATGAGAAGACCTCTCTGGCTTGAGGATATAAGAAATGAAGTACAGCAATTCTTCAGCCTGAGACTTTTTAAAGGCTCCTTGTCCTTAGTAAACTCTGTATTTAAAATCCATTGGTTTCATTCATATCAAGGTGCTGTGTCTGGGTGTGCTTTTCAACAGTTATTACTTTGTTTTTAATCATTCTATCTTTTAAAAGCTATAACTACTGTTTTAGGTATAAATCTATAAATTATTTTTTGCTGTACCTATCCAACACACAGGCTAGATTTTTTTTTTTGTTGCTGATATTTTTCTTCTTTCTTTTCAGCCGATGAACATCCACAACTTCTCTTGCAATTACCCAGACAAAATGAAAGAATCTGCTTAAATATTGATAAGACAGCACAAACCTCTATCCACCTGCTGTCAGATCCAGAGCAAGGTGAGTGAGCCACGTTACCCCAATACCAAGATAAGGAGAGTCACTGGGTCTCTGAGTGCAGTTGGTGTTTTTGGGAATAATCCCCTCTCATGAGGAACCATCTCACACCTGCTGCTTTGCACTGACCAGAGAGACTGTGGTAAATTCTGCCTTTCTGTTAGGCAATATTAATGGTGCAACAGCTGGGGGCACTTCTCACAGATCTGGCTGAGGATCCCCTTCTCCTTCTGGTGTCACATCCTCCTTGGTCCTCAGGATTTTCTCCTACCAAGCCCTTGGGGCTTTGGAGGATGCAGAGACCTTAAACCTTGTAGTCCCTGTGTGCCAACAGAAAGGTGCATGCTCTGGATGCACAGCAGACTTTCCGTGGTCCTGTCCTTGAGGAGCCATGGCCCAGGAACCTGCTCCAATTATGGAACACAGACACCTCTGTGCAGGAGGTGGAAGCATGGGGTTAAACCAGCCCTAGTGACCCCACCACAGACTTGGGGCGTGTGGTGCTGCAAGCCAGAAATGCCCCACAAAACTAGATTTGAGACCCTGGAGTCATTTGAGTAACAAAACTGGAGCAGGTTTATTAAGATCACTTGTACCTTAAGAGAAGAATCACCTGACGAATTTGTATTAAAGGACTCACTGTGTCGGGGAAACTCGGAGAAGGAATAAATCGCTTTGTGCAGTTTGATATTAACTATGTGAATCCCCCCGTGCAAATCCACGTCTACACTCATGCAATCCTTGTAAGCCACAATAACAACAACAATTGGCTGTCATGGACAAAGTCAACCTCCTCCACCATCCAGGGGTAAGAAACATCTCCCTGTCTTTTCCTAAACTTGAAAATGTGTCAGATATTTGTTCATTCAGGCCTCCACTTCCCCATTTACCTGAAGTAAGTGCTTCCAAATGTCCTTCTCCAGCAAGTATGTCAGTGTGAGTAGCAGCAGGGTATCTTTATAATCTCCCATTTCAAATTTGGAGAAGAAAATAAGTTTAATTTTAATCCTCCATGCTTGTGTAAAGAGAACCAGAACAACTGCACCATCAGCCTGTTGTTCATGTATTTATGTTCCAAAGGAGCCATGCAGAGCAGCCTGGTGTCACCAGCAGCCACTTTGTGTTTCTTCAACTGCACCATCAGCCTGTTGTTCATGTATTTATGTTCCAAAGGAAAGGAGCCATGCAGAGCAGCCTGGTGCCACCAGCAGCCACTTTGTGTTCCTCCAGGGCAGAGTGAGCACTGCCAGTGATGGCTTTGACATTTACTGTCCCTTTTATACAGCACTTGGCTCCACACAGGCTGGGGTTTTCTTTCTCCTCAGTTTTAGCAATAACTCCCGTCTGGGAAGCTGACATTTTTTTATGGGCAGGCATAAAGTGTTGGAATAGCTGTCTGTGACTAAATGTCCACTGTAGGAGAAGGGATACTTTAAAAGCAGATTTCATTTGTTGCAGTAATTAGAGCAGGATCCTTCAGTACCACAAGGAAGAGCTGAGTGTAGCTGGTTCCCCCAGCCTTTTTGTGTTGCTGGAACAAGTCTCCACGAGGATCCCCTGCTGGCCTGGGGCACACAGGACACACATCGCTGCTCCCACACACAGTTCTAGACAATAACAAGTCCTACAACAACTGCTTTCAATTATTCTTGCAATCCAAACAGAGCCAAGAGCTGGCTGGATTTATGCCCCAGTATAATTTTTCAAGCAGAATGATTCTCCTGCTTTAATCCAGCACCCGAGCCCTTGCATCAGCACTTTGGGGGTGGCTTTGTTAATCCTGTCTGCAGGGAGAAAAATGACAGTGACATTTGTGTTCTGCAAGACCACCTGGGATCATAATGTTAATGGGCCAGAAGAAAGGCAAAATCTGAAAATCTTGTGAAATATCCAAGAAAAAAGAATTTGACTTGTTCATAAAAAAAAAAGAATTGAATTATTTTATTAGTCTACCTTTTTTCAAATATCCAAGAAAAAAGAATTTGACTTGTTCATAAAAAAAAAATTGAATTATTTCATTAGTCTACCTTTTTTCTCATTAAAATGGTGAGAATTTTTTTTTCCCATCCAAGCATTTCTTGTCATTATGGATGATAAGGTGTATTCAACAGCAAAAAATTGTCCCCTGGTATATTTGCAAGACCACTTGTGCAGCACGGAGAGAAAAGATGTTCTACTCAATATTTTCTAGCTTAAAAATAACTACAAACAGATCAGGAAAAATGCAATTGCAAAGAGATAAAAGGCAAAAATGAAATTATTTTGATTAATTAATGTCACTTAGTTAAATACATATTCTTTCTTCACATTCTTCTTGGAAATAATTTCATCATTTACTTCCTAGGCTGAAAGTGTCAGTTGAAAAGGAAAGGAGTGTTACAGCATCACTGCCTGATACAGTCACAGTAAAAATCTCCTTGGTCAGGTTTCCAGATGATTTCCTTGGGCTCTATTTCTTGAACACCGACCGTTTTTCGGACAAAGTCACCGGAGTTCTGGGTGTGTATCAGCATGGATGTGTGCAGCAAAGAATGCTCTTGTAACTCAGCTCCTGAAATGAGACTGTACTCAGGGGTTTGTTTCAGAAACTTTGCATTTAATTTATTGTTTAATTTATTCCTTTTGGACATTTAACTTTTACTGCCCAGCAATGCCAAAAAGGGGAGGTCTCACCCTGGAAACACAACACACATAACACAATGCTTTTCCACTCACCAGTGGCACAACTCTAAGTAGCCCATTATGGGTTTAGAAGATATTAAAATAAGACAGAAATAATAGTTGGGCTTAATCTCAACAGTACTGTGGAATGACATGATTGATGCAGAAAATTCATTTGATGTCAAATAACAGACTATAAATAATGGACATAAAATTGTAAACAATCATGGTTAGGAAATGAAAGCCAGCTGCTCCTGAACATCTTGGCTCCAAAAATCCTGTTGGGACCTAAGCTGAAGTTGTTTTGGAAACTTTGCAAACAGAGAGGCTCCATATTCCAAAAACCACAAGGAAGAAATAATTGTGAAAAACCATCAGAGAAAGACTGAACCTTCCCATGGAGAGAGGGATAACAGGAGGGACATCACAGATGAAATGGATTAATTTTCTAATCTTATTGATGGAGTATCTAAACTTGATCTTTGGTTTGTTTTCTGAGATGAAGAGCTGCTCTCCTGGTGTAAGAGCTGCCATTTGGCTTAAACAAACAGCAACATTCAGCTGGTTTGTATTTTTAAATAATTCGTGTGTCTGTTGCTTAGGTCAATTTTATTCAAAAGCACAATTTGGGAGTAACTCCAACAATGATCAGACAGCTGTGGAAAGACTCCTGAGAGTGTCTGGATCTGAGCACAAAGTTTCCAGGTACCAGATAGGGACGGGAGGGGAGGGGGTGTGCTTTGAGATGTATTTGATCAGCAAATACCAGAGATCAAAAGAAATAAAACTGGGGGAGTATTTGTAAGTGCACACCTCTTTGGTGTAAATAAATTGCATTTTATATTTTTTTAATTGTTGTTGTTTAAGTGGTGCTACAGGGCTCAAGGCTCCTGTTTCATTGGGGGAAATAGTTACACCCTGGGGAGTACAGCTTGCATTGTTTTCCTGGACAGGGAGGGTGCTCCGTCAATTGGATTTACCATGAGGAAAATTTTCTGTCCTTTAGCTGTTTTTAGCACACATCTCTGATGGGGAAAAAACGCTGTGAGTGTGCAGGTCCTGGAAGTGCTGAGGTGCAGCTCTGCCCATCCAGGCCTCTGACTCCTGGTACCATCTGCACATCAGGGCAATTCTGCCCCTGCCCCTTGATTGTGTTATCACAATTTCTCATTTTGATTTCATTTCAGGTTGTACAAGAAAGATTACAGGCTTGAGTCAGGCAATGAACCTGTTTCCTGCTGGTCAATAGATCTAACTCCGTAGACAAAAGAAATTCCGTGAAGAAAATTATGCAAATGAAGCTCTTCCAAATATTTTTGGTACTTTCATCAAGAAAATTACACAGTTAAAGCCTTACTGTTGCTCTATATATGTGTCACAAATATTTTATCTTGAAATAATTATACTTTCAAGATATGACAGTCTCTGCTTTTTGCTGTTTGAAAATGGTTTGCAATGTGGTTTTGTTGTTGAAGATTTGTTGTACAAGAAAGATTACAGGCTTGAGTCAGGCAATGAACCTGTTTCCTGCTGGTCAATAGATCTAACTCCGTAGACAAAAGAAATTCCGTGAAGAAAATTATGCAAATGAAGCTCTTCCAAATATTTTTGGTACTTTCATCAAGAAAATCACACAGTTAAAGCCTTACTGTTGCTCTATATATGTGTCACAAATATTTTATCTTGAAATAATTATACTTTCAAGATATGACAGTCTCTGCTTTTGCTGTTTAAAAATGGTTTCTAATCCGCAATGTGGTTTTGTTGTTGAAGATTTATGTAAATGAACTAAATAAAATTGACATTATCAGCTAACAGTTTGATATGGACACATGGACTTAGGTTTCCAAAGGAAAATCAGTAGTGGCATCATCCAAGCCAACAAATGTGTCATGCAAACAGTAATAGATCTCTAACACTTTATCCAGTTATAGATGGCAGTGTTCTTGAACCATGCGTTTTGTGAAAACACCATGAAGTTTGAGGCAGTACTTGTTTACCATGTCTCTCATTTTCTATTTTATTGCTGTGTCAGGGCTCTCTTGAAGGTTGTCCTGTGAGATCAATCAAAGCTCATGAAATCAGCAGTGAATGGGGTGATGCAAACCCCCACCAGCTGTGCTCCAGTCCACTGTTGCAAAAGTGTCAGAGGCTCCATTTTGGAAACATCTGCAGAACAGCCATTGGCTGGTTGCAAAACACTGCATTTCAGCCCCAAAAGTTAGCAGCTTTTTTGGCTCAATTTCATTTATTTTGCAAATATTGGAAGATGTTTTACAAATAATGAACATCTCAAACCTAACCTACTGTGCACAGAGGTAACACTGCAGAGTAAAAACACACACAGAAGCCTCTGCCCATGAAATCCAAGCTGTAGTTTCAGTCTTCTACTTTTTTGTAAGTATTAATTCCAAAATTATTTTGTTTTAGAATTTCAGTTCCTTTGTATCTTTGAACCCATAAATATGCCAGCATTGTAGGCAGTTTACAGAAGTTTCTTTCTATCTTGCCAATAATATATAACTGGAAAAACCTTTTAATTTTAAAGCAATGTACTGAAAGAGAAACAATTTCTTGCCAAAGTCAATAAGCTAAAACAAACTGTGTAATTAGAAGTCTGTTTTTTAAAAGAACTGTGCAGACATGATGCCAAGATATGTTTGTGTGAATTGCTTGTACTTTCAAGGTGCTGATTTTGTTGCACAAATTTCATGACAAACAATGTGGAGTTTGGAAACTGGAAGTACCAGATTGCTCACTTCACTGCATCAAAAACAGGCTTCCCAATCTGATCGCTTCCATTATAGATGAACCTGGGATTTGAATCACAAGCTGTTGATCCAGGGCTGTATCAGCAGAGTTGCTGCAAATTAAATATTCCCTGCTTTAGTTGTAGAGTGTTTGTGTGTCATCTCCTGCCCTGCTGCCAGCAGCAGGGATAGAAACGGCACTGAGCAGGGAGCAGTGGCTCATGGCTGGGGCAGCTTTCACCTCTTCTTTAAGTGAGGCTCAGTCAGGTGCAGGCCATGCTTGAGAGCTGTACTCACACTGCAGTGCCTGAGCTTTCCCTGGCAGCTGCTGCCCTGCTAATGCAGTTCTCCCTTGCTGCAAAGAAGCTCTGGGCCAGGGAATTTATTAAGGTACAATATAAACTCCTCACATTGTTCAAAGATTTTTTCTGACTTCGAACAGACAAGTTGTGCTGACAGGGATTTCTGTGCTTTCTGCAGCAGCCCGAAGTTGCTGGTGTGCCTGGCTGCTGCAGCTCCCAAATCCATGTAGTGCTGCTTGCCCTCTGTGCTGTGCTTTCCATTCTGTAAGTAGGTGTCATTCCACTCTTCACTTGAATTTTGTCTTAATTTATTCTTTAGTCACTCTCCTCCCGTGCTTTCCAAGCCCCAAAGTGAGTTCTGGTGGGTTTCTGATTTCTTATGTTCCCTTCCCTTGCTCAGAAGCTGAAGGCAGATGCAGTAATGAATATTTGGCATTTTGTAATTTCTAATTCCAATACAAAATAGTGTATATGTAACAGATCTATGCATATGTCACAGGATATAGCCCCACACTTCTCTTTTTAACCAGCACTGTTACCATCAGCAGGAGGAGTAAATGTTTTATCTAACTGTGAGCATCTGTCTGCTGCTTCTCTCTGCCCTCTGCTACCTTTAGCTACATTTGCTGTTACCTCCTGCCTTACAGGAATCTCTGAGTGCTTATTGAACAGGAGCCATGCAAAAGCAGCAGAGCCCCTGAGAGCAACTCATGGCTCCCAAATCAGTCACAGACAAGACTCCTGCCAGCCTCAGAGATTTGCCTCATCCCAATAAATCAAACAGGAAAGTTCTGGCTGGCCAGGACTGCCTTGTGTCCAAACTCTGCCAGCCAGGTAGGTCAAGGTCTGCTGTCCACTGCTCTGCTTTATGTGTTAATGGAGCAAGGGAGGGCAGGACCAGCCCCCATGGACAGTGCCACAGCTTCTGTCTCAGGATCCAAATGGATCATTTCTTTATTTCATTCTATTCAATCATCTAATAAATTATCTTACAATAAAAATTTAGAACCATGTAAACTTAAACTTACTGGTTTCAATGTTCCTATTGCTCTCCCTGTCTTCCTCGTTTTCCAGTCACTTAATTACTTTCTGTAGAAATTACTGTTTTCGTTCATCATTTCTGTCTGGATTTAGCAGGCAAAGATCTGCAGCCACTGTGACACCCTCTACCCTCTCCTATTTATTTTCTTATACAGAACTGCTGCTTTCAGTAAAGGATTTTGCTGTTCAAAAACGCCTGTATCTCCTATAAGTTTAGCAGTAAGTATATCTTTCTTCCATTTCTTCCATCTTTGATTTTTCTGTTGGATTTTTGTTCACCTCTACCCTTGTTCTTTCAATTTGATGTCTCACATCTTCTGTTTCTCCCACTACACTCACTCCTCTTTTCTCTGTGTTCTGCATTCTAGTTTTCCACACAATGACTTTCTTTGTCCTATTACTGTTGGGCAATTTTCTGCTTTGCCATGTGAGACCACAACTGCCTTTTTGTGGCTGATTTGATTAAAAGAAATCTTGAAGTAAATAAGAAATGTGGGAGGGAGAGAACGTGTTTTTGGTTGGGTGGGTTTTTTGCTTTAGAAGTAAGAGCTTGCAATTTCTTACAGTAAAAAAATGCACTAATAAATAAATGGGGCACTTGCCCTGAATGTGTTCACAAATTCGTTTATGGGAACAGAAGGAAGGGTCTTCCTCAAGAAAGATACAGTCCAAAAGAGCTATCATTACTCAAATGTGAGTGTTGCTTGCAACCTTAGTGTTTCATTAATTTATAAGGATTCAGACATTCAAAAGATAAGTTCAAATTAAAATGCTAAAATACAGAATTCCTGAATGCCAGCAGTCACCTCCTGTGCTGGCAGCAGCCCTCAGCACTGCATGTGGCTCCAAGTACCACGGGATTATCCCAAAATCTGGGCTGGGCTGTCAGATGTCCTCTTGTGCTCCAAAATGCATCTGGCACCCTGGGCTTTGTGAAACTGGCATGAGAACACTGAGCAGTCAGAATAACAGAACCAGGCACTGAGTACTGATACTTTTATTTAATCACTCCTGACACTCAATTATTGATTAAAAATTGAGTAGAGGGTTTCTCTTATGTTTTACAAAGTAGCATTTTAAGTCAGAATTTTAAACCTAATAAGGAGAATGCTTCAGAGGATGAGGGATCTTGCACTTCAGATTGGATCAAATACACAGTAAAACTCTCTATAAGAATCCATCATACATTGTCCTTGCTAAACATGTATGCTTATATGCTTTGAATAGATCTTATGTACTGAAAATACTGTTCCTTCAGACAAATATCTGCCTGTGCATTTGGAGGAAGTTGCTTAGAAGAGACTGGAAACAATATAATCTGTGTGAACACCATCTATCAGCCCAGCTCCATTGTCATGGACAAACCAGCAAGGAATATCAACCCCGTGTGTGGGATCTCTTCTGTAATCCTTCTGCCAGCCCCTGAAAGGGAAAACACAGCCATGGGAGTACTGAGGTAGGAACTGCACCTGGACAGGGAATCTTGCCTAAGTCTTTGCTAAGGACTTCATTATTTTGTACCTTGTTACTGTCAGTTCATTGTTTTTAACAATCATTGTGGCATCTGGTTTCTTGGGATCAGACCCAGGATGAATTTCAAGTATGGTGAAGTCAATGGGCCGGAAAAACTGTCCTAAAAAGAGAAGTTAAAATTACCATTTCAGGCATTAAAACAGAAGCAAAACAAACAGAAATCCCAGATTTTCTACATTCCTGTGCTGGTTTCTATGTCCTTTCAGAGGCTGGACTGGATAAGCAAACAACAAGTTCCAGGTAAGGCTGAACATATGCCTGAGGTATTATTGGTATTATTTTCTGTTTATAACCCAGAATTCTATCCACATCATCTGGATGTAAGTTCCAGCTTCTGACTGCACAGAACAATTACAGCCTTTTCTAGATATCCTTCAAGATATCCTCACTTAGTGTGTTGTCTGTTCTGTTGAATTTATTACATATTTGCCAAGTCTTCAGCTTTTTAGTAATCAAATAATCCATGTGTTGATCTCTTAAATTTCTGGGTGTGATTATTCTCAGCACAAATACAATATTCTATCTAAAAATTATGTAGCCTCATAAGGAAAGACCAGCAGGGAAACACTAAACTAAATCATACCTAACAATCCATGGGTCTGTTCAGACAGTTTATCACTTTTCAATGTATACAGTCCCAGGAAATCTTGGTGGAGAGGATGTTTCTTCCACACTTGGTGCAGAACAACAACAAATGAGGCACCACTGCCCATTGAGAGCACCAGATTTTTTTTCCTGTTAATTATCAAAGTTAAACTGAGGAAAAAAGAAAAACATTACTTAGAACATTGTGTTTACCAGAGTTAACAGCAACAGAAAGAATGTGAGAAGAAAAGACAGATGTAGCTTTATAAACTGCTCAGTATTTTTTAAGAGAGAGGGTTTGCTGCCTAGTTTGGTCCATGGAGTCTCTCTGTGTTCACAGACAGTCACAGAATCATATCAAATGACACTGGAAAAGGCTACCTGGCCTTTAAACTTTTCAGTAAGATGTTTTTAGCAAAACCTGTCCCTTAACAGAGTAATTGGTTACAGATAGGTTGGTGATATGTAGATACAGCACCTGATGCTCAGTGATACAAATTCTATTATTAAACCATCAGTTCTTTGCCTGAATGCTATATGACACTTTTTCTTTTAGTCTTTCAGAGAAGTCAACTGCCAAACTGCCTATTTTAGTGCTAGAATAGAGAAGATTTGCTTCTGATTGTGTCAGTGATATTATCCATGTGTTTATCACAATAAAAGAATCATGTGTATGAATGAGAGTTTGCTCTTTCTGCTGCACTGCCAGGCCTTGAGAAGGCAGGAATTTTATTCTATACATTGAAATGTAAAGGATGAGGGAGAGAAAATGTTGCCTGTTCTTTCTATAAACCTTTTGCACAGGTATAAATGATTCTGAAATAGATCCCATGAGAAATATACCTGCTGACAAGAAAAAAACACCATTTCTGTAACTGCCACAAGTTCAATTTTTAAAATGGAGATTTGCTTTTGGAACATTATTATACCTTTAAAAGATTACACACTATGTCTGAACTTACTCTTAAGTATTTGCAAGACACTGCTGTACAAAGCACAATACCAAAGGTACTTTTACCTTAGTCAGAGCAATAGAAGATCAGAGAAAAGTCTTCATTTACTTATTTCAAGCAGAGGAATTTGTGAATAATTCAGCAGTTACACAACAAAGTAGAGAGCAGAATCCAGCAGGGCTTGAATTAATAGCTTTTCTAGATTCCCCCACAAATCTTAGAAGTTTATTATTGATCAACATTTAAAAATATTTTAGGAAGAGTAGAAAGTAATACAAGAGCCTGATACCCTTTCTGTAAGTCTTACCCTGCTTGTTGCAAGGTGACTGAGTCCAGCCAGGTGAAACCTGTTTTCTCATCACCATTCTGAATTGTGATCATCTCAGGAGTTACTGTCAGCTTTACATCCAGGTGCTTATTTGCAATACCAAGTTTTCCAAAATATGAGTTTTGGATCTTTGCATCACTATTTGCTCTCTTATCACCAATAAGTTCTCCATTGACTGTGATTCCTAATACAGAAATAAAACAAGTATTGTTTTATAGACAGGACCTGATCAACTGATGTCAAGGAGTGTCTTGAAAATTTAACAACAACTTAAGAAATTAAATATGAGTTGAAAAATAGATCAGAATTACTGGTGAATGTTTGTACCAAAGCAAAATAAAGTTCTGGGGGTTGTTCTATGAATTTCCACAAAGCCAACAATCATTTTGTTGAGAAAAGTTCAGTTTTTCCCAAAGCACAGAGAGTTTGTGATTGGTACAGAGTCTGAGTGACATCGGTCTCTCTTTACCAAATATTCCACAAACTGGTGACCTAAGGATTATTTTATTGCTTCTACTACAGCTCACTGAGACAAATTATTACTCTCAACCCTCACAGTGGTTTTTAAAGTAAGTTTAAAAGTTCATTTTGCTACAAGAAGTGAAAACAGTCATGGTAATGGTAAGCTGCCATAGCTACAGGACCTCCTGCTAACTCTGCTGGGAAATAAAGCTTATGCATTATAAAGAGAGAAATAGCCTTTAAACACATTTTGTTAGAAGTGTCCTGTATTAAAAGAAAAAAAAAAGTTAAAAACTCACCTGTAACTGGGTCACTTATTAAATTTAAGATCATGCCAGGGTTTTCATTGATATTGAAACAAATGGCATCTTTTTTTTGTGGCACTGATATAATGAAGTGTGGATCTCCATCAACTGTAAAGGCAAATCACTGGTGTCTGTATAGTGATACACAGAGTCAAAGCTCCACATGAGCATTTACTATTGCTTAATATTTAAATTTAGTAACTAAATATACATTATTTAATAGAAAACAGGCAGTTATCAACACAAAAATTACTGATGGGAAGGAGGACTGAGAAAATGACCACATATAATTTCAATTACTTGAGCCTTAGAAGACACTAAGAGATGTTTAAAAAGTAAATTAAAATACTTGCCCCTTAAAAATGAAAAACTGGCTGCTGTTATGGAAGGGAATTATTGAAAATATTCGTAAGAATTGTGTAATTTAGCCTTAAATACCCTCTTCTGTTCTCCTAGACAGACACTGCTCCAACTACTCACCACTGGTATACCATGTGGGTGGTGATGCATATGTGTGATAGAGTGGTGAAGCTGTGGAAGGAAAGAAAGTTGTTAGAAAAACTCACACCAAAATGGAAAATTGCATGGCCCGTGTAAGATGTCAGGGAGTTAATATGCTAGGTAAATCAGTGACTGCATCCTAGTTTTTAAAGCATGCAATCTATGGAACAACAGTTTTTGTGCTGCTTTTGAATGAAAAAAAGCTTCAGGATAGACACAAATTTCACTTGCAGTCTAAATTGCTCTGAGGAGTTCCTTATAGTCCAAGCAACATATCTGTAGGATACAAATGTGTCAGATTTGAGGATTAAACTGTCAGCAAGGAAATTCAATATCATCCATTGAAAACTTCTGACTTTTTGACATTTGGGGTGGTTTTGTTTGTTTGTTTTACTTTTTTTTTCTCCCAGAATGAATTCAAGTCAGTGAAGACTTGAAAAAACTAGACAGAGACTGGCACTAACATCTGGAGCAAAAGCATAACTCTAACTCTCCCATTTCCAGGATTGCCCAGCCAGCAATTTGGTGGATCAGTTGCTGTCTCTTGAATTAAACAGATGCTTTTTGCACAAGTGACTGAACACATCAATTTAGCCAGAGACGCTGACATCACAGTCCCTTGCTTTATATAATTCCAAAAGAAATGCAAAGTGAACTCCATCCTCTGTTCTTGGGAAACAGCTTTCAGGAAAAAATGGTGGTTTATGAACAGGTATTTACTCCTTATAAACTATTTAGCTGAAACTCTGTCATCTCCTATTGTTCAACCTTTAAGTGTCTTTTCAGCAGTGAGCAGAATTTGGTAGTATTTGTTAAAGTCCATTGTACTGCCAGAAAAGGCATCTCTGCCTCTGGTAATTTCAGTTGACAGATCCTGCTCCATTCAGAAAAGCAAATTAAATTACTTACCCACCAAAGGACCTGTGAACATCCCTGCTTGAATGAAACAAAATGTTATTTTAGAGGCAACAAAGAACAAAACCCAATCTCTTCCACTTCATTCACGCCTCCTTCCAAAACCAACAGAAAAATCTTGTAATTGTGCGTAAATTTCTAAATATTACAAAGTAACAATTTAGTCAAAACATTTATTTAACAGTGCTACAAAGCAACGGCCTTGAAGGGGCTGAAAGCACACCCTGCTTTCCAGCACAAATGTAACTTCTTGCCCTCTCTGGGACTGGGACAGCTTACTGCTCTCTGATCCCCCTGTGCCACCTTTTCTAAACTGCACGCATGGGAAGGAAGAATTGCCTGCCTGGTTCCACATTTTTCTACTCTTCTGCTCTTTCTACATCTGCAATTCTGTCAGGGTGTCTGGAGACAGGGCTCTGTGCTTTAGAAGCGGCAATCATGGCATGGATGAAGATATCTTTGTAAGGTTGCTACACACAGGTACCTGGAGGGCCTTGGTGGCAGCCCTGGAGAGCAGGACTTGCACTGGGCCTGAATCCTAGGGGGGTGGGATGCTGCAGTCATCAGAGATGGGAACTGAACTGAAACCTCTGCTTACAAACTTACCCATCTGCAACGTTGCATATCTATTCGTAACAGGATCTTGATTAATTCCCCATGAACTTTATGAAAATATTGCATCCTAGATCAAATAAGTAATGTAGAAAATCCATCTCTATTAAAAATATTAAGTAAATGTAATAAAAATTTACTTACCTTCAGCTGTTACCATGGGCAGGTAAGAAGTAAAAGGAAGAAAAAAAGAAATTTACAGTTTCAGTTGTACAATTAAACAGAAAGGATTCTGACCCTAATAAAACATTGTGAAAAAATTAACTGTTTGAAAACTCAACCAGCTGTCTTTATTATTTTGTAATGCCATTTATTCCCAGTGATACAACTCAGTATTTGTAGATCAAACAGAAATGTACTGAAAGTAAAAAGCTGTTATGTGGGACAGCAGAACTGCAATTTATTATGTATGGGACAAGAGCTCTATTTGGAACTGTTTTATTGTTGTGCCATACCTATATTGCAAAATGTTCCTTACTGGTTTTACTATTTTGTGGTTTTCCAGGCATTTGGGTGATTCTGTTAATACTGATTGGATGGTTCAATACATTGATTTATGATTGAGACTTCAGGGTAAATAAAGTTGGTGGTTTTTTCTTACACAAGGGCAGTGCTTTGAGTATTTTCTCCTATTATTGCTCTATACTATCTATATACAAAGAGAATTTCCTTTGAAAGAGGTTCAGTAAAGAGCTTTTATACTATGAATACCTGGAAAGGGAAAGCAAAGGGCTGAAGATGACTGAGTAGATGCCACTTCTGGCAGATGTTTGGGGGTTTCCATCTTATGGAGATCAGCTGCAAACTTTAAGGTCATTATGCTGTGTAGTGACTTGAGTGTTAAATTAATCATGAAGGGGTTTTATGTCAGTATTCCATTATGAGAGTCATCAAAAATAATGCAAAAAATTTATCAGCAGAATGCCTGAAGAATGATTCAGAGTTGAAGGGCACTTAGCAATTTACTGGTTTCAGGACTTACTGCAGCTGAAAAAGCCTCACCAATCTCTTATAACCATATCTGTTATGCTACAATGCCTTAAGTTCCTATGCCAAAATCAGGACATTAGAAAGTTTTTCATCTAGAAGGCAGCAGAGAGCCCACACAGAGCATCCAAGGAACTTTTGGGGGCTCTAAACAAAAGTTGGAGAAAAGATAAAGGATGCTGATAGAAGAGACTGGAAAGCCTCTGTCAGACCTGTGGGATGAGGGTGGCTCAGACAATACAAGGAGATGAAGTTAGGATGGCTGGGGGGCACACTGAGCAGAGAGCACTGCCTTGCTTGGCCAAAGAGCAAGGAGGAACAGAGTATTTGTCACACAGGGGTTAAACAGAGAGGCTGAACTGTAGGAAAGAAGAATATTTCACTGAGCAAGGAGTTCATAATTAGCTAAAGTATCACTGGAGTTGAAAACAAATTGTGTGTTTTCAATAGAATTACTTCTCTTTCTGCAGTATATATATATATATGACTATTGTGTTTTACATAAGTAATCTCAATCTTTTTAAAACCTGATATCCTGCCTCAGGAAGAACTCATGCAAATTTTCCCTTTTCATGTGGAAAGAGGTTACTACATCTATCCCTAGGCTGAAGTATGCAGAAAAATAAAGGAGAAAGTGATGGTGAGTCATCTGAATATAGCTGGATTATTAGATTAGAAGTGCTTCTTGGTTTTCAGGGTCTTTTTCTGTAATAGTTTTTCTGTTTAGTTTAAAATACATTTATTTAAAATTTATAGTAGTTTGCCCATATGATTTAGTAATGCAGGATATTTTGATGGAAATGAGCTTTACAATGAGAAGTAATTTTGCATAAATCACACACATGCCAGGCTTGGAAAGGAGATTTCGCAGATACATATTTAAAACTGTGCCCACATGAAAGCCTTTCTTTAGGGTAGCACCAAAGGAACTCTTAGCTTCTCAAATACAGTACAATTGTGAAGATGTCTATACCTTCAGTGGGTTTATCAGCAATTCCCTCTTCATTTTCATTTTCTTCTGGTTTTGTTACCACCATGGACGTCAGTGGTGTTACAAACTTGTACATCAGTGAGAGAGCCAGGGCTTGAGCTGTAAGGTTTTCCTTTTCTTCTCCTGTGGCTGTAATGCTGAAGACAGGAAGAGACTCCCAGCATCAGTGATTGCTGAATCACTCACTACACTTCAGATTACATATTTTAAAGTAAAGTCATTTCTCTGCAGGTCATTTATCAATAAGATATAACTGTTATAGTCTAAGAGCACATCTGATTCTACTCTCTATCCAATAGAAAGGCAAAACTGTGCTTTATACCTGCAATAATTTTAAATTGTTTCATTTGCAACCTGAAACATGAATGTTTCAAACTGAGGCTGGGGAGGAGAATAGGTTGATGGATTTCCCTCACTGATTTTTATGCTTTCCCACTGGCACCTCAGTGGGATGTGAATGTCAGCTTCACATCCTAGAAACTGCAGGAGTCAGAGGGTGCAAGGGGTTCAGAGCTAAGGTATAATTCCAGGTATAATTACCGTTTTTCCAGGAGTTGTTCAATGGTAAGATAAGCCCAGAGCCTTTCAATGTACTCTCCAAATATGTATTGCTGTTCTTGGAAAGCCTGAGCTGTCTGCTCAGCACCTTGCTGTGTAGTGTACGACAGGGCATCATGAGCCTGTTGGGAGCAAGAATGTTCTCTGTACCACAGGTAGCCAGGGACTGACAGGACTTCCCAAAAACTAAGACCTTCACACCTGAAAGTCTTCTGAAATTGAAAACCAGTCTGGTTCTACACCAGAAAATTGCCAGTGTTGTATGAGGAATTTTGTCCCATTGTTTCTGAGAATTTTAGAGATGTACACTATAGAACATAGCCCAGTATTCTACATTCACATGGCATTTTTGTTCATCACAATGGAGACAAAAGAAGCGTTCAGAGATTTTGTGTAGCTTACTTAAGTCAAAGAAATCCATACTTACACCTTCACCTCTTACATCCACAGACAAATGGTTTTGGTTGCTGTCTACAAAGCGGCCAGCCACCACAATCTCAGACCCATCATAGAAATGCTTAAAGCTGTTAGTAGTTAGGTCTGATATTTCATTTTTTGGGTAGTTTAACTCCACATCTATGAGCATGGGATTTGACACCTCATCATAAAACCCCTGTAGGATTGAAAGAAAAAAAGAAAACATTTAACTATCATTGTTGCTTTAATTCATGGGTAGATCTGTAACCAGAAATGTCCTGCTATTTCAGCACTGAAAACTAAAAGTGTATTTTATAAGAAATATTTAGATATTTAGTTAAATCTCAGAGTGTAAGGCCTAGAACTCTACAAATAATGGAAATGAGAAAAGACATACAAACTCTTCAGTCTTGCTAAGAGAAAGGAAAAATATTTGAGAACAATGTGCTGTGGATGATGAGTTCCATCAATATAAATCAAGAGGGATACTAAGCTTACTGTTATTTGATAGAGATAATTTTCTACACCTCTTCTCTGCAGAGACTGACGTGACAGCATAATCAAAGGAGACTGGGTATTTGATTTTATCAAAGCTTGCAATGAAATCTAATATCTAATTCTTTGGTGAATTCTTTGAATGGCTGCTGCTGGAATGTGAGAAGTAAAAAAGGACAACCCTGTATGGCCTATACCAGTTTTCATGTCTTATAAAAGCATAAAATTCCTCAGGAGTGGGGTAAGATACACCTGCTTGCAGTGAGTTTCTTAAGAAAGAATATCTAGAGCTTTATGATTTGTTATTCTTCTTATCCCTCGACATGACATTAATCACATGACCTGTGAGGTGCAGGAGATACAATGACTGCAGCAATTCCACCAGTGTCCTTCAGAACTGTGACTTGTGGCACCCTATGCCAAGTTTTAAACTCCCTGCCATAGCCCACGGCATGTCCTTTGTACTGTCTCTGCACTTCCTGCTTATATAAGGGAAGGGGAAAATTAAATGCAACTAAAGGTCCCTTCCTACTCAAACTATTCTATGATTTAATACTCTGATCACAGCAGACTCTGGAGCATCTCAGTATCAGATTACACACTGGGATTTTGATTATTTGAAAATAAGAACATGAATACTTGTCTGCCCTAATGTATCTCTGACCTCATGTACGTGGTAATTACTTCACCTGAAGCTGCAAGGCTGCATCAGAGTCAGGGTAAATCCGACGGGCCAGTCCTTTATTCTCCAGTGCCATCCTCTCCAAGAAGCCGTAGTCAACACCACTGCCAAAGCCAAGATTGTATAAGGTGTATCTGCCACCAATGGCCTTCTTCACTGCTTTCTCAATCTCCTGAGTATTTGATATACCTGCATCAAACCAGGAAATGTTTGAGTTGTTTTCAAAACAGACAAAATGATCACTAAATCAAATGTGACTTGGCATGTTCAGATTTCTTAGGAGACATTACCAAAAGCTTGATTTAGTACTATGATGCTGGTATAGTAGCAAATGAGGCAAATATCCAGAAGTCAAAGAAGAAGGTCATTTTAACTAGCATTTTTTGTTAGTTAATGAACTATCTTTATTATTCCATCCAACACAAACTTACCTACATTTGGCTGACCATCTGTTAACATGATAATTATAGAAGCGCTTCTCTTGGGCACAAGGTTTTCTTCATGAGCAGCATTCAGAATGTCAATTCCTCTCATCAAACCACCATGTAAATTTGTCACTATGAGGTAAACAGAGAAATCTGGGTTCAGCAAAGGCTGTCAAAATAAAGGTCCATTTTTCACTGGGGTCTGAAGAGATTTCATTACAGTAAGAAAACGAAAGATTTGGATTTACAAGCAGGGGGATGTCTAGATAGCAAAGTACCTGGACTTTGGAAACATAAAGAGAAATAGACATCCTTTTCTGAGTAAAACTGAACTTCAGGAGTGCCTCATCAGCAATCTGAAACCCCAACAAACTGTTGCATTTTGTTCACAGAATCAATCAATAAATTAACTTACACAATGACCTACTGGCAAGGCCTGTCAAGTACTTACGGCCTTGAGCAGAAATTTGCCGAACAAACTTCCTCGCTTCATCCAAATTCTCAGGAGTGGCCTTGATTAATGTTTCTTTCCAGGTAGATATTTCACTGTCAAATAATATGAAATTGAAGAAGTCATCTTCTTTAATGTCGTCTAGGATTTTTAGCAGTGCTTCTTTCGTCTGTAAGGCAAAGAGATTTAAATACATGATTCAAAATTTAACAGAATATGTGCTTACAGATTTTACATCATTAATCTCTCAGCATTGGGCTATTTTTTACTCCTACACACTATATGTTGCAAAAATTCTGAGCTTAGTCTGTTCTTGCCAGTCCCTGTGTCAATTTCAGAGTAACTCTAGGGAAGTCAGCTGCAATAACATCTGGTAAATCTTTGTAGCTGAGATGAAAATCAGGTTTCCCGTCATGGTTGGTTGCTCACACTAAGATAAGCTGGCATGGCAAATGGGTAGCTAGGTTGGTGGAGAAGGTCATAAACAAGCATGCTGGATATTTTGATGCAGCACCAAAGCCTGAAAATTCTGAACATTAGCTCAGTCATAACTGTGCAAAGAGCTGCTGCTTCCCAGATACAGAGTGAACAGAGAAAATGCACATAATCTGTATGTATGGCTTATTTTTGAACTGCCAAGCACGCATGACAGCACTCTCTGGAAATGTTGATATTTAGAGTTTTGAACTAATGACATTTATAAGTAAATATAGGCTAAATGTATAGATTTTTGTTCTATAGCAACACTGCAAACTAGTACCTCTGGCACTGGGCATTAGGGAGGTCACAGCACTGAGCACTTTGTAACAGTTTGAGCAGCACATGTGCACTCAAGGCATCATGTCCCTTCCAGCACCATCTCCCTCCCAGCACTTTGTTCCAGCTCTTTCACTGGAACTCTATAGTAATGCAATAACTCACTTGTTCAATTTCTCTTCCAGACATTGAGCCACTGGTATCCAATACAAAAATAATATTCTTGGACAACTTCGGAAGATTTGTTGGTGCAAAGAAATGTACAAAATAGCCATTGACAATCTGAAAAAGAAAATATTTTAAAAAACCCCACACCACCACCAAAAAGTTTGGTACATTATAAAGGTAAAACAGAGCAGATATTACTCTAATTTAGTGTCTAGCCTCTGAGTGGCCTAAAAGGTTCTTATGGCCCTGATCAGTCTCACCTCTGTCCATGGGCCCAGGGGTGTCACTGAAGTGCAAGACTGGGCCTTTAGTCTTTAGACACTGCGCTACAGTGTCAGAACAGCTACAGTGTCCTGTCTCCAGCTGTGTCACAGCTATACCTGTTCCTATCCATGGACTCCACCGTTTTGGATCCCACCCTGAAGACTGACTCCTGCTCCCACTCAGATGCCTGTCCCTCAGGAAACAGCTGGCCCTCACTGCTCCCTGACCTTTACTGTGCAAGTTAAACTGTTCAACAGTTCACAATTTCAAGTTGTTAGACTTACCTGCAAATTATCTGGAGTTGTTCTCCTCACATCATATCTTACAGTAAAATCCCCATCCAAGACAGACTCTGAGCAACTTGCACATGCTCGCTGCTGGTCGAGGGTTGGCTTGAAAGAGATATGGCCCTGAAAAGAAAAGACTTCCTTAGATCTGACCCTTAACAGCTGAAAATCTTCTACTGAACACATCTGCATTTTTTTAAAGCTGCTTTATTTATTTTCACAGACATAAGAATATCCTGTTTTATTGGGTTAGCTACTAGATTGTATGAATCCATATGTATTTTAGAAATTCATTGGTGGTAACTGACACATGAATGCTGCTATCCAGGGCTTTCTCCATATGCTTACTTCCCCATCTGCCTTGAGTCAGCTCTTCACTCTGAAAAACACCTTTGATAAAGCTGTAGCATGTTTTAGGAATTCTATTACCACATACAAGGGAAAACTACTTGTTAGTAATTCAGTTTTTCTGTAAGAGATAATCTTACTGGTATCCAGGTTTCCTCTTGCTGCCAATGTTAGCACTGAAATTATTATTTCAGAATTATAACCATAATATATAAACCATGGAATGCAGTACCTTTTTTCCTGAAAAAGTTTTTTTAATGGTATTTTGTAGCTCATTGGTGATGAATGTTCCTTCTGCTTCCAGCTCAGTGATACCCTGGGGCTCAAAGATATCTACTTCAATCTGAAATATTAATTGAAAATGTACTGTCATTGATTAAACCACAATACATCAACTCAGCCATTTACAGGAGGCTCAGCAACTACAGATGTGAAAGAGGGATTTTCATAAAGAAATTTACTTTTGTAATTCATAATGGCAGTCCAAATCTACACTTGTGTGAACACATCTTCAGCCAAAGAGGCCTTTTCAAACACAGAAGTTAAAAACAAAGCTAGAAATAAGTAAACTTTAATAAAAATATGACTTGTTGGAGAGTTAGATAGTAGCATCCTATCAAGGCAGATAGACACAAAAAGCTGCAGTATTCCAGAATGCAACATATGCACCACTGTGATTTAAAGATGGTGTTGTTTCACAGTGGTGTGAGAAAGCTGGAGCTTACGCTATAAGGGTACAGACAATTACTCCAAGGCATTGTATTAGCTTTTTCAGGTTTTCATACAAGATTTCTTTTGGAATGCTCAGTAGATGAGCAACTTTTTCAGGTTTACAAGTAAAAGCCTGCATTAAAGCATACTGATGAGTACTCCCCATGGGACTCGTGAGAAATGTTATCATGGCCTTTAGCTCACCTGTGAACCAATGGGAATGACCATGGTACTCCACTTTCAATAGATATGCAGAATTCCATCATCTCTTAAATTACAGACAAATTTGATCAGTTTGCCAGTTACCTCAAAATCTTTGACAAGCTGCTTTGGTTTTACTTTGATGAGCATTTCATACTTTCCAAACTGTCGCTTCAGCAGTTCCTCGTATGTGAGTTCAAAAGTGACTTTACTGGCTGCTTTAACGTTGACTGAGACAGTGAATTTTTCTGTTTTTCTTCCTGAAGCTCTGTATTTAAGTGGGTAGGAAAAAAATATTAACCCTCTTTCACAGTATTTATTGTTGGTGCCATATGATTTTCAAAAAGAAGTAAAACAAAGATGGGGATTTTGATATACTGCTAAAAAATCAATCAATACTCAAAATTGTACTCAATCTCTAGAATTTATTCAAGTTTTCCACTAAGCTTAATCCCAGGGATAGGTCCCACAAAGCCAGTGAAAGTTACAGGAACAGCCTTTCCATAGTTGCAGACAGTGCCTGTGCAGTCAGAGGCTGTATTTCCTTTCTACAATTTGTGATACAATAACTATAACTGAATGATTGTTCTTTTGTCCCTTAATGTCACCAAAGTGCCAGAACACAGCATTTCCAGTCTCACAGTCTGCTATGGAGTGATGGTTTGGAAGCCACAAGACATGATCCTTACTTGACAAGACCAGCAGTCTGTCCTCTTGAAACAGCCTTCTCATATTGCTTTTTTGCAGCTTCTTTTTCCTTTATAGTTCCAGGATAGGTGACACCATCAATTGTCCTGCAGATGAAAAGTCCTAGTTCAATGGAAGGTTACGACAGGAATTCTCCCTTTATTGATTTGTTTGTTAATAACCACTTTCAGACACCTGCTATTGCCAGGATTTGGGCCCTTTCACTGAAGCCAGGCTCCTCAGAGAATTCAGCTGGAATGAAGAGCTCTGTGCTCAGTATCATAAAAGAATCTAAACCAATTTTGACTTTTAATTACATGAAAACTGGGCTACAGCAACATAACTTACACCTGCCATATTCCTACACTTCAGCAGCTTCACCATCCCATCTCACCTAATGGCAAAGCAACTCTCTGGATGTGACTCACCTGTCCGGACGTCATCATCTACAGAGGAGCATTTCATCCTTGAACTCCTTAGAGGACTAAGCAGCCATTTCTCATCACCTCATTCTACCAAAGAAGTTCTAGAATGCATTATGAGTGTTTGCATCCTAAAGCTACTGCTCCTCTTCACTGGAGATAAAGTAGGCACAGTGTGATGAGCAGAGATGGATGTGCTTAACTGAATCAAACATCATCATGGTGGAGAACTGCACATGATTGCAACTAAAGGTACAAATGTAAAAGAATAATTCTACTTTCTGCCTTTCCTTCAAATATGATTTTTAAATGAAGAGATAAATTAAGCTATAATGCTATCAGAGAAATGAACTAATGGAACTTTCCTGGTTTGATAATACCAGAGTAAGTAAGAGGCATTTCTGAAAACGTGGATGAATCTGCAGGAAAGGTCCCCCATTCCCTAAGGTTCCTTTCTATTCATGATGATGAATAGAAATAATTGAAAATTAGTCATCTTTTCTACAGATGTACCAATGTTTGCCTTTCTTCACATATCTTGCATGTTAAGTTAATAGTACCAGAAAATTACCCAGGAGGTATTTAGAAATCTATTCAAATGGCAAAGTAAAAACGAACACTTGGGTTCTGTTTCTCCCAGTTGAATTAGCACAGATTTTTAGTCTTCTTTAACAATATTGTAAAGACTACACACATGCTGAAGTTGGTAATGAAGGCTGTCTTAGGAAGCTCAACATCAAAGAAGACTTCTTTGGACACATTTCCACGATTGACAGCTCGACTGGTGATGACATTGTGTGCAAAGCGGGAAGTCACTTTACTATCAATTTTCATGCTATAGATTTCCATCCCATTGACAACCTGTAGATTGAGAAATGAAAAAAGACAAAAAGAGCACTAGCTGTTACACTCATGTGTGTGTTAATCAGTTGTGATCATACTTTTAAAAAGAAACCACAGCAGTACATTGATCACTCCAAAGGAAAAAGAAAGAAATACCTAATACCGGAACTGGAGCTAATATAAGAACCAATATAAGAACTGCTGTGTTTCCTTGGATTTCTATTTCACTGATATGATGGTGCTATTCCACAAGTCATAACTATAGACTTCAACAAAATACTACCACCAAAAATACTGCCATTATAGGAATAGGTTTTTTCTCTTCTGAGTGAGTGACTTTTTGTGGTTATTCAAAGAGCACAGCTCCTTACTGCTGCCTCACTGTATTCATGACTGTAGTTATCAGAGGAGTGGATGACTCCTAGAGCAGGCATGTAAGCAATCCTCTTGTTTTAAAATAGCCCAAATGCCTCCAAATTCCATTTTATGTTATTCTCAGCTTCCTCCCAGCTGGAGCTCAGTGTTTTTTAAACAAGGACATGGGCAAGGCAGTACTTATTTTCTTTGAATGTTCAGTATAAGGTTTCTGGACACTAAGTGAAAGCATGGGAATGACAGATATTCCCATTAGGAACTCCACAGCAAGGTCTGCTTCTTGCAGCAAAACCGGCACTGGAAAGAACCCTGGAGTTTTTATGATGAGCCTGATCTCTGCTGATTAATTAAGAAGGTCCCCAAACAATGAAAGCATTTAAGCATTGCTGAAGGGGAATCCAGCTGCCAAGTGGAACCAGCCCCAGAGATGAGGCCTCTTGCCTTCTTTAGCAATAGCTGCAAATAAAAGTAAAAACAAAACTAACATAGAATGAAAGTCTGTTAGAGATATGGAGGTGACTTCAAAAGAACTTAGCTCTTTATTCAAATACAATGAGATTTAAAATTATTTGTTCATTCTCTTTCCTTGTCCAGGAGCTTCCATCAGAGCTTGGAAAGAAACTGTCTAGTTAGTCCTACTGCCCAAAACAGGCAGCTCTGGGCTGTTTTCCTTGTCACACACTCAGAAACATCCATTTGCTCAGGCTGGACTCACAGAAACATTTTGTGAACACAAATGTTTCTTGTCACTATAAAATCTTGGTAGCCCAGACAAAACCAAGCTTTACTCACCAAGTCATTATCAGCATTTCGCTTCTGTAAAGAGAAAAAAAGGGAAAAAATAATTACCTAGGTAGGAAAACTGCATTTAGAAATAAATCTCTTAGCATCCGTGTAGTTGTCACAAGTTAAAAGAAGTCCAGGAGAAGGAAGGCTTGAGAAAGGTCTTCATTAATAAACTGAAGTAAATTTGAGGGAAGAGCAAGTAAGGGATGTGAGGCAGGTTGCAGTTATTTTGCTTATGGCACTCCCAGTTTGGTGAATCTTTTGGTTTTCGTTTGATGTTAGTGTACCTTAAATACTGTGTTTTTGAAAGTTAAGTTAAACTTTGAATGCTGCTCACTTAATATTTTGCTCATGTGACACAAAAAGTGTCTTATTCCAGCTGAAAATAAATATTGACCCTTGAAATATGAGGGAGAATGAGAGGAAAAGAGGCCCAAATGCTCAGGGCCATTTATAATTAAATGCCATTGAGACACAAGAACACACTAAAATCTGTTTAATAGCTCTTCCTTGAGTAAGGGTTGGCTGTATGGTGACTTCAAGTAAAACCAAAATATCTTGTCCTCATAGCAACATCTTTTTCTTGAGAATTCCTAGATCTGGGTCCTGCAGTACATATTTTCTTTTCAAACTTATTTTCCTTTGGAAGAACTAAAAGGGTTGCATCAAAGCATAAAAACCCAGTTTGCACAGTTTTTTTTGTCACACAAATCCAACCTATCATGCAGATGCAGCATTTTTTTCAGACTCCTAAATTTTCCCCATTTCAGCCCACCAGCCTCTCATCCTAACATGACCAGGTAGGAAGGTAATTCAGCAGGATTAGACAGGAGAGGCTGTCACTACAAAAAGCTGCATGAAGGGGGGAAAAAATAAGCAGTTAAAACGTGGGGGTTTTTTTTCCCAATATTTGCTCCCAGAGTAGGTGCAAATATCAGAAGCTGTACAACAGTATCTCGTACTCTGTTCTGAAAGAGGACAGGCATTAAACAAACTTCCTGAGTGCTGTTAAAAGAACAGCTTGTGTAACTCAATTCCCATCAGCTCAGCTGCAAACACCTTATCTCATCTGGCTCCAAGAGCCTGGGGGGTCACATTTTGTGGAATTGTGTTTACCTGCTCCACCAAAGGCAGGGGAAAGGACACAACAAATCACACACACATCTCAAGTACACTTAAGGCTTTCAGTACCTTTCCCAGATGGAAACTGAAACACAGTGGGTTATTTTTTGTTTATTTTGGGGTTCTTTTCAAGACACTATTAAATCTATGGTAATGCAAGGTTGGAGGGAGGCTTCTCTTCTGCTGTAAGAGTCTGGCAAAAAATTTCAGTGTGCATTCCTTTAGGTTCATCTTTCAAATGGTTACTGCCATCCAGATGATTTCTGTGTGCCCATCTCTCCTTTTCACAACCATACATGGATTCCTTTAATGCCAGTACAGAATGTGCACCAACTCAAATCTGACCTTTCCAATATTGGAAATATTTTTTCTGTATCCATACTGTCGTTACAGCTTTCCCCTTACAATACACAAACTGAGGTATGCACCCTGGGAAATGAAAAGCTGGAACTCTGTGAAATGTCAGTTTGTTTGGTAAGAAGGTTTCCTTACAGTGGAATTACCACAGTTTATACAAAATGAAAAAAAAAAAAAAACAAACCCAAAAAAAAAACCAAAAAAAAACCAAAAAAAAAAAAAAACCAAAAAACCAAAAAAACCCCACAAAACCAAACCCTATAAAAATGTGTATAGCTACCAATTCTGCAATTCTGACTACTGCTTCCAAACTGAAAGATACTGTACCTGCATTTGAGTTTTACAGAATTGCTGTTGTGTACATTCTTTATCAGAATAATGACTTCAACAGTAGTTTTGAAGGAGTTCTATTACGATTCTGTAAATATTTTGAGGGGTACTCTGCAATTTCCATTGAAACTACAGAAAAATCTCTCTGTGAAAGGCACTGCTCACTTTGCACTTGGGCTGATCTCCACTGGAGATAATCCAGCTGGACATCACCCAGCTACCTGCTCTAGCTGACCCTGGTTTGTACAGGGGAGGGGATTACGTGACTCTAAGTCTGTGATTTTGTTCTAGGTTTTTTCATTTTTAATGATTCACTGGGGTGTAACTTGAGCCATCGCTACCATCAAGGTCATTCCAAGCTCTTGGGCAAAAAGCAATAGTGTGCCAATAAAAATGATGATGTAATTCTAGACTAAAATGAGAATTAACATCCTCTACCCTGGGTAATTGTTACTTGATAAAATGTTTCTGTATTATATTATTTTCACATATTTGCCAGGTGCACCAATTATTAGAATTTTATTATTTTCCAGTTGTGCAACAGCAACAAACTTCTTTTGTTGAATACTGTTTTGCTGTGGCAGCAGAAAAGAATAGAGGTGCAAAGAATCTATGGAAATTGGAAAGTAAAAGAGAAATTTGAACTCCCAAGAAAACAGAGAGGGAAAAGAGGACTCCATTACAGCACTTGCTGAAAGAAGCCCTGATTGTACAGCTTGGGAAACTAAACCACAGCACGACTAAAAGACTCAGCAAAGACTGTACAGTTATCTTGAAGTGACCTCTGGGAATCCACAACGCTGAACGAGGTATTTGTATACGTCCCTAAATGCTACCTAGGAAAACAAGGCATGAAAATTATCTCTGAATCTACAGCAGCACTGAAGATTTTATCACCCCAAGTGATGTCAATTGGGTGCCACAGAAAAGAGCCCGTAATGCAGCTCATAGGAACACAGTGTGACAGCACACACAGGGAACTCTGATGTGAATTTTTGTTCCATTTTCAGCAGAATTGGGTCTGCCAACTGTGTCTGTGGTTCTAAAAGCAGCTTTGGCAGCTTAAAGGTCACCAGACAGACAGAATTCCAGCCATGCTTCAGCACTGGATACTGCTTGCTCAAAGGGGCCAAGACACTGGGCACTGAGACCTTCACCCTACAGAGCAATACCCTCCATTTCAATTAAATCACATTTGCATAAAGTACAGAACAAAACTGGGAGCATCAACTGGCTTTTCCATAGAGCTGGAAAATGCTGGATGGAGCTTTGCACAGAGTTTTGGCAATTTTCCATTTAGAAAGGCTTTAGCATTGTAAAACACATAGAGCACTCCAAATACTACAGTAATCAGGAGGAAAAAGCTACATTATATCTGGGCTACATGATGGTTAAATAATAAGAATCCCTGGCATTTCCAATTTGCAGCATTAGATCTCACGTTGGCTTTTAAAAGTTAGATATGTTACTATCCTGATTTTCAAAGAAAAAGTCTTGGCAAAGATCATAACCTCATCAACAGCAATCAACTCAATTGTTTTGTCCTGTTCTACCCAGTAACTCAGAATGCTCCCTAAAGAGATTTGCCCTCTGTAACTTGTCAGAGCACACAGCCACTGAGAGAGAGGGAAATAATTTATGGAAGAGAGAAGTAGTGGCCAGCAAGATAACCAAAGAAAACTAGGCAAAACATCAGGCAGCACTGCCTTACTCAGAGATCCAGTCAAAACCAGAATGGCCCGTTTGAGAGATGTATCTCATGTTGTGCTAACATGCAAATCTTTTGAGAAAAATCCTCCCATGTCATTTAGACTAGGGGCATTTATCTTGATGCCATGTTACAGCTCTCATTTCTGCTTCTTAGAGCCATCTTTTCATTTGTATTTCTTAACAGGTGCCAAAGTCAGTTCTCTGGCAGCACTGATTGCTTTACACATTTAAGCGTTTTACTAAAACATGTCACCATGACGTGGTGATGACAGGGAAAACAGAGGAAAGGGATGTTTTAAAAAGAGAGAGAGAAGAACTTCAGATCTGATTGAAAACTGAGGCTGATTAGAGGTCAACCAGTCTGAGTTCCAGCTTTTATTCTGTGTCCAGGGGTACCAGAGAACACAGAGCTCCAGCCGCCAGCATTGTATGAACTCTCTGACAAATGCTGATAAACTGCAAGAAAGCAATCTCTGAGGAGTAGGAGACCCACAACCCACACATGGTTGATTACTTACCTTGATGTTTCTGACATGTGTTAGCAAAAAGTCTGAGGATGCAAAGGCGGGAATCAATACTAAAATACAAAGCAATAGATTATTTTTCATTTTGGAAAAAAAGTGAGGTTCCAATTGGAATGATATGCATAAATATATAAAGCTTTGTTTACCCAGTGTTAATAAATGACCCAATGACAGAAGCGGGATTAAGCATTAGGCATTTGGGAAAAAAATTAGGTGCTGAATTAGTATAATCTACAGAATACTGTTAGAAAATCTCTTAAAGAATTTACACAGTTTTTCAGCAGTGTCTCTTCTATGTAATAGCTCCAAACAGAAATTCACAGCCATTTCTGTACTGGCAACTGAGATGAATCTCCACCCCAGACCCACTTTTTCCCCAAATGAAAACTGTCATCTTTCTGATACTTCCTTAAAGGCTTTCTCTGGCTCCAATTTACTGCAGCCATAACAGAGCTTGCAGTCAGCGAAAGCCATTTAAGCTCCATTTCAGCAGCACCCCTGCGACCCTCGGTATCACTCAGGCACCCGATGCGGGTACCGTTATTTGCCGTGGATCCTGTCTAGCCTAGAAACTCCCCATTACATGGGCTCCTGTTCATCCTCATGGCTGGAACCAGGTCCGAGCTCCCGGGTCTTGCATCTCGCACACCGAACGTGCACCCGGCCTGCAGCTGCAGGGCGTTTTCCTGTGTTTGCTACCTTGACAGTGTCAATTCTCTCTTAAACTTTTTAGCTGGTTCATTTCACCCTTAATGAAAGGCAGACTTCGAGGACCGGGCGTTACATGCTCAGCGATAACAAAACGTTCTATTTTCTGGTTTTCCTGCAGCCAGTGTTACAACTGCAGGTGCTCAGCCACGGGAGAGCTCCAGGAGCTCCTTTTTACCCAGCCTGGCGATTTTTTAACCAATTCTGCAGCCCATCCAAAGGGACGGGATGGCTCTGTGGAGCTGCAGCCCCCTGCCAGGGCTCACAGCAGACGGGGTGCTGTGGCACAGCCGCGTCCCTGTGGCGGTCCTTGCCGCGGGCTCAGCACGGGGATGTCCCGGAGCAGCACGGCGGGGCCACCCCTCGCTCGGGTCGGGGCGGGACAGCGCTGTCCCGGGGCCGCGGCGGGGCCCGCCCCGCTGCCTCAGCCGCGCTGCCCGCTCTCAACATGGCCGCCGCGCCCGCTTCCAAAATGGCCGCCGCGGCGCCGCGCCCGCGCCGGACAGCTGCGCGCCAGGCGCTCCATGGCCGCGGCCGCCCCGGGCATCTCTATGGCAGCGGGCGCTGCCCGGGCCCGGCGGCGGGAGGATGCCCCTGGCTGCCTACTGCTTCCTGCGGGCCGTGGGCAAGGGCAGCTACGGGGAGGTGAGCCTGGCGCGGCACCGCCAGGACCGCAAGCAGGTAGCGAGGGGCTGGGCCGCGGGGCACGGGCGCGGCGGCGGGCGCGGCTCGGCCTGAGGGCAATGCCCGGAGCCGGGCTGAGCGGGGGGTGCCGCGGCGTCTGGTTCGGCTGTGACCCGCACCCGGCTGTGGCTCGGCTTTGGCTGGTGGTCCTGACCGCCCTGGGCACGACCAGAGACGTGGCGTCGTGTCGGGGTACAGGTGTGACTACGGTCTGGTGTCGGGGTGGGGCTGGGACCATCACCTGGTGTCGGGGTGGGGCTGAGACCATTATCTGGTGTCAGAGTGGAGCTGTGACCATTATCTGGTGTCAGGGTGTGGCTGTCACCACCACCAGGTGTCAGGGTGGTTTTGTGACCATTATCTGGTGTCAGGGTGTGGCTGTGACCATCACCAGATGTCAGGGTGGTTTTGTGACCATTATCTGGTGTCAGGGTGTGGCTGTGACCATCACCAGATGTCAGGGTGGTTTTGTGACCATTATCTGGTGTCAGGGTGTGGCTGTCACCATCACCAGGGCTGGGGTGTGGCTGCAGCCACCCGAGCTGCTTTTTTTGTTATTCTCCCTTGTCTGTAAGAACTTTTATTAAAGGTGTGAAGAAGACTCTTCCCGGGAAGGTTTTGGTTGTGTCAGAGTAAGAGCACAAGCATTTTTGTTGGAAAACTGAAATAATCTGTCTAGTCTAGCCAAAGCAGAGGTGTTTGATGGGGAATGTGAGAGGGCAAAGCTGATGGAGAACATCCAGAGCAGTGCCACAGGAGCTGCTGTGAAGCCTTATGGGCAGGATTTCACCGGAGGTGATGGGAGGAGGTTTGTTCCAGCAGGGAGCAGAGGATGTGTCCTTCCCGGATGAGGGCGGTTGTTCCCTGCTCGGAATCCCGAGGTGAATCCCTGTGACACATGCCGTGCCGGGCTATCAGTGATGGCAGGACTTGTTCCCTCCAGGCCATCGCCACGTGCACAATCCAATGTCCTCAAAGAGTTCCTAACCTCACCTCATCCTAAAAGTAAACAGTGCATTGAGGTCACTTTCACTGGATACAGTGACCTTGGGTTTCATTGTGGTGCTGCTGGTCATTAACACTAGCAAGAGCTTTTTTTCCTGTTTGTAGTTGCATGATCAATATTTGGAGTTCTTTACTGTGTTTTATATTTTGCCAATTTTTACAAACTTTCTTTTGCAGCATGATGATTAGGATTTTTTTTGTTGTGGCTTTGGCACAGTGCCACGTGTTCTGTGAAAGAAATTGTGTCTTATTTAAGCATATTTGCTGTTAACTGAATGCTGGGTTTTTATGGAGAAGGTCAAGTAGCTTTAAATGTTTAAAACACAACGAAATGGAATTCATATGCAATTTGCTGTCAAATAAGGTGGAAGAGCATTGCAATAGATTTCAGTAGAGAATCTTGCCAGGAAAACATGCTCATTAAATATAATCTATGCAAATTTAAAGTAAGGCTAATGTGTGTGCTTTTTGCATTTTGTTGTGTATTTTCTAAAAGATGCTGATATAAGCTTAAACGATTTCCATGCCCAAAGGTAGAGTTGTAGTTGACTTGTCACATGGACCACAGTAGTTGCAGCATTTCTATTTCATTTTGAAGTTAGGTGATGCTGTACACAAGTAGCTTTGTGGTATTCCTCCTGGAAACTTTGCAACATCATAGGTTCTATCCAGCAGGCTTCTGAAACACAAAGTCACTAGGTGCTGTAGATTTCCTGGGTAATTGGTTCCCTTGGCATGTAGGGGCATCTCCTCAACACTAATGAAATGTGCTTGGCTAATTAATAGGTGCAGCCTGGAGAGCAGACACTGAAGCATCTCTGAGGATGCTAAAATTCAGCAAGTAAAAATATTTTAAAAGTTTTGATTTACAACTCTCTGATAAGAGCACGTTCAAGCATAACCATGACATGACTGTTCTGTGGAGAGCTGATGCCCTAAGTGATGTCCTACAAAGTTTCCATCCAGATAGGGCCAGATCAGACCTAAATATTGGTGTTGTGGGTGATGAAAGTGTTCTATGGATTTTATTGTCTCATCTTCAGCTTCATGAGTGTTTGCTGAAACATGAAATTCCTCAGTATTACATTTAATGTGGTACTTATTAAGGAAGTAGATAACAACTTTTGTATGTAGCTTTGAGAAACTCTTGACCCATCTTAATAAAGACTAAAAGAAATTTAGGAATGAGCATAAGACCTTTTGTCTCTTTCAGATGACTTGTATCATTTGTTTGCACATGACTGCACACTTTATATATATAAAAGTTTACTATTGATGTGGTCTTTTTGAGGGTAACTGTGGTGCACAAACAGGTACTTCAGGCTTAAAAGATGAATGACAGACACACATTTAAAGTGAGAGTGGGGAGAAAAAGAGAAATGTGAACATTAGTCAGAAGAAAGCAAAACATCACAAAATTCCTGAGCAGAGTTATATTCAGGTGGATGAATGGAAAACACCTGTTCCATTTTTATGGTGTAAGGGTAGCAAAGCAGAAATTCTGTGTAACTTTCATCCAAACTGCAGCCTCCGTGTAGATTAATCTGCAGATATTTCAAATACTGCATTTCCTTTAGGTCTGGGGAATTCCCTGGGGCTTCTGCAGAGTTACTTTAATGTCTTTCCATACACCCTGCCTTTCTTTTACAGTATGTCATCAAAAAGTTAAACCTTAGAAGTGCTTCCAGCCGCGAGAGGAGAGCAGCAGAGCAGGAGGCACAGCTGCTGTCCCAGCTGAGACACCCCAACATTGTCACCTACAGAGAGTCCTGGCAGGGGGACGATGGCCACCTCTACATTGTGATGGGCTTCTGCGAGGGAGGAGACCTCTACCACAAGCTCAAGGAGCAGAAGGGAAAACTCTTGCCTGAGAATCAGGTGGTGGAGTGGTTTGTCCAGATTGCCATGGCACTGCAGGTACAATGACGTGTAATTTTGTTACCTTTGGATATAAACTTAAGTTGACTTTTTATGTATTTAAAACTTCCAGCTAAGCTGCAGCCTTTGGATTCATGTTTGGCTTGGTTAGCATCTAATTACAGTGGTTATTAGTACATTAAAAATGGATCATTGCAGTCAAATCAAGTATTTTAAGTAAGAAATTGCTAACATATTTTATGTCCACTCTTCTGCAGCACAGTAGGCAGTGGTTGCCTTTAGGGTGTTTGCAACTCTTGTCTAAAATGTTCTCTAGTTTGAAAGTTTACATTAAATTTACAAGATGTAGTTTTTAAGGAAAAAAAAAGAATATTCTTTCAGAGGTATTTTGTGTTCAGTCTTTTTATTGGTAAATTTAGACTATTAATACATTATTTCTATTCTTTTTTATCCTACTCTTTTAAATTTGTAATTGGAGGTTATCAAACTTTAAAGGCAATTGTTACAGCAGTAAAGACCAAATATAGATGTTAGCATTAAAGAATAAAAAATTGGACAGAAAATTCTGTCTTAAAGTTGGCTGTCATGGTCAAAAATACACTAATTATGGGTACTGCTTGTTGTTTATTATGACTAATTTTCTTCCCTGTTTACACAAAGCTCACATTATAATTTCCTCTGAAATGTTTTTGGACTAAAATTGTCAAGAAACGAAATCAGCAGAAAGTGAGTTACAGGCTTAACTTTATATTTTTATTTCCTCTTTTCTGCTGATTTACAAGGGCCATGCAGGGAGATTTGGTTCAAGCAGTGCCAAGTTTTGGGCCCTTGCCTGTATCAGTCACTTTTAATGTTATTTCACCATTACTGCCTTAGCAGGTCACTCCTGACCTTGAGACAGATTTCTGTGTTTCTTCCACTGGTGTGTTTTCTTTCTTTGACTTGTGTAATGAGATTTTACTTTCAGTGTAAAAGAACCAATTAGGAGTTAATTAACCTTATTTATATGATTTTCCCCTCTAGTATTTACACGAAAAGCACATTCTGCACAGAGATCTTAAAACTCAGAACATTTTCCTGACACGAACAAATATAATCAAAGTGGGAGACCTGGGAATAGCCAGGGTGTTGGAAAACCAGTATGACATGGCCAGCACTCTCATAGGCACCCCGTACTACATGAGCCCTGAACTCTTTTCCAACAAACCCTACAACTACAAGGTACAGTATGACAATGTCATTTCTCTTTTCTTAGCAGCCTTACTTTATTTGTCTGAGATCATTTCAACCTTACCTGTGGATTTTGGTTTCTTACTGCTTCCAAGTCTTTTTAATCTTCCCAATGACCAAACAAAAAAAATAGGAGAGAGATTTGTAGGAATGTTTGTTTCTGGAACTGTGTTTAGGAATTCATAGCACGTGCTAAGTTATCACAGCCAAGGTGTTCAGCAGGCTTCCTGTACCTCTCACAGCTGGAGAGATAGAGAATGGAAACAGAAATATCAGCCTGTGTTAGAGAGATGCACTTTCTGAATTTATTATATACCAAACAGGAAGTTTTACACTCAAAAGTTGTATTAGAAATAACAGCAGCATCAAAAAATAATAAAAAAAAAGGAAAAGGAAATTTTAATGAGAGGAATAAGCAGTGCTATTGTGAATTTAAAATACAACAGAACAAAGCAAACACGTTCAGCTCTTGCTGTAAACACACCAGAAATATGAGTGTAATGAGCAAGAACTGAGGGGAAACTTCTCCCAATGAAAAATCGAGATTTTTCATTTACAATTAGGATATTGTACTAAAAAAGGAAACAAGCAACTTTTCCCCCAAAGATAGCTAATTTCTACACTTCCTTTTGGAAAAAAAGTTTGGGATATTTTTAAGGAAATAGTTGACTTGATCTAAATCAAAAATAGAAGAGTGAGGCTGAAGCCAGAAGTTTGCAGTGGAATTTGGGCTTAATCAGCTTAGTGCCATTAAAAGCCTGTTTGAAAGCAGGTAACTAAGCCCAAAGATAAAACCTGATCAACTAATAAGAAGTTCACAAACATTTTCTCTTCACGTTTTTTCAGTCTGATGTTTGGGCCTTGGGCTGCTGTGTTTATGAGATGGCTACACTGAAACACGCCTTCAATGCCAAGGACATGAACTCCTTGGCTTATCGGATTATTGAAGGGAAGGTAAAAACTCCTGAAACTTTATATTGCTTGGATTTTCTATCTAGAAATTGAGATTATCTTTTCTAATCAAAAATATTGCATAGAGTTAAAAATACTTGCGTGTAATGGCAACCATCATATGTAAGACTTGTTTCGTGGTGGTGGATGATGTGATACCAGACCAAGAGAGTTATTCCTTAGTAGATGTGGCTAGAGTTTCTTGTTACCTCTTCATTTAATGAATATACTGAGTAATTTTCAAAGTTATGAGGTGACTTTCTTAATTTGCTATTTGTTTGCGTAAGCATTGCATAAAAATGAAATTATTGTGTGATGCCGTTTTCCTGTTATGTGAGATTAGGTTATTTAGGTGTCTTCTTGCTTTGTCATATAATGAAGTGAATATGGATTTATTTTCTATAAATTTTTAAGCCCATTTACAGAACTTATACTTTTCATATTACTAAAATTAGGAGCAGTTCTTAGCCACACACCTGGAATTTCAATATTTTGTTTAACATTAGGCAATTGGGTCACTTTTCATTTGAACAATGAGTCTATTTTTTATACATTTTTTTTTTTGCAGCTGACCATAGTGATCACACAAATGTTCTAGAAGTAGCCCTGTTGATTAATATATTAAATAATACCAAGCTTCCGTTTCCTTTCACAGGTGCCACCCATGCCAAAGGATTACAGCCCACAGCTGGTAGAAATAATACAAACCATGCTCAGTAAAAATCCTGAGGAGAGACCCAGTGTGAAAAGCATCCTGCGACAGCCGTACATCAAACAACAGATTGCTTTGTTTCTGGAAGCCACGAAGGCGTAAGACATTTTCATTTGAATCATTCTGTGCAAAATATTGATGTTATTGTTGTCTTTTTTTACAACTTTTCCGGGGTTTTGTAAGAGGATAAAGTAAGTTTTGTTATATGCAGCTACAAAATATATGTACATCAGTTTCTTTGAATTCTTTGAGAAATATGGGGGAATTAGAGTGGAAAATATTTTTTTTTCTGCAAATGCAGAATAGAACTCTGTTGTCATATAGAATTGGTGGAAAACACACACCTTTCCATGTGGTTCTTGAGGCCATTTATCATCTGGGTGTTGAAAAACCAAGTTACTTTTGATGTACACTGATATAATTATTTTTCTTTGTCAGGCTTAGTCAGTTATTTTACTGCTTCCAGATAGAACTGACCTTGGTTCTCTGCAGAACAAGTGTATATTGCTGGCAGAGTCTGAACTGAGTTTTTAAGCTCCTTTTCTAGAATTGAAAATGAGGTTGTTGTGCACAGTCTGATGAAAAATCCCAGTATCTGATACTCTTTGTATGAAAGCTCTTTAGTGGAGCAGGGTTTTTTAAAATTAATGTAATTAAAAGAAATATTTTAAAACCTTGTTGATAGTGAATGAATGAGCAACTTTTGTTTTCTTTACAGGAAAGCTGCTAAAAATAATAAGAAAACAGTGGATTCTAAACCTAAAGAATATCGTTCTGTCATCCCAGCAAAGAATGAACCTCACAGCAGGAATGTTACACACCAAAATCACTCCTCTGAGCAAGCCAGAAAATACAAAGTTGTAAGATACGGGGGTTTTTACCTTAAAAAAAGCCAACAAAACCCAAATCCCTCTTGCTTTTTCTAGATAAAAACCTCAGTTTTATAACAAGTGCATTGAGCATCCCTGAGATCTGAATCCCAGCAATGTGTAAAATTCATATTAGGGAAGGAAATGTTTTTGGATAAGAGTGGAAGTAGTTAAACTTCTGTGGATCAGTGAAGCTAATTGCAAGATCTGTAAGATGTTAACTAAACAACAGCCGGTTTTATGTGAGTTAGTCTTGGAGTATTTGGGGTCAAATAATTTTTCAATATTTCATGACAAGTGGTAATAGGTTTTTTCCAATCAAAAACATATTTAAAAACTAATTATAGTCACAACCAAAATTCTTTATTGTTGAAATTCTTTCAGTGATTACAACAAACCTTTTGTAATGGTTAATATTGTGAATGTTTTTTGTTTTCTGTAATAAGTCTTCTGTTCTGGGTTTGAGCTTTCAATGTTGAAATACTGAATATATATGGTGGAGCACATCCTAAAAACTCTTGGTGCTTGTTCCTCCCTTTGGGAAGAGCCAAGTGAGTACAACTTTTCTTTCATGATCCTGGTGAAAAGTAGGTGAATTCCATGTGTATAAACCAGTACTTGAAACAGGTAATTTGCAAATCTGTATCTCTTTAAAAATGTGGATTTTGACTTTTTTGTGGCTCCTCATCTGTTATTGATTATAATTTCCTTTCAGTTTATGTGCCTGGTATGTTCTTTTTTCTTAGTGCTTGGAGAATTCTTTCGTATGTGTGTAAAATGCAAAAGATACTGACTTTTTTTGTTTTCCATTTAATCCTAGGATGAAGAAGATTGCATCACTAAATGTAAAGCCAGCAAATTTTATCCCTCAGAGAAACCAGCTGTTGAGTTGGAAAGAAAACCAAGCAGAAATGATCTGAACAGCTTGGGAGACTCCATAGCTACAGTCAGTGGAGTGAACATTGATGTCTCCCTGTCTGAGAGGATGAAGCATGGAAGTGACAAGTGTGGCAGTGAGAGTATTCCAGAGAATAATAAAGCAAAGCATTTACATGTTCCAGGCCATTCTAAAATAACATCTAATAACCCAGCAATTAAGGAAGATGGACAACAGCAAAGAGCAAAACAGGCTTTTAAAGCTGAAAGTGTTGAATCAAAGCCATCTTCTGTTGATTCTGTAGAAGAAGAGGATGACACTTTGAAACTCCTGCAGCCTGTATCAAAAGACCAAAAGCAAACTGACCTGGTAATGCATTTGTGCTTATTTGAAGTAGATTTAACCAGTGGCCAGCTCTTACAATTTAGAGAGCTGCTGCACATGTTTTTCTGTCAAACTAGGATGTTGCTGATGCAATTATTGAGATTCTTAAGTGGTTAGGAGCCTTGGGTTCAGATTTGCAAAGGCAGGTGAAGTAGTTTTGGGATTACATCTGTCTAGATGATGTGAATTCTGTTTTTATGGGGAAAAAATTTTGCCTTCCCAGCTGTGAACAGAGAGAATAAGAATATTTTGTAACTTTTGTTCTATGTTGTAAATAGGCCTGAATAATCTTGATTTGGATCAGGGGGCTAATTGGTGGTGATTGTATTTTCACTTCATTTTGGTTTACCATGAAATTTTTAATGAGAAATCATTATTTGTTGTAGAGCTTGGATTCTACTGAAAAGCTGCTAGCACCCTTTGTTCCTGTCATAATTCAAGTAAGTGACCCTCTTGAAGGTTATTAGCTAAAGATGCTGGTACAGCAGGTATTTTCTCTCTCAAATAAGAATTTGTTGTGGTTGTACCTGTGCTGTGTTAAGGTGGTTGCAGTCCAAATAGTAAAGGGGCCTGTTTTGATTTTTTTTTAAGTGTGTTTGTGTAAACCTGGAAGTGACAGGCCTGCATTTTTTAAAAAATGCTTTTACTTATTAGGATGATATCAGCCATGGAGCTTCAGGAGCTGCTCAGGGAAAAATGACCTTCCACAAGCAGCCTCACAGCTGTGTCAGTGAACCCTCTCTCCCCCAGCAGCAGCAGCAGAAGAGAGAGCTTGCTGAAGGCTGCTCAGAGAAGGTGCAGATACTTGAAAAATACTTCTCCTCTCTCCTTTAAGAGTCCTTTTCCTCTTTAAACGTGGGACCTATTTTCTAAAAAAGGGTGGGTGTTTTAATGCTGTTCTTGTTTCATGTGTGTCTGTATAACTTCAGTGGTAACAAATGCAGACCACTGAAGGGGACTATTAGAAGCAGCCTGAGTAAATCTTTGAAAATCCCCAGTAGCTTTCAGGGATGAGGTGGGTGTGCCAGATGGGCTGTGCCTTTACTGGGTTGCAATGTTTCCTAGGAAATTCCATCAGGATTTCTCACTGTTTGTGACTACAAGTCAGTACCTTTGTGGATAAGGCTACTTCTGGTGGGTAGTGGCTTAGTAGTGCTTTAGAGCAGATGGGTGATGGCTGCCCTGAGCTCCTGAGTGCAAACTGTAGGAAGCAAATCTTGGCATGCACACAGGATGGAGCTCCTGTCAGTTCCTCCACACTGAGCAGGGAGGTTTCTTTGGGGAGAGGCACAAGGCTACAGGAAAGGGTGATTGGTCATTCATAACTTGGTTTTCTCTTTGGGTTTTGCTGTTTGGGGGTGGGGACAGTTGTTGCAAAGGCATTGGCTGAAAAATAGTCTGGGAGCAGGGGGATAAGATGTAGGGATGGAAAGAAGGGAAATGGATGCAAGGAGAGATGGGGAGAGGGAAGGATCAAGCTGGGAGATGTGAAGAGGTTACAATAGGATTCAAAATCTCTGGCATCCAGCTTTACCATACAAGAATGTCTTCTAGATAGCAGAGTACTTAAACTTTTAATTTTAAAAAAGTATTAATTCTTGCTCACTTCTCTGTCAAGTTCAGAGCAGTTTCTCCTCGGCCTCTACCTGTTCCTTCTGATGTGACCCCAAAGACAGTCCAGAGGGGTGCAGAGCACCCTGAGCCTGCAGATAGTGCCAAACCCAGCCAAGCAGCCATTCCAAAGGTTAGTGGTGAAAACTGTGTCTGCTGGTTTTTGTCTCATTGCTTCTGAGGAGTTTGTTCCCTGTGTGTGCACAGTGAGTAAAATGTTTGGTAGCTTCCTGTCTCGTGGAAGCCCTGCTCAGTGTGGGATGAGCCTTGCTGAGCCTTGGAGGTCAGCAGCCCCTTTTCTAGAGTTCAGATTGGTCTCATTGAAGACAGTTTCATAAGAAATAATTAAGCATTAAATAATAGCTCTGTCTCCCATATCAGTCCAAAAGGATTTTTTGCTTAATAGGTGATTAGAAAACAAAAGCTATAATGGTGATTGCAAATTAAGATCAAATTAACTTCCTTTGAAGGAGCGGCCCTTGTCAGCCAGAGAACGAAGGAGGCTGAAACAGTCTCGGGAGATGCTTCCCTCTGGTAATTTTTATGTTTATATGTTAATAGTTTATGTATAAGTAGGCTAATAACTTTTTTTCTGAAGAAATTATAATTTCTTGTCTGTTCTTCGCTGCCATCTTCAGAACAGTGCACTAAGGGGCTAGTTCTGTGTTAAATAAAAAGTTCTGTTAACATGTCTGTATTTTTCTGCTTTTTAGTTATGTCCAGTTGTGTTCAGTGGTGACAACTTGTCTTTGAAATGTACTTGAAATGTAGAATATTCACTTTCGAACAGAAGCTTCAATGTTTTCTATTAACAAAATACCTACCTCCCTGCCTGCCTTCTGCTAGGTGATAGATTTTTTTCTTGCATGAGCATGAAACTAATTCAGAATACACACAGCTTAGTTGCAAACATTGTGAAAATGTCATCCTTCCAGTGGTTCCAGCAAGACAGTCATTAAATGGTGCAGCAGTTGAAGCAAAGTCACATGTGGAAAATTGTGTTAAAGTTCCTCAGTCCTCATCAGATCCCAGTATTTCTCAGGTAAACTTTGTCAGAAGTATTTCTTCCATGTAAGAGCAGTAATATATGCCATATTGCTGAATTACTTTCAACTATTACAATTCTTGTTATTTATTCCCTCTTCCCTTAGAGAAAGAGAGAAGCCCATTGCCTGTCTGATGATGAGCTAAGCTCTTCCACAAGCTCTACAGACAAGTCTGATGGTGATTCCAAGGAGAAGTAAGGATTTTCTTTAATACTGTGCCAGAATTTTCACTGCTATACTGGACCTTGACTTGGAGTGGACAAAAAAGGCTTTCACACTTTATCTCTGCATAGTGAGTGGTGGAAGAAGTGTGTGATGCCTAGAGGAAAACAGCCCCATTGAATTATTGTCTCTCTGTGACTACACTTTCCATGCTGAACTTTCTGGGTTGTGGAATTGTATACTTCTGGTTTTGTGTTTTCCCAGGAAACCAATCTTCCGGCACCAAAGGACATCTGCTGTCAGGATGCATTAAAAGCACGAGTTAAAAGGTGCCAATGTGCTTCCTTTCCACTATAAAAGAGGCTGAATTTATCTCTAATTTTTGTCAGTGTAAGCAGCTTTCATAAGATGCAATTTGTTGCATTACCAGAGTCATCAGTAGCCAGTAGGATTGCTGGGTTTTTCTGGGCTCTGAGCCTTTGTTAAATGAAATAGTACTGATGTTGCTATTGATAAAACTGCACCACAGCTAGGAATTTAACATGGAATACTTACTAGGACCTGAACAAGCTCATTGAAAGCCCTTGGAATGCAGGGTGGAAGTTGCATTGTGATGGTGACTGAATTATTTCTTCCTTCTCTCCTAGGAAAAGCAGTGTGAATGAAATGAATGACTTGGTGCAGCTGATGACGTGGACACTGAAGATGGACTCCAAGGAGAGCTCCGAGTGCTGCGTAACCTCGACCCCAGCCCCAGAGTTTAAACTTCATAGAAAGTATCGAGATACTCTGATTCTGCATGGAAAATCACCTGATGAATCAGAGGAATTAAAATTGGAAGAGATTCCTTCAGGTCTGTTGCTCTGGGATTCTGTGATAATACTTAGTTGTCCCACGTTCTTCTGCAGAATATGAAAATTGTCTGTACTGGAAGTAATTAGTACTGCACTGATTTTTTTAATTGTGTTTTAATAGATATGTCATTGGTCCCTTACAAGATTAGGAGAATGGTTGAAATCCTGAGATCTGATGTGGTGCAAGGATTGGGAGTGAAACTTCTTGAGAAGGTGTACAGAATCATGGAAGAAGATGATGAAGCAAAAAGAGAGGTGAATGTCTTCCATAATAAAATAATTTCTTTATAAACATAAATAAATTAGCAGGATAGGGTAAACCTTGATTCCAGAAAGTCTTTATGTAGTCATGGGCAGGAAAGGACCTAAGTATATTGTAATTTTCATGCTTAAGTATGATTCTACATGTAGACTGTGTTCAAATGCAACTTCTTCAGAAACCATCAGAGCTTTAGAACTGTACCATGGGGAAGATATGAGGGATGCAAATAATTTTATTCTGTTAATATGTTAGCATAATTTTATGCTGTTTTTCCAGTAATAATTTCTTCTGTCTCAAGTGTTTGCCTTCACATTACTTTCCTTATGCCCTTTATGTCCAAAATAAGAAATAATTTGATGTCAGTCCCCAAATAGAGGTGAATAAGGAATACCTCCAGGTCCTGATTCAAAACTTGGTTACACTTACCCAGGCAGTATTTGATTTGTAACCTGTGAAGATCTTAAATTTTTGGGAGGGATTTGAAAATCTCTTGCTTTTAGCTCTCTCTCATCCACATTGCCAAGCTTCACATGCTTCTTTCAGCTGAGTGCTGAAAGATGTTACCGTTACTATTTTGGTAGCATCTGCTTTTTTTCAATGCCAGTAAATGTGGGTTTTGTTCTGTGTGTGCTGTAAACAGCTGCAGTTGCGGGAGCACATGGGAGACAAGTACGCGAGTTACAGTGCGAAGGCGCGGCACCTGAAATTCCTCGAAGAAAATGTGAAGCTCTGACCAGAATCTTTTCCTTGGAGAAAAGAACTATTTTCTAGCTCCTTTGATAGACTGGACCAGCTTACAAAGCATGTTCATGTGCTGATCTCCTTTGCTGGAATAAGAAGGTGAACTTGCAGAAAATGTTAGAGTTCATAGTAATATTTTTCATGTTAAAATGTGAACCAGGCTATCACTTTCTCAGAAGAGAAACTGTGTAGTTTAGTTTTTATTCTCTTAAAAAGTGCTTTCCATAGATGCAAATAGGTGTCGATACCAAGTTTTGTATACTAAGGAGTGTCAAAAAAAATAATGTTCTGGTTTGAATTTGTCATAGCAAAAGGTTTTTTGTATGGTCTCATACCAAATACAGTAACAAAATCTCTGCCAAGGCTCTGATGTGATAAACTCTAATCTGTTACATCAGATAGTTGTGAAAATTTAGCATGAAGAGACAATTACTAATTTTTGTGGAACTAAAGGTCCTCAGGTTGTGTAAATTGCCAAGTCCAAGTGCTGAAGGGGGTGGCCATACTGCTTGGAAAGAGAGACTTTGCTCTTGTGTTTTGTTGCTGAGGCAGTCACCAAGGTGGGGGAAAGCATTTGGTATCTGGATAAAGAAAGTCTGAAAATGTTGGAAAGGAATGCAGCCATGGTTACCATGGTTCCAGCTGGAGAAATCCCTTTGCCTTACAAATCATAATTCCTTTTAGGAATGAAAGTGCCCAAGACCAGAATCTCTTAGGAAAAAGATAAAACACTTATTTCTCTTTGTTTGCATCCAGAGCGACTCGCTACAGCCCCCAGGCATTGTTGTGTACCGTACCTACAGGAAAAGCACACGTTTTTTAAATAATAAAGAAGTCAAATGGAATTGAATTTGTAAAATAAAATTATAAACCTGTCTCTTTTCCTGCTTGTAGCTGAAATACTGTAACCTCCAGCAGCTGTGAGGGAGCTTACTGATATGACAGTAGTAAAATAAAATGCCACACCTATGGATCCTGCTGCCTCTCACACACTACATGCTCGAGTTACAATGTTTCAAGAGCTATTCTTACTTGTTCTTCCCAGGGAAATTTATTTTAAACAAAAACTGGCCCTCTGTAGCCTCCTATCTTAGAACAGTTATTTTCAGAACTGTGGGGTATATACCATTTCACAGTATTTGTTACAACCTGGAACTACTGACAACTTGTTTTACACACAGTTAGAAACATTCCAGTACAAGTTCAGCTGTTTATTAATCTTTCAGGCTATGGCATCAGCTTAACTAGAATTCATTTGATTCACTGTGTTCCTTTTCAGTGAAATACTCAAGATGTGACCTCCAGTAGTAGCCTTCTAAAGTTAATCCCCCCCCATTCCTGTGTTCCCAGTGAGTCCCCTGAAACTCCAGACCCAATTTCCAGCCGTCATGCTCCCTGCAGAGCTTGGTTGTACTCATAGTAATATACAAAGTACTAGGAAAAAACCCAAACACTAAGCCAGGAAGTATTTCTCCATGGAAATTAATTTAACAAAATTTAACAAACTAACAGCCTGGAAACTGTAATATTTAGCTTTTAGAATGTCTCTTTGGCTTCCTGTCTGCTGCCTTCTTCTCTTCCGTGCCCGACTCCTGCACAGGCAGCCACTTGAGGGGATTGCGGCGGTACATGGGCCACGGAGGGAGCGTCAGCTGAGGGCAAAGGAGGGCAGTCAGAACATGGACACTGAGGGCTGAGGAGCTGTTCTGTACAGCTCCTCAGGAAGATCTTCATCCCTAACTAATTATCTGTTAGTCCTTAAAAAGCTCTTACAATTTCATATACAATTACAGTTTACATTGCGAAGTCGTGCTTAAGTATGTGACTAAAGCACCCCAGGTTGTTCCAAGGATGGGGACAGCACCCACCCTGAAGAAAGAAGGACTCCTGAGGTGACAGCAGCATTGCCAGCACCTCCCACACTGCACTGAGACCCTGTCCTTGCCTGGCATCATGGGTAAGTAATTCAGGGATGTTTAAGTAAGGAGCAGCTGGATGATTATGCCAGAGAATTACAGGGGCTTTTCAAAACAGTGGAATGTGTGTGTGTCCTGAGTAGTGATTGGTCAAATTGTGTTGTATCTGAACTCTTGAGAGGTCTAAGAGCCATGTGTAAAACAGGACTGGGAGTGCCCCACCAGGAATGGGACACCTCTCGTGCATGGATAAGGAATTACTCCTGAAATTCCATATTCTGCTTCCTTGTCTCCTCAGGCAGCAGGGGACAGCTGCAAAATTGTCATGACAAGCTGCTGCTGCACAGAAAGCTTCCCTGTCCTTTCTGCTACTAATGCTGTCAGCTGGCCTTACTCTAACTTTTAATTGAAATGAAAAATGAACTCAAAAGTGGTATTAAATTGCAAAAATTCTGCTAGCATTTCAGGAAAAGCACTTAATGGGCTGCAAAGGACTTTATGCAGATCAAAGGAAGTACAAATATGTATTTGTAAATCTGAATTGCATAGCAAACATTAGTCTGTGCTGACAGCCCCTCAATTTAGCAATTATTCCAGATTAAACTGCAAGGATTTTTTGGTTTGGGGAAAAAACATTCTTACCAAACATGATAAAGCAAATCCAGCCATAACTATGTAGACAGTCCATCCAAACTGCTCAGTGATGTATCCATAGATGAAACCAATTACCTGGAAAAAACAAACATTTAAAAAATTCAAACTTTAAATGAAGAAAAATATTTCCCATTACATGACAAAGATGCAGGGGGTGGATTTAGGTAGGTTTTCAAAAGCATGTACATCTCTCAAACCTTTTCAAAAGTGCAGGCCAACAATGAAAGTAAAAGTTTTAATCCTCTGACTTTGTTTAAAACTTCTAGTGACCCCAAACAGTAAGAAAAATATTTATAAGAACAGAAAATAAAATAGTCCTTTTTGTTCTCACCTACAGATCTATTATACTTACTGCAGAGACAAGAATGATTCCTTGAAAAATCTGTTCTGCTAATTTTTGGCCCTTGTAGTCCTGTGGAAAGAGAACTTTTTAGTCAGTTACTCAAAACACACTGCCCACTTAACTCTTTCAGGTCAGATCCTACAGTCTACCTGACCATGGGTTCTCAGTGTTTTTGTTAAACTTTCAAACCAGATTGGAATTATTTTTCTTACAGTGGCTGAAAACAGCTCCTCTGCAGGCTTGACCACATCACCTAGAAACAGAAGCAAGCACTGTCTGATCAGGGTAAGTAATGCAAGTTCAAAATATTGCAGTCACCTTAACATCACTAAGTAAAGCTGTATCACCACAGAAGAGGCTGTGCCCGAGAGGGCACGGGGTGTGTGGCACCTGTGTTCTGGACAAGGCTGACAAATAAATGTCTCCAGGGGGGTGCCAACAGGATGGTGCCAGCCTCCCTTCAGTGGTGCCCAGCGCCAGGATGAGGAGCACTGGCCATAAACTAAAACACACCAAGTTTTACCTCAACAGAAGGAAGAATTTTATGTTGAGGATGGCAGAACACTGGGACAGGCTGCCTATGGGGGGCGGGGGGAGAGTCCCTCTCTCTGGAGACACTCCAAATCCATCTGGATTCATTCCTGCTCCAGGTGACCCTGCTTTGGAGGGTTGGACTGGGTGATCTCCAGTGGCTCCTTCCAAACCCAAGTGATCTATATTTGCATGACGTTAGAAAACGCGGCTCTGGGAGCACACGCCGCCTTCTGTCCTTCTACAGCAGAGGCAGGAAAGCGCAGAGGGGCTTCCCGTACACAGACAGCTTCCTTTACAGCGTGAGACTCCCAGCTCGCAGGTCACAGCCCGGAATTACGCGCGTTCATCCTGCATCCCCCAGGCGGGCCTCGTTCACGGCTGCCAAGATCGGGCAGGGGCCGCGGAGCCCGCAGTGCAGGGGACAGTAAAACCCGCCCGGCCGTGCGTGCAGGGGACAGTAAAACCCGCTCCCGGCCGCGGAGCCCGCAGTGCCGGGGACAGTAAAACCCGCTCCCGGCCGTGTCGCCGTGCGTGCAGGGGACAGTAAAACCCGCTCCCGGCCGTGTCGCCCGCAGTGCCCCGGTGCCGAGGCCCGGGCGGGACCTACCATCTGCGTGGGGATGGAGCGGAACACGCTTAGCATGGCGGCGGCGCTTCTCCGGCTTCTTCCCCTTCCTCTTCGCAGCCGTCTCCGCGCTCCCGGGCGGGGCTCTGCTGTTCGCGGGGCGCACCGCGGCCTCTCCGCTCCTACCGGCTCTCGTCGCGGCCGAGCGGAAGGCGGCTGCTGAGCTGGCCGGAAACACGCCCCGTCCGCCCCGCCCAGAGCTCCGTCGGCCGGGGGTGCCGCCTCCAGCCTCGGCCATCGCCTCCGCGCCGCCGCCGCCGCTCCGGGGCTGCTCCGCTCCCGCTCCCCCCCGCTCGTCGGGACGCATCTCCTCGGCAACGGCGGCTTCGCCCCGCAGGACCCCGGCGGAGGCGCCCTCCCCGGCAGGTGCGAGGCGCCGCGGAGCCGCCTGTCGGAAACCCGCACTGATTCGGCAGCTCGCGGGCTGCCCTCCCGCCCCAGCCTCAGGCTCGTCTCACGGAGCCGTCGGGCGCCGCCACGGCTCCGGTATCGCGGCGGAGTGGGCGCGGCGGAGGTTCGGCGCCTGGCGGAGGTCAGGCACCTGGGCGGGCAGCCGCGGGCCGCGCGCTGCCGCGGTGGCGGCGCGGGCGGACGGTCCGTGAGGGGCCGGGACGCCGCGGGCGGTGCGGGAGAGCCGGGCACGGGCCCGCCGGCCCCGGAGCGGGGCCGTGCCCGCAGAGCAGCCCGGGGAGCGCGGTGTGGGTTTTATTGTTGTCCGTGAGCATCCCTGTGCACGGGGCGTTGTGTCACTGTCCCCAGCCCGGCTGCCGCGTGTCGCTGAGGCGCCCGCCGCGTCCGTGCGCGCCTCAGCCGCGGCGCTGGCAGCTGCGGAGCGCTTCTTGCACGGCGGGACGTGGCGCTGTGCTCCCAGGCTGAGCTCCGCGGCCCGCCCCGTGCCAGCAGTGCGGTGCTGCTCGGAGCGCTCGGGGCAGGGATTTGCTGGGCTCCGCTGATGTGTCTGCCCTGGGGCAGAAATGCAGCAGCGGGAAGAAGGTGGTTCCGATACACGTAACAGTCACAGCGCAGTCTGAGGTGTTTCAATTCAGGGATTTCGCAAGTCTCTCACCTTTTCTGCAATTTTGCGTGTTGTTAAGGAGCTTTCTGTGTGTCATTTGGCAGCTCCTTCACGCGGCAGGATACCCAGCTCTTGTTCTGATTTCGCCTCGACCCTTAAATAATGAACAAGCGTTTTTTAATTTCTTACCGAAATAGCATTGCTGTAGTGTTTCTACCCCCTTCTATAACATGATGGTACTGCCTTCTTTCCCGCTGTTTTTTTTTTCCAGTTCAGATAGTTAAATAAATAGTTGCCACAGTAAAGAAGACATACATAATTTTCCAGATCTTTCAGATTACTTTTGGCTGGAAGAAGGAGTTTGGCCGTTTTCTGTCAGTGTAGTGGCAAGATCTGCAAGTCTCCTTTTCATCTCTGAGAGCTTCTTTAGATATGTCGTTGTCGTGGGGGGGTCCCTAACATGAGAAGGACATGGACCTGTCAGAGTCCCTTCCAGTGCCTAAAGGGACTGGAGAGGGACTTTGGACATGGGTATGGATGACAGGACAAGGGAGGATGGCTTCCAGCTGATAGAGGACAGGTTTAAATGAGGTATTGAGAAGAAATTCTTCCCTGCGAGGGTGGTGTGGCCCTGGCACAGGTTTCCCAGAGAACTGGGATGATGTCTGTGCACATGGCAGGGGTTGGAACCAGGTGATCTTGAAGGTTCCTTCCAACCCAACCCATCCTGTGCTTCTGTGGTTGTAGTTAGGTACTTCCTGAGACCATACTCACTTTTTAAAATGTGACATAGAGTTTTATGTACGTCATAAAATTGACAGAGGGAAACACTCACTGCCTTTGACACTGAAACTTGTGACACTCCTGGTGATGGTGTGCTATGCTTCATGGAAGAATGCACTGGCAGTGACTGCTGTATTTTTTTCTTTCAGGTTTGCAGGAACCTTATGATAATAAAATAAGAATAGAAAAATGACATTAAGGAAAGGTACGTGTATATGTGCTTGTCTGATTTTTTTTAAAATATCTTTTCTATCCAGGTTTCTCAGTTGCTCTCTGGTTATATTGATAAAGATTTTTCTTCTTAATTTTCAGTGAACATTTCCATCCTTATAGTGGCTGTTATCATATTTTTGCTAGTTATTCATCATAACTTCCTAAGCCTCAGTGACTTCTTGAGACGGGAATTGTCAGGTATGTTGTTTTAATTTTTAAAAATATATATATTTTTAAGATTTGATGGGAAAACACCTGCTCTGGTCAGACAGAACCTACCATGTGGTTTGAGTGAATGGGAGGGGGAAGTTAATGAGTTATAGGCATGGCAGAGGGGACTAAAGGCAAGTGCAAACTACTGTAGCTCAGCCTTTTAATACCTTGTGCTGTGTGTGAATATGTGTGGTTAAATGTGTGCAGTTTTCTGTAAATGTGGTGCTATTCTATTCATTAGCATCTCAGATTCTCAAAAGCTGATGCTCTGAGTGTTTGATACTGGCTCACTGTAATCCACACCTCAGCTCAGACATCTAAGTGTATAGCAGAAATAATTGAAGTGTTGGGAATTTTAGTAATAATAATAAAAACAAGTATGTCATTTTTACTCCACAGATCCAAGTCCCTTAGGACTTCAGCCTATAGATTTCATTCCTGCAGCTCCCCAGAGGCTGGCAGATGAGAGGAATGACAAGGAGATTCCTGTGGTCATTGCAGCCTCGGATGAGAGGCTTGGAGGTGCAATAGCAGCCATGAACAGCATTTACCAGAACACCAGGTCCAACGTGGTTTTCTACATTGTTACTTTGAATGATACTGTGGATCACTTGAGGTAATGATCTTGTCACTGGATTCCTGCAATGTGGTGAGCTCTGTATTTCTGAGAGGAGAGCAAGCTGCCTTTCCCTGGAGCTGCACTCCCCTGACTCCCAGTCCCAGCAGCTTTACGACAGGGCTGCTGTGGGAGTCCCACCATTCCTTCTGGTCAAGTTTCAGGGATGGAAAAGAAACATCTTTTCCAATGGGCTTATATCCAACCAGTGAGGTTGGAGTTTGTGGGTGGAAGGGTTGTAAAAGGTACTTCTACATTTCATCTAAGCAATTCAAATGCTGGCAATCACGTTTCTCCATTTTTGTAGATTGTTCTTTGATCCTCTTATCCCCTTCTGTCCACACTGATGGTTTTGGGAGGGGCCTGTGCTAACAGGAGTGTATATTTCTATAAAGCAAGAAGTGACCTTGTACTTCCACCTGTCCCAGGTGTGCAGTTGCTGACCCTGGACTTGCCCCTGTGGCCACACAGGACAGCATCAGTTACATCCCAGATGTGTTTGTTGGGCAGGGAAGTGAGTGGCCACGTCCAGATCTGTGTCACTGTGAGCTGCATCTCCTGCTTTTCCTTGATTTTGTCTCATCTAACGAGATGTGTGCCTTTCTCCTGCTTGCAGGACGTGGCTGAGGAGCCCTCCTCTGAAAAACATGAGATACCGAATTCTGGATTTTGACCCTCGTGTCTTAGAAGGCAAAGTACAAGTGGATCCCCAGAAGGCAGACAACTTCAAACCAGTGAGGATGATGCTGATTACTTTTTGCAATTAGTAGTTAATAACAATATATTGTGATGTTGGCTTTTGAAACCAGCTGGAAATCAAAACCAAGTCTTTTAGCATAGAAGCAATATTTCGTAATAAAATCTCTGAATTTCAGTAAAATTAAATATCTAGATAGTGAGAAATGGATTTGAATATCTACATATGCATGCCTAGGATAATTTTTTGCTGTTAGCCACAGTGAAACACCACAGCTGGCATGTCAAGTATGCCAACACCTCAGAGATGCTGCAGATCTGTGTGGAGAAATAAGAAATTCTTATATAGACCAGTTTCAAAGTTAGTTTATCAATGCATACATTCATGGTAAACCAGGAATTGATGGAACCTATTTGTTTTAAATTACTTGTAGGATATTCCTGCCTATTTTACTTCCTCCATAGATGTTGTCTTGGACATTAATGCCATAGATAAGTGCCAGGAAAATCAGTCAATTTCACATTTATTTGGACAATTTTTTCATTTAATTCTCCACTTCTCTTGCTTTGCTGTTCTCACAGTTAACTTTTGCAAGATTCTACTTGCCCAGCTTTGTACCTCATGCAGAGAAGGTCATCTATGTGGATGATGATGTGATAGTGCAAGGTATGGGACGTTTGTTAGCTGCTGGCCTTATGTGAGGTCAGTATCTTATCTCTCCCAGAACCCAAACATTTCTGTGCAAACTTTGTAAATATGAGCAAATGGGGTAAACTGAGTAGCTTTATGTGCTGTAACAATGGACTGAACAAAGCCTAACTTGGCACTTATTCAGGATTGTTTTTGATTTTCCTGTGCTTGCTTCCATTTTCCAGATGATATTGTTGAACTTTACAACACTCCATTGAAACCTGGACATGCAGCTGCATTTTCAGATGACTGTGACTCAACCAGTAGTAAAGTTGTTGTCCGTGGAGCAGGCAATCAGGTTGGTTTTAGTCTTGTTCAGTGATGACAGTACTGTAGATCTCAGGCATTTGGGAATGCTCCGAATGCTGAAACCTAAACATGAGACTTTCCCTGCCCAAACCAGATTTACAAATGGGACCTGCAGTTTCTGTTCAGGCACAGTAAATTACCTGGAATTTTTGCTGTGCTTTACAATGAGAGCAATTCTCGTTGTGGAAAAGCAGGAGGTCTGAGAACGTCGAAGGGACAATCTTTCATTTTTGAATGTATAAAAAGTATTTTATCTGAGACTCCTACCATATTAATAATATGGTATTATTTAGACCATGCAGCATTCCTTAAAATATGTAATCTATATAATAATATTTTTTAAATGTTACACCTCTTAAGGTTGCTTTCTCTCATTTTAAAGGAAGAGATATTTACTATAACAACTTCAACTTACACCTGTCTGTTGTGAGTTGTTCAGAATTTTTCTTTAGCAATTTCCCCATATATTTTAAGCTAATTTCTACTTTCTTTCCCCCCTCCTCCCCCAGTATAATTACATTGGGTTTTTAGATTACAAAAAAGAAACCATCCGAAAGCTTGCCATGAAAGCCAACACCTGCTCTTTCAATCCCGGAGTTTTCGTTGCCAATTTGACTGAATGGAAATTACAGAACATCACTAAACAACTGGAGAAGTGGATGGCACTTAATGTGGTGTGAGTACCCCTGGGCTGCCAGCAGCTCAGGACTTGGGTTCTGCTGGTGGCACGTCCCTCTTGAACGGAGGGCTGTGTGTGTATCTCTGCTGCAAGTGAAAAATCAACTGATCAGCATCCTTTCAACTTCCAGAGAGGAGCTCTACAGTAAGACTCTGGCTGGCAGCATCACAACACCTCCACTGCTAATTGTGTTTTACAAGCAACATTCCAGTATTGATCCCATGTGGAACGTCCGACATCTCGGTATGTATGAAGTGTTGTGATGCTGCTCCCCCAGGGTGCTTTTCCAGGTCTGTAGCTGGACACCTTGTTGATGATGTAGCAAAGTGAGCTTTTATTCCCCTATTCTGTCCTTTGTTCTTTAGGAAAAACAGCTTTGCAATTCCACCTTGGGGCTTGTGGGCCTGAGTCTTTCTCAAGCTGCTGGGGGTTAGTTCTTGAACTGACTTACTCAAAATCCTTCTCATTTTCCACAAATATATTGTATCTGATGTGATCCAAGGTGTTTCTTCCAAAACAGTTGAGAAGGGCAGAGATTCATGTATGTTCTACTGGTGAAACCCCAGTGCTGGGAGAGCTTTTCCAGATTATGTTTCTGATGAATAATACATAGGCTGCTGAATTCATCTGGGTGTTAATTGGGTTTTAAAGAACTTGGTAGTTAAGGCAGTGTATGAAAAGAGACACAGAGAGATCAAAGTGACATTTAGTTGCACCTGATTGTTTTTCACTTCGCCCTTATTCCTGCTTCCCCTGTTACCTCCTTTCTCCATAAATGATAAGATTTCCTTTGTTAAATCCTTTGTTTTGAAGTTAACATTTTGTGCATTTGTGTTTCAACTGCCTTTATTTCAAACACTAATGCTTCTTTTTCAATTAAAGGGTCTAGTGCTGGGAAAAGGTACTCCCCTCAGTTTGTGGAAGCTGCCAAGCTGCTCCATTGGAATGGACATTTCAAACCCTGGGGAAGAACAGCTTCCTATGCTGAAGTCTGGGAGAAGTGGTATGTCCCTGACCCTGCAGGCAAGTTCAACTTGATCCGCAGACACTCGGAGGCCTATGAAGCAAAGTAGAGTCCATTTGAATAAATGATGACATTTTCTCAGGAAACTTCTGGAGCCAAGCAGAATATTTTTCTTTAAGCCAACTTGTATTACAGAGCCGACCCTGCCTTCTGGAGCACAAGGTGATGCACTTGTTCAGGTGCAGTTCTGAAATGCACAGGTCCAAAGGAGGCTCGTGTCACCTGTGTGACACAAGATGCTACTCCACAGCACTACAGAAAACAAGGGAAGATCTCCACCAACGAGCACTTTTGTTTATGTCATTTCAGTTGTGTCCTCTTGCTCTTTACTACAAGTCTTCTAGCAGCGGATCATTTTGTCAATAACAGAAACAAAGTTTCTAAGAACAAGATACAAATTCAGCTGGTGCTTGCACCAGCAAATCTTGCACAGCAATGTACTGTAATTAAGAGCTGCCTGGGTTTTGTTTTGTTGTTTGTTTTGTTATCCTGTGAAATAATTCCCTTAACAACCCTTTCTTGCATGAAATCTCCTCCCAACCATTTCTGTTTAAGTCTTTCTTACAGAATTCTGCAAAATAGAATTATTTTTGAAAGATTAATCCTTTGAGTATTATTTCACTATGCAAAATGGTGTTAACTGCCAGTGAACGCTAAACCAGTTTTTTTTGTAAAGTGGTGGATGAAACTTTGTTCAAAAATAAAGCTAATTGTAACATGCTGACTCCAGCCTCAGGTAAATGGCAATCTTATTCCAGTCTTGATATAGGATCCTTTGTACACAGTAGCAAGTGATTAAAGCCAAAGTGAATTGATCTGGTCTTTGTGAAAGCAATCTAATTCTAAAATAGTACAAGCCACTACTTTTGGGGACCAGGCTGTATTAATTACAGATCAATTTTGTTATTGTTGAGTTCCTCTTAGTTCTCTCGAGTAAGCTGCACTCTGCTATAGTTTTTCCTGCTGTGCCTTTCCCCATCTGGGAACTCATCAAATGAGATGCCTGTGCCCTCTGCAGCCAGCTGCCCATCACCTGTGCCACAGGTAAGTTGGTTTGTTTTTTTATAGTTGTATTGTTGAGTGGTAGTTATTATTAGCTGAGATATCCCAGCAGCCACTGTGCCAACTACTCCATGTAACAGAGGTTTGTACTCAGGGGAGAATGTTCAGACAAAAGGCTTTGTGTTCATGCACTGACAGCTGAGTCTGCCTGCTCTGAAACACAGGGCAGCAGAGGTAAAGGACTCCTTCATGACTGTGAATATGGTTTTAGTTCTGCTTTAAAAGGATTTCAAACTGCTGCTCTCATTGCAGTCACTGCCTGTAGTTCTGTTTCTATCAGGGATACCCTGATATGGTTTGTTACCTATTGTCTTTTCCTGGGTTTTGATGAACCATTAGAACAAGAACCATTTTTGTCCTTGAAGCAGTTAGGAGCAATTAAGTAAATTCTCTTGCCAACTTTGAAAGATTTTACTTTGACTAGCTCACACCAATGCAATTCAGCTGAGCAAGCTGTGTTTTAGCAGGCTTGAAGGAACTGTTTGTGTATGCACTTGACATCTTTTTAAGCTGCCCATGAGAATCTCTGCCTCAGCATACACTGAGGGAAAACACACTTATTTATCAAAGAACACCAAAATCATACTTTTCAGTTAATAGGAAGAAAACAAATGCACAGGAGGTATTTGGTGTCAGGCATTTATTATAAACACTTAGTTCTTTGAGCAGCTGCAGGGCCTCTTGGCAATTCTCTTGCTATCCCACTTCTGCTATGGGCTGAGCACAGCAGCCCATCCTTGTTTCACAGAGCAGTGTTCTGCTTCATATTGGCCAGTTATTGCCAGGTGTAACAAGTGCCATCAGGAAACAACTCTTGTTCAAGGGCACTGTAAGATCAATCAACTTATTCCCCAGTGGCGAGGGATTACTAATAAAATCTCATTTACCATTCCCAGCGAGGCTTCAGAATGTAAGAGTGTTTGGGTAAATTACCTTGTATCTAGCTGAAATAAGGAGCATTTTCTAGCCAACCCTTAACATGTGAAAATTCGACAAGTTCTGCAAAAATGTACTGAAAAATCACTGTCTAAAGTCATGCTCTAAGGGTGAACTCTTCGTAATCCTCTAGGAAAACTCAGATTTGTTGTTTGAATGCGACTAGAATGAAACATTTATAATTTCTTTTTCAAAGACAAAGGGTTTATCCTCTTGAAAGGTATTTTATAAGGCAAAATGAACAGACAAAATGAGTCTATTGGGAATTTCTTAAATTAGGCTTTAATATAGGAAATAAGCTTTATGACAAAGCTGAATAACAATCAGTTTCCTAGACCTGTATAAAATCTGCAGCTATCAAGGGAGATGCACTATTATGTACATTATCTGACACAGCAACAACTGAGTCTTTGCAGCAGCTCTGGTTGTGCAGCTCTCCTCCAGCTTCTGCTGCAACCCCAGTGTTCCTGACTGTTCTGAAAGCGAGTAGCAGCTCTCCAGACAGTGCCTTCCCACCTGCTTTGTTACACATAGTCTGTATTAAAGTCATAGGCATCATCTTCATCTGCTGGTTTATCTAAGCTGAAGGACAGTGATCTGGAACGTTCATTTCCTGAGAAGAGAAATTCATGTGTTAGTGAAAGCAGTGCAAATCCTGGAGCTTCCAGAGCCCATCCTTATGCCAGGGTTCTGAATACACACCTGCCCCCTGCCCTTTGGAACTTCTAGGATTTGTTTGGTGTTTTCCAGGCTCTGCTTTTCTGGTGAGCTGAACTTGGCTTTCCTACAAGTCAGAAATCAGACATTATTTTAAATTATTAATGAAATCTCCTATGCAAATGAAACCAAACAGAGTCTGGGGAAAATGTGGATGGCCCCTTGTATAGCTGAGCCTCACTGCTGAGGCCAAGTGACTTGGAACAATGTTGTTTCCTTAATTCAGGATAAAAGCCCAACCCTAGTGAAACCTCATTTACCTCTATGATATCATCATCATCATCTTCTTCCATATCATCTTCACCATCATCACTTTCTGTGAATTCCTCTTCTTCCTCCTCTTCTTCTTCCTCTTGCTCCTCCTCCTTGCTTGTTTCCATGTTTGCCCACTTTGATTCTTCCTCTATCACTTTATTTTCCTCTATTATGCCACTTGTCATTCCAGCTGACTGAAAAGCAATGCTGCTTGCTGGACTGGGGTGCTTTAAAGCTGCAGAAAACACAGGAAGTGTCTGTTCAGTCTCTGTCATTCAGCACAGATGTCATGCCCAGCCCCCAAGTGGGGACACTGCAGTTCTGCCCCCTCCCTGCCACAGACAGGGCTCCCACACAGGGTTCTGCCATCAAAGCAAGGAAATTCCCTGAGAAAAGCTTTCCCTGAGGCATCTACAGCAAACTGCGAGGAGCTGGAAATCCTGGATTTGAGTGCAGGTAAGTTTACCTCAGTGGGTTTAATTAGAGAGCAGGAAAAAATTCTTTACTGCAAGGATGGTGAGGGCCTGGCACAGGTTTTCCAGAGAAGCTGTGGCTGCCCCATCCCTGGGAGTGTTTGAGGCCAAGCGGGAGCGGGCTCGGACTAATCTGGTCTGAGTGAAAGGTGGCCCTGCCCACAGCTGGGGGTTTGGAACAAGATGGTCTTTAAGGCCTCTTCCAACCCAGGCCAATCTGTGACTCTGTGCTTAATGGTAGTCTATTATAGGAACAGTCCTACCTTGAACAGTGTTGCTGTTTTCTTGATCTAGGTTATTTAAATTAAAGCCTTCCTGCATTTCAGCTATTTTTTGTTCTGTAAGATAGGGTGGTAGCTTCTGAAATCCTGGAGGTTGTGAGTAGTACTTTATTCTGGCTCTGAGAAAATAAAAATCAGCATTAAAAAACAACTAAATATAACAGAGTTAAATCACTGTATTTAAAAATAAAACCCAGAGCACAAAGCTCTCAAACTAGTTTTCAACAGCAGTTCAACAGATATTAAAATTTGACTCTGAAGTTGTCAACAGTATTAAGGGGATAGCCCACTCCTGAGAGGAAAATGCAATGTGACTTTGTCACCACAGATCACCTGCCTGTAAAAGCAGCTGAGCCACTTGAGCAAGGGAGATAGTCAATTACTGAATGTGAGTTACATTTATTCCTACCCTCAGAATACAGGAACCATCCTAAATTTCCACAGAAAGTTTGCCACATCCTTTCCTGTCTAGGAGAGGACAACATGGACTTGGTATTTGAGAGGAAAGCATATTTCCATTACAGAAACTGTCTATGGAGTAATGTGCAACAGGTTTTGACTCTTCTCATGTATCCTTCACTACTTCAGAAAATTATCTGTGGATAGCATTCTCTGAATCTGCTGGATGATCCAGCTCTTTACCCAAGTGAAATGTGAGAAAGGAAGGGGAAAAAGCAGCCTCTCCTTTTTAAGTACTTGGACTCAGTGCTTCTGCTGTGCTGGATTAACAGTGAGAGAAAAGTGAGCAGCACAGAGCAAAGTTCACAGCATACCTACCCTGTCCAGTCACAAAGCACTAATTTAGCCATATTTTCTATGTCAGGAACACCTCCCTTTTTCAGCATGCCCCTCTTCTGAGCCAGTAAAGATAAAAACTCTTCAGGGTCCCTGAAATCTGGGATATTATAGTGCATCATTACCTAGGGTAGAAGAAAATGGCACATTTAGAAAGAGATGCTCATCCTTCTCATAGTTTTAGGAGTAAAAGAGCAAATAAAGTTGGTTAACAGTGAGGACAGAGTAAGAGAAAAGCTGTTTTTCTCATGCATGTGGGAGTAAACATTAGAAAACAAAATGCCTACTTCATCAACAAACTCATCTGCCATTCAAGCAGACTCGTGGGTGTACAGAGACAGTGTAGGCACACAGTTTGTGGTGATTGGAGTGGGGCTGGCCCAGCCCCATCCCCAGTGGCACAGCTGTGAGCAGCAGGTGAGCAGCACTGACAGCAATGAGCCATGGAGTGCCCTGGGCACTGAGCAACCTCCAAAGGGAGCAGAGGGCACACAGGGGCAGTGCATCAATGTGAGGGGTGTGAAAGGCTGGGCTGAAGAACAAGAAGGGCAGATGCTTGAAGCCTTCTGAAGGGGTAAGGTGTTACTGTGTATGGGCTGAAGCTTTCTGAAATTGTACAGGGACACTCTGTATTGTGGTCATCTCAAATGTGACATGTGCTGCAATGGGACAGCACACTGCTCTCTGAAAACATTTCTCCAAGAACTGAAAGGCAATTAGGCTTAGGTTAATTTGCTTGAAACTAGAGTGAAATCAGAGTTGGATCTGAGGTCTTCACTGTAACCTAGGCAACAGAGGCAGTATCATCATTTTTCACTCTGATTGTGTGGTGATGAGGTCTTAAAAGCAATGCTGTTTACTCTGGCTGTCAGGACTGTGGCATGCTGTTCTGCCTTCTGTTTGTAAGGATGAAGGATCACACTTGGCATTGCCACTTTGCATCGTTTGGGAAAGCAGTTCAAAGACTATCAGAATTACCTACAGCAAAATGAACTTTCATCACTGGGCTTAAGAAACCTACAGAGAAGTGTGATGCAGTGAGAGACATAGAAAAAAGATGGAGCTCACCTGCTGCTTACTGCAGTGATTTATTATGGCATTTACTCCTTCAAGCACATCTGCTGAGTCTGATCCTTCAGGGTCTATGACACTTCTCAAGGCCAGAGCAAGGGCACTGTTAGAAGGATCTGCAATTATACCTGGACTGTCCAGCATCTTTGTCTGCTTATCAAGGTGCACAGTTTGCATGGACCTGTTCAGAGGAAAATGCACTGTGAGCAGATAATCAGTGAAGGACTGGTAATGGTGAGGGATGCAAGACACAAAGCTCAGTGTTGGATTGAATGTACTTCATACAGTCAGTTTCAGTGTTCTGTCATCATGTGCTTTGTGTAGGATAGAAATTTAAACAAACACAACATCAAGTTTTGTATCCCCTGGAGAGAGAGCATGCATCACACATATCAATACCTTGCATCTTACAAATTTTAATGTGCATTTAAGACTGCACACTGGTGTGCTTTGCCCCTAATGTACTGAAACACAACAAACAAGGAAAGGAACAGCTTTTATCAGACTGAGCTTACTTGGTAACACCTCTTGCCAGGCCAACATTACAAGCACGCTTTCCTTTCAGACTGTTGATTATGCTGCTCTTTCCCACGTTAGGGAAACCTGAGGAAAAATCACATAAATCCTTGTAAATTAAGTAAGAAAACGGCTTTTTAACACCCATCAAAATGTACCTTTGCTAAGGTAAGCATCAGTGTGAGATCAGAGTTGGATCTGAAGTCTTCACTAGAGAAATAAGACAAAGCATGTATCCTCATTTCTCACACTTGTAGGATTTGTAGTGCTATGTTCTAAGGGATTTTTGTCAGGCATGAGGAAGGCAGGGCCAGTGGAGCACATATCCTGCCTTCCTCTGGCTCCCACAGATCCCTGTGCTACACATGGAAGTGCACCATGGATCCCTGGCAGCTGAAGTACTACAACACTGAGAGCCTTAGATCAAAGAACAATGACTGCAAAGCTCATTAGCAAACCAGGTGTTAACAGTTTTACCCAGTGCAGTAATACAGGATCCCAAAGCTTTAACAGGAGAAGGAAACTCCTCCTATTTCTCCAAACACTTACCTACCACCCCAACCTGAATGGCTTTGTCTTGTGTCTTGCCATATCCTTGAAGAAGCTTCAAAAGGCATTTGCTTCCAAAATACTGAGAGGTTTCTGAGAAATCAACACGTGCATGTCTTTTTGTGACCTGTTCCTGCTACAGGATTCAAAGGCAAAAAACCCCATGGTCAGGAGCTACTAAGGAAGATAAAATATGGACATTTAGATTTATTAATCTACTGTAATTGCAGTGGTAAGAATCCCCCCACTGGACTGCAAAGCTCAGTCAAAGTGTAAAGGCAAATCCATCAGTCCCAGAAGTGCAATCAAACCAGGGGAAAAGGAATTTTAAAGAAGTTTCAACATGTATTACTGCAAACACATGACCTTTTCAAGGGACAGCCTGTAGGGCTCTTACCATAGTCTTGTCCTTCATCATTGTTGCTGACTTAAAAGCAACAGTTGGAAACTCCTTCTTCAAGTAATTCAGCCATTTCTCTATGTTGTCCTTTGGCACTAAATCTGGAAAGAAGAGAGCAGTTCTTTCACTCCTCAGATTACTCTTGCCATGACAAATACCCTTTGGCTGAGAGTTCTAATATGAAGTACTGGGTACTGTCCCCAAAGGCACACACAGTCTCTGCCTCAGCAGAACACATCACAATTACATTTCTGGTCTCTGTATTAGGTTTTTAATGCTAGGGTCTTGCTAGAAGACTCTGTATGGCACAGAATGATGTTCTGTGAAGGATTACCCACAATCCTTGCAAAGGCTACTTTACCACAAAGTTCCCTTGTTGCTCTCAGTATTTTATTTCCTTTATTTAGCTGAAGGTATTTGGTAATTTCCAGCCTTTTTAGCGAGCTCAGAGTTGGATCTCATGTCTTCAGTGGAATCTCAGATTCCTTTAAAATCTTCATAGCTCACCTACCACAGTGCCTGTAACACTGTGAGAAAACCTGTGCTTCTTACCAATTTTGTTCAGAACCAACAGCAGCTTTTTGTTGCCTCCAGAGGAAGTGACAGCTTGCTCCAGCTGAGGACACCTGCAGCCCATTGGATCTCTGGCATCCAAAACCTCCAGAACCACATCTGAGGCCTCAAGCACCTGGGTCAGAAACAAGACAAGAATCAAACAAGACACCACAGACCGATGACAATTCTGGTATAGCTGTGGCTTACAAAAACAGGTGTAAATATTTTCTGTTGTAAAATCCCTTATTTCAGTGGTCTAGTTTCTCACAGCCAAACTTTGTGTTCTAAACAGTAATACAAAAAAAGGAAAATAACAAATGGTCTTATTGCTGACTCTCATCTAATGATATAAAAACAGTTAAAGCATTTCACCTTCATGAGCTCCCTGCAGAATGATTTCTTAGAATTCTTATTCAGTGGTTTTTTAGTCTTTCCTTTAGATTTGCCAGAAGATTCCTAAAGCAAATAAAAACAAAAGGGAATTATTTAAATGAGAATTAGTGTATAATAATTGTGTGCATATTCAGCATGAAAATATAACATGCTACTTAACAAGGTGCATTTTCAGGAGGACTTCTACAGGTTCAGGAATCAAAATCATTCAAGACAGGACCCCTACCTTTCCCTCTGCTTGCTCCTTGATTGCAGCTGCATTCTTTTTAGCTTCCAGCTTCCTCTTCTTTTCATGTTCTTTCTGTCTGTTGAGCTTCTGCTTTTGTTTCAGTTCTTCAAGCTGATTGCAAAGAAAAACCCAGGACAGATAAAACATTTTTGAAGGTGCTCTTTCTCCCCATTCCTGACCCAATCTCCTGAGTCAGCTCAGTGAAAGGTCCTGGCTGTCCAAGTGACTCTGGGGACTTTTTTTTGCATCCTGCCCGGAGGCATTAGCTTGATCCCAAGGCAGCAGCTCTGCAGCCACCACTACAGCTGACAAACGTTGCATTAGTGCACACTGCAGCCAGCAGATCCCTATTTTCTGTGTAAGCACACAAAGCCATAACTTAACTCCCAGCACTCTGATAGGACATTTCTGTATCTCAGCACCACGGGGAATTCTGACTGCATTAGCAATGTCACTTCCAGCACGTTCCCACGCACAGCGAGGAAACAAAGCTTAAAAATAAAAGAGCAAATCACTGCACGCTGTACAACGCTGGAAATAAACACATCATTTTTCCAAAGCACGAGTCTGCTGGGACCATGTACCACCACTGGGCCTCTGAGTGCACACCAAGCTTCCTTAGAGCGAGGGACGCTCTGAGCTCCTGTCCCTCTACCACGGGCCGTGTTTTACCCTCTGCTTTCTTTGCTCGGCTTCCCGCAGCAGCTCTTCCTTAAACGGCGCAGCGCTGGGAATTCCGGGGTCCTTCTTGGGCTTTTTGTGTCCGCGTTTCTTGGCCTCCTTCCGGACCTTTCGGTGGTGTTCTCTGATCTGAAGGCAGGCAAAGGAACCATGTCAGTCTAAGGCCCAGAATTTGAGCGCAGCGGCCCCAGCAAGGCCAAAGGCGGCGGGGGGCCGGGCCGGGCCTCACCTTCTTCTGGATCTTGTAGCGCTTGTGGCAGCTCAGCCTCTTGCTCGCCTTCCGCAGCTCTGCAAGGCACCGCGCCCGTCAGCGCCGCGTACCCACACACGCATCCCCGCCACCGAGCTCCCGCCGCCGCCGTTCCCCCGAGCCCCAGGCCCCGATTCCCGCCCCCTCGATCGCTGCCGCTCGCTTGGCCACGAGCGGCCGCCACCCCGGTGCCAGGCCGGCTGCCGGGCCGCCTCCCGGGCCCGTCCCGCCCCGTCCCGGTGCCCGTCCCGGTGCCCGTCCGGAGCCGCTCCCGGCGCTCACTCGGTCGCTTCATGGCGCCGCCACGTGCTCCCGCCGGCGGGCGCTGCCGTAAAGCGCGCCGGCGCTGCCCCGCCGGGGTGTCGCGCGGGCTCGGCGCGTTGGGCGGCCGGGCGCGCTTTGCGGCAGCGGCGGCGGCGGCACCGGCGGTGTCGGGACGGGCGGTACCGGCGGGACGGGACGGGCCGGGCCGGGCGGACCCCGCGCAC
>NW_024506993.1:14871530-15177887 GCF_017590055.1 Onychostruthus taczanowskii | reverse complement strand
CGGGGCGCCGAGCGCCGCCCGCCCCTGTCACCTGCCCCGGGCCCGGGCCGTGTGCCGACTCGGTCCCCGGCCGCCGGCCCGGGTGCGCCTCAGCCCTTCCTTCCCGCCCCGTTCCCGCCGTGTTCCCCGTGCCGGCGGCGGGCCGGGCCCGCGGGGTGACAACGGCCGCTCCCGGGGCGGGCCCGGGGACAGCGGCGGGTCCTGCCCGCGGTGGCGGCAGCGCGGGGCGGGCCCGGGACGCAGTGCTGTCCGCCCGGAGCCGGGAAGGGCTTTCCTTTGTTTCCTGAGGGATAACCCCTCACCTCCCGGGCCGGGCTCCGGCCCCTCGGGGCAGTTACACACTCGGTATCTTTGTTCCTCGTCCCGGTGTGGCGAAAACGATGGATGTGCCGTCCCTCTCGCTTTCTCGCCAGCTTTGCCCTTTTACAGTGCCCGGTTGCCGCCAGCCCCCCCTTCCCATCCCGTGGCAGCTTTCAGTGGGATCGGTAACCGGGGGAAATTCCGGCTGCGTTTCCCTTCCCTGTTCCCTTTGCTAAATTTACCGTGGTTCGTGTTTCTGGTGAAACGTGGGAGATCCTCATAGCAATATGTACTACCCGTGGTATCTATTGGCTTTTAGCTCTCCTCTGCCTGGAGGCAGAAGATGAACCTCCAGTGTGCTAGAATGTTTTGTTTTAAGTGTATTATGTCCGACGTGTGTAAAACCTGTTGCTGTAGGGAGGTTGGAGTGGGTGATACTTGTGGTCCTTCTGTACGGCCTTTGGGAGAGACAGCCTTCCTTCCCCTGTTGTGTATATCAGTACACATTTGTGAATTAGTCATGGCCAAAGCACTTCTTGCTGTGGCTTTGTGACATTTTTATGGCTGGTGAGGAGATTCTCAAGCTCCTGTTGCATTGGAGGTGCTCACTGATAGCAGTCTTGGTGTGACTGTTGAAAGACTTGTGAGCCAGCAGTGTGATTGCAGAAGCTCTGGCAGAGAGGTTCTTCAGTAAAACTGTGTTTCTGTGCACAGCTGAGTTTAGGAGTGTGGCAGTTTAGAGAGCAGTTTGTGTTTTGGAGCCTCACCTTCAGTTACATCAGCAGGTCTCTCACTGAGTGTTGCTGATGTTGTCCAGACTGATCTGTGTTTTGCACGGTTATTAGAGGAGAAAAACGTGCTTGGGAGGCTGTGTGTGAGTGGTGAGGGTACCTTGGTCACAGCAGTGTCACAGTATGGCTGAGCCACAGCATTGTGCCTCAGACAGTGGACGTGGAGCAGCTGATGTGCAGTCTGCAGGCAGGTGCTGGTTGGGAGGTTCCCAGATCTTTATTTCAGGATGGGACTGGACTGAGTGTACTCTTGGGTTCCTGGTTGAAGCAGAATTATTGATTCTGGTAGTCCCTCCTGCCTTTTTTCCACAACCAAGGGCTTGTGTTTCCCAGCACGTGCCTGGTGGAGCCGCTCCAGACTGTAGCCCTCAGATGGAAGTTGGGGGCAGTGCCAAGGCTTGAGGCTGTTGTCAGTTCCCAAAATGAATTGCCTGCTGATAAACCACAGAGCTTCTCTGCATGTCTGTGTTATAAAAATGTCCAGAGTGCTGAACAGGAAAAGAACCTCTCTGGGGTTTGACTGAAGGCAGGAGTTGGAAGAGCTACACAGAATCAAACATTTTGCCATAAAGTGTTTCCATATTTCACATGGAATTTCTGTGAAAAAAATCAGGCTTGGAGACTGCATAGAAATTGAAACTGGATTTTTAGTGTATGGCTGCAAACATACTGCTTACTTCTGTGTATAAAAATCTATTCTGAAGAGTGTTGGAGGTGCATCATCTTAGAGTTTATTAAGTGTTTGTTGACCTTAAGATTATGTTGTTTTAAGCACTGTACTGCTTTGCATTCTGTAACTTTTAGAGCTTTCTGGTTTGTACTCTCAGGTCAGGTATCACTTCTGTTTACTTTCTGCTCTGCTTGAATGAATCATTCTCTAGCAAGTGGCTGTGAAATCTGTAATGCATATTCAGGAACATTAGAGAAATGTATTTTTACTGTGACAATGACAGAAGTGTCTAGCATTCTGTGTACAAAATTACTTTGTAGAGTTTCTGCTGGGCTAAAAAAAGTTGCCTTCTGTTTCTTGCTTTTTTTCTCTGTCACTGTAATTATCCACTTTATTCTTTGATTTTATTCTTTATCTGCCTACTCTGAATTTTCTTCCCTGTCTCTTTCCTTTTTCTTGTCTTCCAGTTGTGGCTGTACTAACACCATTACTGGTTTGCCACTCTTAGAGTGTCCTCTTCTCGCAGTATCTGTGCTTGCCCATCAGACACTATGAGGAGATTGGCTTTTCGAGGTGCTGGTTCTACTCTGGTAAATCTGGTAAATTATTGATTGGATCTCCATCCCTCTGCCTTGGCTTTTTGCTTTTCTTTTTCCTAACTGTTAATTATTCCTACCTTATTCATCTCATGTGTGTGCCTGAAGTTATCTCTGTCTCTAACAAAAATGCTTTAACACAGTTATGTTGTGCTGCCATACCTTGTCAATCATCTGAGTGCCTCCTAAAAGAAATCCCTGGATTTGATTGGGAGATGGGGATAGGCTGGGATAGATGTATCTGTTCTGTCCTCAGCCTTTGAGATAGCCCCAAATAAAGATACTTTTCTGATGCTGTCACTGGAGGTTGGGAAAGAGCCAACAGCTTGTTCCATAAGTTGCCATAGTTGTTGCATGGTAATTATTCATTTGTCACTGCTTGTGTTGGTAAATGCAAAACTATGGCCAAAAGAGGAGGGGGCTTTTCCTGCTTCTCCATGGTTGAGCCATTCATCCCACACATAAGTGGGAGTGGGAGGTCCCACAGTGATCCAGGCCTTTTTTTCTCTTGAATATAACACAAGGTATTCTGTGGCCCTTTTCATTTGTGATTTGTTTTGGTTGGTTGTTTTTTTTTCTTTGTTGGTCTGTTTTTCGTGGTTTTTTAGTTTGCCATGGGATGAAGAGTTTTTGCACCAGAACTGAGCATGTGTCTCTGTACAGTTTTTTTTGTTGAAATCAGTGGTTCTTGCTTAGTTGTCGTGCATGGGATGTGGTATGAAAATGTAGAGTTTAAGAACTGCTAATTCAGTGTGAGCTTGAGGGTTTCTGGCCTTGCTGTCATTGGTGACTGTAAAACTGTAGGAGCATTTTGATTTCCCTTTACTCTTGGGAATTTCCACAAAGGTGGAGTTCACAGAAATGGCTTAACTGACCTGTAGCACTTGGCAAATGTATCAGCAGAAGCGTTGCTAGCTCTGTGGGTAGCTCTGAGCAGAGGGTTTGGACGCAATGCCAGGGCTTTAAGAACGTTTCTGTTCATTATAGAAGAAGTTGGATTCCATGGGTTCCAAGAGGCGAAGAGCGACCTCTCCTTCCAGCAGCGTCAGCGGCGGGGACTTCGACGATGCCCATCACTCCACCAATGTACCAGGCCCAAGCAGGAAGAGGAGGAGACTTTCCAACCTCCCCACTGTAGATCCTGTTAGTACCTTCTTACTGATTGCACCTTTTTTCTTGGGGATGCTGTGTCCCTGTCTGGTATTGCTGGAGTGTAGAATTAATGACCATATGTAGCACATGTACTCTGGCCCTGAATCTGTTCCTGCCTTGGCTGTGCTGTGTTTAGGACCTCGTTCAGCTTTAGCTTTGGCTTGGTCCTGGCCCACCACTTTCATGTTTTTCTTTGCTGTTTTGTTTTTGCTGCTTTTCTCTTTTTGCTGATGATTTTAGCAGATGGAAGGATGTTGGAGAACGAGCTGAAATCATAATGTGCAGAAGCTGAGAGCTGTGTCTGCATAGCAAATGCAGAAGGATGAGTGGGGAATGGCACAGGCAGTGATTGCTGAAGTGTACAATGCCTCTGCTATGCCTTTGCATGAGCAGTCTACTGTTAATTAACTGCAGGGCAGAAGAACCCCTGTTGTTATTGTAGATGCCTGTAACTTGGAGAGAATTGCACTGAATTAATTTACATGTTGGGTATTTTACTTAGAATTAGTATTAAAATAAAGCTCCCTGTGTTCAAAAAGTAAGTGGAGATCCTGCAGTACCTGGCACACTTGTCATGTATCCTGCTAAAGAGTGAGGTGCTCCAGTTGCTTCTCACTTCTGCTTTAGGGCATGCTGTAGATTGGCAGCTTGTCCTTCCCTTTATAAGTAGGCTTTTGTTTGTTACCTCCTTAAAATTCTCTCCCTTATTTCATTGTTCTTGCCTTTCAGATTGCTGTCTGTCATGAGCTCTACAACACCATCAGAGACTACAAAGATGAGCAGGGCAGGCTCCTTTGTGAGCTCTTCATCAGGGCACCCAAGAGAAGGTAAGGCCACAGCTCTGGTTAAACCTTGAACTTGAGATTTAATCAGGGAGAAGTGGAAATTGATAAATACTTCAGCAATAATTTCTGAAAAAAATCTGAGCTCCATTTGTTATTGTTTCACATCAGTGTTTGATCTAGGTGTTTGATGTAATTATTCAATGGGATATGCTTACATTGGTGCTCTTTTTTCAGGAAAAAAAAAAGGATACACTAAATTAATTTGTGATACCTGCCTAAAACATCCATGCCTTTGATTATAAGATATTCTTTATAGGTGGTGGGATGTAATACTAAGGACACAGCTTGGGAAGGTTAATAGAAGTGAACCTTGAAAATGCAGTAGCTAAGAGGCTGAATTTTCTATTAAACTTAGAAAATTGAGGACACTAGCAGAACATACATGAAGTGAGCTGACTGATAAGCACTATCCAGATCTTTTAGCTGTAACAGAAATGTATTGGAACTTTCTTTGGTTTATTTAGTCATAAACATGCACAAGCTTTAGTGCTGTGGTTTGGGTTTTACTGCTTGGAATATGATGCCTGTTTTTGTCATTGCAACAGAAATCAGCCAGATTATTATGAAGTGGTTTCTCAGCCAATTGATTTAATGAAAATCCAACAAAAGCTGAAGATGGAGGAATATGATGATGTGAATGTGCTGACTGCTGATTTCCAGCTTCTCTTTAACAATGCAAAGGCTTACTATAAGGTGAGCAAACTACATGTAAAGGCTTAAATCCATTGTAAAAAGAGTAGAGATGTTAAAATTCTGCCTTGGTTTGGCCAAAACCTCTTCAGTTTAGCCTGAAGTATTATTGGTAAGAGAGCAGTATATATTGCAGTTACTTGCATGTATTTTCATAATGTTGACTGTATCTTTCTAAGATCTCCTGCTATAACAAATTTTCTGTGGAAAATCATAAAATAATGTGGGGATGATCTTCATGTAGTTTTCCAAAAGAGATCAAAAGCAAAAATGGAAATATAAACTGAGAAAAATATCCCTCTTTCAAAGCCTTCTCATTTTACAACACTTTGAAATGGAGAAAGATTTCTTTTTTTTTTCCTCCCAGAAGGAAAAGTTTCTGCTAACAGCGAGCTTATGATAGGAGTGTTGAATCTTTCTCTTCCATTTGCCACTTAATAAAATGAAAAAAATGCACATTGACTGTCATGGTCAGTGATGATAGATGTGAATGTAATGTCATCAAGACAACCCCCATGGCAATTCCCCCATCTGGGTGTGAGTTTTATCATGGACACTAATGGGTTTTATTGCAGTTTTCATAAGGAAGTGGGGAAAAAGTTGATTAATTTTGTTTAATGAAAGGCCATGTTAAATCCATAAACCAGTGAAATTGTATGTGGTGAATGAGGTGATACAGCAAATCTAAACCTGCTAATACTGCTTTTCACATATCTTTGACTTTGGAGATGATCCAAATGAATGCATCCTGAATAACCTGAATAACCCAGCTGGGGTAGCCAGGTGACATCCAGGAAGGCAGTGTTTGTTTCACTTGTGTGTGTGTGTGTAGTAGCTTCTTGAAATCAGACTTATGCATTTGCACATTCTGCTTCCAGGAGGAAAAGCACAAAGATTTCCAAATCCATTTTGTACTCCTGGAGCTTTGCAAGGCACTCAGTGTGAAAACCCCAATATTAATGGATTAGTGGCAGGAAAGAATGATTGGGATTTTACAGAATGTGTGCTGCCTTTGCCTATAGAATTGTGGGCTCAACATTTAACTGTGTCATAGAGATCTTCCATTAGACTAAAAATAGGTATCCATTATTGCAGGATGAAGGAATGTTGGCAGTTCCAGAGAATTATGGAGCTATGAGCTGGAGGTGTGGCACAAAAACTTAATCTCTTCTTCTTTTCACCTTTTACCTTTCCCAGGCAGCTCCATGGCATGGGCAAACCAGGGACAGTGATTGATTGTCAAGGTCTTTATTCCAGCAGATGTTTTATTGGCAGTGCTCCAGCAGAACAACAGCCTTTGGGGTTTTTTGTGTTTTTGGTCAAGTCTCACTCCTAAGCATCTTGCATTAATACAGAAGGAAGCAGATTTGTGGAGCAGGATACCCTTAAAAAAATCTGCTTTTCTTAAGCAGCATCTGGTCTCATGTGATGAGAATATTTAAGCCTAATAAGGCAAGATTAAGAACAGTTCTCATGTTGGTTTCTCATTTGTATTACAAGCTGTCAGAGGTTGAGAGGGTGAAGTAAGAAGAGTGCAATCAGCAGTAATAAGGTGATATTATCAGCAGGAATACCTGAAATGGAGCCTAAATGAGAGAGGAAAGAGAAGGAAAAATACATGTGTGGAAAAGCTGTCTTTGTTCTGGGTAGTGGTAATAGGCACGTGCTTGTCTGCCACTACCAGTTCTGTATTTTTAAAAGTTAATTTTCTAACTAATGCTTCTACCTCTTCTAAAAGATGTATCTAGAGGTGTACCCAGTGGTGGAATGTTGTCAGCTTCTTTGGAATTTCCCAGTTAATGCTGAGTGAAAACCATTGCAGTGCTTTCAAAGATATTTATTGCCATTCTTCTATAGAAGTTCATTTTCAAGTGCCACGCAATGACAGCAGTATTGGCTTAAATCAAATTTCTGGCATACTGAAATTTAATCTGTTTTAAATGCTGGTGGTGTACTTCAGCAAAACCCAGTGATTTCTCCAGATTCATCTAGATGGCTTGTCCAAGCCTCAACCCAGCTAGTTTTACTGCAAAGTTTTCTGAAAGACTTGGATGCTTTTGAGTGATACAGGTTATATTTTCCAATGCTTATTGTGATTCTTAGCTCCTCTGTCAAAGAACAAATGAAGCAGGAATTTCCCAAGTTTCCTATTACTTATATTTAATAACTTCCAGCTGGTAACTTAGAAATTTCTCCCAGATGAGAGTGCCCTGAGTTTTGACTGGAATGCTTGATTTGTTTTTGCAGCCAGATTCTCCTGAATATAAAGCTGCCTGCAAACTATGGGAGCTGTATTTGCGCACAAAAAATGAATTTGTTCAGAAAGGTGATGCTGAGGAAGACGATGATGATGAGGAAGGACATGACAATCAAGCAAATTCTGAATTAGTAAGTGTGGGATGACAGCTGCAGAAGGGGGAGGCTGTAACTGTGGGTGTCAGCTGGCTCTGAGAGGGTGAAATTCATTGAGTAACATTTTCATTGTTAAATTATGCCCCAAAGGATATTTCTTACAGAAGTTTGTTAGTTAATCACTTCACAGCATTGTATGTGTGTTTCACTTTTGCCTAGCAAAAAAAGCTGTGAGGTTTTCTGATATGGGTATAGCATGGTTCTGGTTTAATTGGAATAATATGAAATGTGCTTGAATTCATGCCAACACTGAGGTTTGTTTCAAGCAAGATTCATGCCTAATGACATCAGTTATCACCAAGTGCCCCATTCAGTCAGTCCAGCTTTTCCTGGAGTGTTATGAGAGGAAATTTGGGCTAGCCTGGTTTTTGTGATATTGGGATGCACATTTTCAGTAGCTGTGATGTGTGTCTGATAGTCTGCAATGTAAAGCTGAAATTAAGAGTTTTTTAGTGTACCTGTACCTGCATAAACAATAGTCTTCAAAAGTTCCATCTGTATTTTGTAGCTGATTTTTTTCTGCCTTTGAAATGTATTTCTTCCTGTATTTCAGCACAACTTGAACCACTCCACTCTGGCTGCTGTTAAAACTTCTTTGTGATTTTTGTTTCCTACATTAGTCATCTCCAGGTTACCTGAAGGAAATTCTGGAACAGCTTCTCGAAGCTGTAGCTGTTGCCACAAACCCCTCAGGACGACTCATAAGTGAACTGTTTCAGAAACTTCCTTCTAAAGTGGTGAGTATTTTAGTGATGGAGGTTGTGTGCTATGTTGGAAGCCTGGACATTTCTGTAACAGATGTTACAGGCTCTGATGGTCACGCTCAGGGTCAGTTCTCTGTTTCTGCCTCATCAGTGGCAAACTCCACCTGTTTGCACTGCTCTGTTTCAGAACAGTGGTTTTCTGTTTCTGTGGTGAAAGTTTTAACCAGCAGAATAAATATTCTGAAGACCATCACCATGGATTTGATTTTCAATCAGAACTGGTCCCTTTTGTCAGTTTATTGAAGAATTATAATTCCTTGTGTCTGCCTTATTTGAGGCTTACACTGTTCTTACCTTCAGTTCATCTAATGACTTGTTCTGTGAGCTGTTTGAACAAAAGCTTTGTGACTGTTTATAGTAATACATAAATTATTTCTGTTTTGCAGCAATATCCAGATTATTATGCAATAATAAAGGAACCCATAGATCTTAAAACCATTTCCCAAAGGATACAGGTATGAACATATTAATGTGTTAGGATGCAGTCTTTCTTAACACTAAGCATTCCAGAATTGTTAGAAGTCAGGATTTATGGTGGCAGGAAAGGCAGTGTGTTTTCCCTCTGCTATTAAAAAACCTGCACACTGTGGTGATTCAGTTTTCTGTGCTGAGTTAGTGCTGCAGAAGTAGCTGTGTGGAAGATCAAGCATTGTGAGCTGTGGAGTGCTGGCTTTGAGCCAGAATATCTCGGGTTCCTTGGTGTTTAATGGCTTAAAGCAGTTCCCTGACAAGTGCTGCTCATGTAAAACATTGGAGTACTGAGGCTTGGTTGTGCATTATCATCACCTACTTCTGTTCTAGTGCTAGAAATAGATGTTTTGTACTGATGCATTTTTCATCTTACTTCTCCAGTAATTTGGAGTGCTGTTCTATAATTCTAGCATTTTGTATAGTAGGGATGGGACATAGACTGATTGAACTAGAGGATAAAGTTAAAACAGCATTTTGTCAGAACTCTTCAAAATAAGGGTACTGTGATCTATTAAGTGTTTTTTCAATCTTAGCATTCATGAGCTTTATAAAAACTTAGCATATGTGTATGATATTGTCTTTGTCTGCTTACTTTTTCCAGATACTTATCTGTTGTCTTTACAAATAAGTTGTTTTTCTATGAACATTCCCTTTATTGAATATGAATTCCTTTGCTTTTCACTATTGACTTAGTTCTCATACTGTCTGAAGGTTGCCACTTTAACCAGTTCTGCTTCTTGTTGTATAGAATGGAACTTATAAAAGCATTCATGCCATGGCCAAGGACATAGATCTTCTGGCAAAGAATGCCAAAACCTACAATGAGCCTGGATCCCAAGTATTCAAGGTTAGTTTCATTTGTTCATAGTGTGATTTGAGTTCAGATTTTCTTGACTACTTTCTATGCTGGTTGATCCTTGAATAAGTCTTGAGGATAAAGCTCTCAAGACCCTGTTTGCATTTTTTTAAAAATAGCTTTTAGTGGGTTTTTCTTTTTTATATTGCTTTTAGTAGAATTGGGGTGCAACAATGACAGAAAATGAGCTTGAAGCTGCTCAGGTCTTCTCTTCAGTTTTTTCAGGCCACTGTAAAAATACTGTGTGGGAGTATTTCAGGCAGACTTTGTTCCATGCTTCATTTCTCATGCAAAATTGTTTTATATCTAAATGTAAAAACACCTTAATTTTTGTTTTAGATAGCTGGATAGATCTGATTACAATATTATTCACTTTCAACATTAAACAAAAGAAAATCTTTTCATTGACAGGATGCAAATGCGATTAAAAAGATATTTAATATGAAAAAGGCTGAGATTGAGCACAGTGAGTTGGCCAAGTCAAGTCTCCGAATCAGGTACTGCAAATAGAGTTCTTTCTATAACCTCATATGAAAACCTCTATTGACACTCCCTTAATTGTGCTGTGGAGAGTATAGTGGGAAATAATTGCTTGAAAACTTAGATTAGTGTTGTTTTATAAGTTGTACATTGGTTAAAATAGTTTTTGAAAGAAAGCTTTTTTCATTGAAATACTTCTGTGGTAAAATATTTTTGTGATGTACTTGATTATGAAAAATACTGTCAGTGGATGTTTAATAAGTTATGGCCAACTTCCACTACTTGTTTATAAGTTAATAACAGAAAATTAATAGTGAGGAACAAGATGCTTTCTTTTATTGAAAAGTGCTGGATATTCTTGAACCTTGTCAGGAACTGAAACCAAATGGCTTACAATTAGGAAGGGACAGAAACATAGGAACAGAACCCTGGGCAAAAGATACTTAGAGGCAAATCCACTCATGTTTGAAAAGCAATTTTAGCTATGAAAAGAGGCACAGAAACCTGACTGGATTTATTAATCAGTGAAGCAAAGATTTGGCCCTGAATATGCAGGTATAAAACACTTGATAAGTGTTGATAGCTCTATTTGTTTCATGGGATAATTTTACTTAGGAAACAGCATTTTCTTCCTGTGAAAATCCATAATGTACAGAGAAGTGATGCAGTCATTATAAATGCTTATAAACTGAAATGCAATTAAATCTTTTTCTTATATAAACATTTTGCTTATGAGTAACACTCAAGAGTAGGTTTAGGTATTATTTGTCCATGTGAGCTGTGTCATTTATCCCCAAAAAATTAAACAATGTCCTGCAAGCCATTCAAGGAGTTTGAAAACTTACAAGGTGGAATCTCTTTATCTATTGGAGCTGTTTACTGATATTTGATTTTGGGAAACCACTGTTGTCATTTCCTTCAAAGGTTTGTATGGTACAATTGGAAACACTGTCATTGCCTTACTTAACTGAAAGGTAGTTTAATTTTTTTTGTGTATATGGTGTCAGTATTAGAAGTGTTGCCTAGGATTATTGTGTGAAAGAAGTAGAAGTTGCCTGGTTGATTTTTATTGCTTGGTGTTTTGAGAAGTGTTTTTTTTGGTTGGTTTGTTCAGCATCAGCATCTTTCCCATGGTTGGGTGAATCATTGTTGGAGCATTATAAAAATAAAAAGCAGAAATACTCTTTAAGGAGTAATTTCTGACACATAGGTGAATTATTTTCCTTCATAAAAGTATGTGTAGTGCCAGCAGACTTGGATTCTACAGACACTGGACATTCATGTGTTTGCTTTGCAGTACCTAGAATTACATAAAAGTACAGAGGTTTTCTGTTTAAATTGTGATTGTATTTTATTTTTCTCACTGTATTGACCATTAATGAAGCTCAGCATGTCAGGGTCTGTGTCACATTTATTTCTGAGGCTCAACAGTTTTTCTTTAAAGTCTGATTGTGTAAGAAGGGATGACAGATAAATCACACTGATATTTGTTAGCTGAATTCCTCTCTTGCACTGCCAACCCATTTCCACTTCTCAGCTGCCTTTTTCTAGATGTTCTCTTGTGTATTGTGTTCTCAACAGACCTTCAAATCCTGAAGTAATCTATCAGAGTCATTGACAGCTCCCTTCTTTGTTTCTCTGACTTGGAGGGAAAAAATAATGCCTGAAGCAGGCTACAATAATATTGGCCTGAATGCAGAAAAAATTGGGATAAGAGAAGAAGTGTCATGAAAACCAAACCTTTCACCTGCTATTGTGTGTGCCACTGGTTGCTTTTTCTGTTGAACCATTCTTTTTTTTTTTTTGTTTCTTTCTCAAGAATCTGCTTCACAGAATCATTATTTTTATTTAAATTCCTAAATGTTTAATTGTCTTAAAGGAGAATTCTTTACCTACTGCTGATTTGGGTAAAATTCCCTCATAAGTCCACTTCAAGTGCATTTTCTATATTTTTCTTCTGAATGTACATCTGTTCTTCTTTGTCATTGATGGCTCAAACTCAAATCATCATAATGCTACTAACCTAAGCTTTATATGTTGCCCCTGTGTCAAAAATCATGGTTTTTATTGCAGAGCTCATTGTCTCCTTTGCCATACTGAGCTGCTCTTTGTGGGTGCATTTAACTGTCCTCCCTTAAAGTGACAAAATTGAATTGTTTGATAATATGCACTGCCAGCCAGCCTGACAGTGACTTTAAGTGTTGATAGAACATGACTGGACCTGTATGATTGGCTTTATCTGAATGCTAAGGAACTTTTTGTTGGCTGCTTTCACTGCTATTTAGGCTGAGCTGTGTGTACAGCTATCAATGCTTGAGCTAAATGGTACTTTCTTCTGACTTTATAAACAACATCCACATAAATGATGGAGCACTGAAAGGATCTCAGTATTACTTATCTTTTAGCTTCCAAGCATCTGTCTCTGAACTTTTTGGCTGATCTATCAAAGTGATGCTGTAAAAAGCTTTTTTCTTGCTGCGTCTTTTCATGGGTTTAAGGTGGGCCTGTTTTTTTTCCTCTACCCCTTCCTTGGCTTGCCTCTCCTGCCTTAAGGACTGCATCAAATTTGGCTGCTTCCAAGCTGACAGGTCCTTCCTCACAGGGTAAAGGCAGTGTTGGGGATGAGAGAAATTCTTCTAACAAATATTATCGGTAAGTAAATTGTGCCCTTGGAGGAAAAGCTGGGTCCTCATCGTACGGAAATGCTAAATTTTGTTTGATTTTCTTCCTCATACCTGCCATGGTGCTGGGCTTTGGATTAGGATGAGATTAATGCTGATAAGACAGTGATGGTCTAGTTATTGCTGATTGGGAAGTGTGTGCAGTCCTCTCTACTGGCTGATGGACGGTGGCAGTGCTCTGCAGGGTGGCTGCAGCAGCTGGCACTGGGAGCACAGGGATAAAGCCACCTGGGCTGCTCAGCTGTGCCTGGATGCTGCTGCTCAGGCACAGAACCTGGGCTTGAAAGTGCCTCCTGTAGGTGCTCATGGACCCAAGGGCTGGGCCACTGAACAGCAGCACAGCAGCCAGGGCTGGGTCAGGGTGCTGAGGCTGGAGCAGCCCATGTGGATCTGCACGGGCACTGGGAAGGTGAATTACAGCTCCAGGGGCCCGTGGCACCTCAGGCCATCAGGGAAGAGGTGCTACAAGTGGATGTGCTCATGATCCAGGTGTGGACTTACACACCCTGTCAGTGATGCTGCAATAAAAATTACCCAGGTGAATGAAGCTTCTTGGTGAAAAGGCAAAGAAAGCACAGCAAGGACAGAACCAGGAGTGGCTTCCTCAGGCAGCAGCCCAGTACCAGCACTGCTGCCCTGGAGGGCTGCAGGGACAGATGGAACCCAAAGTCATGGACTAAAGGAGCTCAGTGGATGTTTTAGAGGGATAGCCCACACACTAAGGAAAAGCTATCTGTGTTTGTATCAAAAGGGAAGAAAGGATGTATAGGAGAATGTAGGGCACAGGCATGCCCTCAGCCCATCTGCTTTTCCCCAGTCTTCCCTTGGCCCCTGCAGGACAAGGCTGAGCCTGTTTCTGGAAGTGCCTAAAGAGGTTGTCTTGTAAAAAGGCAGAGAATGTCAGGCATAGCTTATATAGTGTGATATGAAATGCTGTGCCCCGGGTTTGGGACAAAGGAGAGGGTTGCTGAAGAAGTCCTGGTGAGACTGTATCCAGTGGGGGTGCCAGTTTACTCCACCTGAGAAGCATGTGACGCTGCTTCATGTGCAGGCAGTGTGTGTGCTGAAGATGCCACAGGTGGGGATGAGGGAATGGGAGGAGATGGAATATACAGCTTGTAGTGTTTTGAATTCTTTCCTGTAGACAAATCCCAATAAAACAGGATCAAATAACAAAGTTATTAATTGGGAGAGACTTCTTATCCCCTTGTCTTGCAATTAATCAATACTCAAGTATACAAAACAGGACAGAAGGTAGTAGGCTGGAGCTCAGTTTTCTGACTGTGTTGGATGGACCAGCTCATAAAATAAAGTCAGACTCATGGCTTGGTAAGAATTTCTCCTGTTGAAGGCCTGGCCTTCTTTAGTCACAGCTGTGTTCCTGCTTATGGAGTCATGAGCTTCACTTGTTTGCTCACACTCTCTGGGTGACTGTTAATGGTTGATATGATAACCCTTTACTTTTTTTTTTCCATTATAATTTTCTCTTTTTTTCCCCATTTTTAAAATTCCTTTACTTTTTCTCTTTCATAGTAACAAAAGATCAGCCCAAGGGGATCGTTTATCAGCAATAACCATGGCATTGCAATATGGATCAGAGAGTGATGAGGATGCAGCTTTGGCTGGTAGGAGCTGAAATGCAGTTTCTCTAATTCCTTTCTTTAAAATGTTCACAATGACCAAATCTGTAGAGCTCCTGATAAACTCAGTTACATTTATTTCAAAAATATTTTGCGCTCTGTGTGTAATTCCTTTGAATCCTACAGCTAGTGAGATAGGGTAGGCCAAACTTGCTGGCATACTTTGAATTTTCTGTGTATTTCCTAGTATACTTACCCAAGCTTTAGGGAGCTGTTGCCTGGTTTTATTCCTTCTGAAATGGAACAGAAAAGGAGATACTGGAGAAGACATTGTGTGCTCCGTGCAGCAAAAGAGATTGGTAGTGCTGGACTTGTTTCTTTGTTTAATTTTTTGTTTGCACTATTTCTTCATTGATGTTTAAAGATGCATCTGTTCAATATGTATTATTATTGGAGCATTTATTTCTTACCTGGTAATTGAGCTGTACTCTGCACAGTTTTCTAGTGGATGGGTACGTAGAATTCTTTTGGATTTTAGCTCTTGCTGTAAGGAAAAGCATTTTGATTCCTGGTTAGCTCAGAGTTCAGTTATTGCTTCAGAGCAGCTGTTCTCTGGGAGGTGTGGGGAGTATTTATTAGCTGGGTTTTGCTTGTTTGTTAGCTGTTATTTTTTCAAGTTGCAATGCTGTAAAAACATGTCACTTTTTATGTTTTAGTGATTTAAATTCTTGCACTGGTTGAACCACTTTCAGGTGCCACCTTTGCTATGGACATTATTGTAATTTTCATGAGACCTCTCTCTGTGTGTGAGGCTTTTGCCTTGCTGCTGTTGAAGGTCTCCTATCTTTATTGCATTCACCTAAGAGGCAATGTTATTTTTTAATTTTTTTTTTGGCAGACCTGTCACCCCCTAAGATTATCTATGCTTCCAGTGTACTACTTGGACAGCCCTGTGCTGCCAGTCTCTGGGTGACAAGGGTTTTTCTTTAAACCAAGTGGTATTTTTATTAATTCCTCTGCTCTCTCATTTTTTCATTCCTCAAACACTTGTTAAAATAAATGAGAACAGGGCTGCATGACTGAACATTAATAGAACTCTCTCCTTGAAACAGAGAGCTGAATCTTTATGAGCTTCTTTGGTTGTAGCTGTTGCCTAAGCAATGAACAATATCAGTTTCCTACTGAGAGTTTATCCTGACAGCTGCAGATGGTGTGATGGAGCTTTTAGAACATTTCCAGCCCCAGTGTACAAGGTTGTGAGCAGCTTCAGCAGCTCCCTTGCTCCTCATTATAAGCCTACAGAGGCAGGCATAGGTGGTCATTATGTATTACTTGCATGTATTTAATTTTGTAAACAAGGGTGTTTTGTTTTTACTGTCTCATTTAGAGATGGTTTAAGACTGGATGCTGCTTTTGGTTTTACTGGCAACCATCTTCAGTTGGACATGGAGCATTCATTGTTGTTTGGGTGCTTTGGGACCACAAAGGAGGCATTGGGGCTTTTTGTGGTATCTGCAAACTGTGGTTGTGACAGTAGCACAAAGGGGCAATAACTGCTTGCCCCTCTCCTCTGCCAGTGCTGGCTGGGGATATGGGACCTGGTGCTACTGCACATTAAAGAAAGTACAGTCTTGCATCAGATTGTTTGCTCTAGAAGAGCAAAAATACTATTATTGCTAAAATAATAATTTATCTATCTTCTAGTCTGAATAATACATTCTTCTTTGGCTCTTAATAGAGCAGGTTTCATATTAGGAGATCAGTACAATTTTCTAGATATGTAAGAATATATGATGTGTACACATCACTTCTAAAGAACATGCACATCATAATGAAAATGTTTATGGCTATATGTTATGTAAATATAAAAATACAGTAAAACTGTAATACATAAATGTTTTATTTTAGTACATTTTAAAATAACTAATTAATATCTAATTTACTTAGATTTCTTTTTAGGGAATGCCCACTTTCAACACAAAGAAAGTACATTTCTTATTTAGGGTATTGAACTGTTTTGTTGCTGCTCACACACAACAGAACAGCAAATACTTGACTATTCCCTTTGTGTTTTCTCTTTCATAGAAACAAGTTATTCTGCTTTTTCAATTTGTTTCTTGCTTTTGGTGGAGTACTCAGAACTGAGCAATTTGAGTAAACAGACCAAACTGTTTCAGTAAACTAAACCATAATCTATTTTTGAAACTTCACCTGATTTCAGTGATAGCTCCAGTGGTTTGTTTCTACCTGAGTTATTCTGTAGCTCCTGCTTTGCTGGCTGTGGTGTAGTAGATGCTGGGTCATTAAGTGATGCTGAGTGGCATCATTAGGATAATTTTGAGTGTCTCCCCAAGTCAGTAATGCACATCTTCAATGCATGCTTGCACATCTGCTGATGCCTGGTTGTGTTTTAGCTTTGCTTCTGACCCTGGTAGGTCCCACACTCTGAGGTAGATCTGGTGTCAGGCTGCACAGCAGCAATGACAGCACTGTGTCTGAGTGTCCCCTGGCTTTGTCACCATTTCTGTGTGACCTTACTGAACATGGCTAGAGAGCTTGAAGCTGTGGCAGCCTCCTCTGAGCAGTAATGGAAATGCCAGCTGGAAACCTGGTGTTGGAGACCTGTGTAGCTGAATGAGTCAGTGCTGCCAGGCTGTCCCTCAGACTCAGAGGGGAAAAGGGGTGAATAATTTAACTCTAGCATGTGCAGAGCCATGTAGATTTTATATATATCTGTCTGCAAGGTACAAAGTGCACTGTTTATGTGACTTACAAGTGTAGAAGGATTGGCCATTTATTGCTTCCCATCCTGTGTTTCCAGTACCGGTGTTTTCTCCTTCCTGTTGTGTTTCTGTTGTTCATCTAATGTTTCTCCTAATTTTATCTGCAGTAAGTGTTAGCTCTTCATAGCTTTTTTTTTTTAATTCATCCTAATCCTGAAACAAGATAACCAAAAAAGTTTGCTATGAAATTTTTTAATGCTATTAATTTTTCAGGCTTATTACGTAATCACTGTAAAACATTTATTTCTTCTTCATTTGCTGAATATATTAGAGGAGCATCATCAGGCTTTAGTGTCAATTTTTTCCTGCTAAGCTTCACAATTTTGTATTGAGCTGTGATTGATATTGTCTAAAGGATTGCAATAAAGTGCTTTTTTTGGTCAGCTTGAGGCTCATTAGATGTGTGTTGTGTCATTTTCTGAAGCGTGTATCTGACTGCCAGAGAGGGCTTTCCTTTTCTTCTGCTTTAGACCTTTATCCACCAAAACACCCACTCTGAGTTGTCCTGTTGAGTTTCCTGTTTTTCTTTTCTCTCTGTGCAGCTGCTGCTCGTTATGAAGAGGGAGAGTCAGAAGCTGAGAGCATTACCTCGTTCATGGACACTTCCAATCCTCTTTACCAGCTTTATGACACAGTTAGAAGCTGCCGTAATAACCAGGGCCAGCTCATCTCTGAACCCTTTTTCCACTTGCCCTCCAAGAAGAAGTATCCTGATTATTATCAGCAGATTAAAACACCCATTTCATTGCAGCAGATCAGGTAAGAGAACAGAATGCAAACTACATCTGGTGTGAAACTATTCAAGGGTTCCTTTATTCCCTGAGTCTTCTCTTATGGTCAAGTTGTTGGTACCTAATGCAGTGCAAACACTGCATGTTTGCACCATCTCTCCTCTACATCTGATTGCTGCTTGTTTCAGCTCAGTCTGCATCAGTCTTTGGTTCATCTGTGGTACATGGCTGCTGTTGAGTTTATTTTTAATTGAATTTCATTTGTAATGTGCCTGAAAATTGCCATATGAATAATTCTGAAGGCTAGGTGTGCAGCAGAGATGAAAGCTTTTGCAGAACTCCATTTTTCTTTTTCCCCGACCTGATGGCTTGATTACCTCTTACTGCCACGTTTTTAAAGTTAAAAGTCTTCAGTGTGAATTGTAGGAAGATGGTTGCAGTTACAATCCTCCTGTCTAGGTCACTGTGTAACTGTGGAGAATAATTATTTTCATGGTGATGTCCTGGTCTGGACTGAAGCTACCATTTACAAATCTGTGAGCCATGAAAGGTCTGTGAGCTGCCAGAGTGCAGTTGTCAGATTACAGAGCTGAGTGAGGTGAGCAGTGTCTTTCTTTAGTGGCTCAAGATAAGGCAGTGTGATGGGTGTGAGCAGGGTCCTGGGAGCATTAATAGGCTTTAATGGTGCTGCCCAGCCTCCTGCCCAGTGGCCACTGGGGCTCCAGGCCCTGCCCAAGTGCCAGTCCTTCAGCTCCAGTGAGGGAGCACTGCACCCTGCCCTGCTCATCCCTTTGTAATCCACTCTGATGCACAGGTCTGTACATTTTAGTTATACCATAACACAGTCTGTCAGACTTGATGTAATAGTTGAATGAGCAGGGTCTTTGTTAAATCAGAAGCTAACAAAGCTGCTTTTTGGTTTTTTATATTGTCAGAGGGTGTGTTGATGTGCTGGGGAATAAAAGCTGCCACACTGGTTATCTCTCCATCACTGGCTTTAAAGCATTTTTTCTTATGTCTTAGTACAGCTGTAATAGTGGCAAAGAAAGTGTCTCGCCTTGAACAAAGTACAAAATGTACTTGATGAAAAAAAACAAACAATGAAATTAAGAAGAATCATTGACAGTTTGTGCCTGAATGTACCTAAAAGTACTGGCTCAAATTATATATAAACAGATTTGTTTTGGAGAGATTTTCCATTAAGAATACCCTTGATATCAGTTATAGAACAAATAACTTGCCTTAGAGAGGCAGCTGTATTTCTGCTTTCCTTACAGTGTAGGCAGGTTGCATCTGGCTCTGTGAGCAGCACAGAAATTCCATACCAGTGTATGAAGAACTGTAGAAAAAAGTAACTTGACTTACTGTCTGGGGGCTTAGAAAATAAAAAGAAGGAACAGCCAGGCTTTTTAGAAATAGTGTGTGAAGCTCACAAATTAAAGTACAATATTTGTAGAGTCTAATTTCCTTCAAATTCTGAAATTCAGCTGTCTTTTAAATTCCCTTGTCATCTTCACTTCTTACTATACCTCAAAGGCCTTTGAGTCATGCTTATGTACTCTTAATTGATGGGCTTTAGGGAAAACTGAAGCATTATGGCTTTGCTGATACTGCTAATATGTTATTGGTATTCAGAACTGCTACTCATTAGGGGTGGAGATTCTTTATGGGGTTTTGGGTGTTTGGTTTTCTGTGGGGTTTTTTCCCTTCTTTTCTTGTGGTGGTGGTTTGGGGATTTTTTTTGAGATGTACATAAATAGAGCATATCTTCTGTTCCCAGATGGGGACAGAGAAGTTCAGTGTCCCAGTGGAAAGCTGAAGGAGGTGGAGTGAAGCCTGCCTTTCCTGTTTCATGTCTCTTGGGCTCAGGCATCTGGCTGCCTCAGCTGTCCTGACAGAGTGAGCTGTGAAATGTGTGGCTGTTGCAAATTTTACAGCTAGTCATGTATTTCAGGGGGGTTTGTGTGTGCTAAAAGCAGGAAAAGTCTTTAAAATAATTCGTGATTTCCAGAGGGAGTGTGTGAGTGTGTTTTGGTTTAATGGGCTTTTGCCTATCCCAGCCTCTCAGTCACTTTGAGTGTTATGAACCTCAGTTGTTTGACCTGAGTGCTGATCCTGAGCTGTTCCTGGGTGTGGGAGGTAATCATGCTGATGGCTTTTAGATGTCTCCTGATTTCCTCCTGGCTTTCTGCTCACAGAATCACAGAACAGCTGAGGCTGGGAGAGAAGCCATCCTGCCCAAGCCCTATGGCAGGGCCACCCAGAGCCTGGTGTCCAGACTCTGTCCAGTCAGGTTGTGATGGTCTCCACATCCTCCCAGGGCAGCCAGTGCTAGTGTTTGACCACCCTCACAGTAAAAACCATTTGTGTTCATGGAATTTCATGTGTTCCCTTTGTCCCACTCACCTCCTGCCCAGTCAGTGGACACAGCTGAGGTAACCTTGGCTGTCCCTTCATTCCCTCCCACCAGATGTTGAGCACGTTGAGGAGAATTCCCTGCCTCAAAGCGGGCAAAGCTCAGAGCTGGAGAACAAGAAAATCCTTTTCAAAAAGAAAGGCACGATGCTGGCAAGGCTATGGCTTTGACATGTTGTGAAAGTGCCTAATGCAGAGTTGACATTGCTGGGGAAGAGTCATTCTGTTAATTACAAATAACCACAGGAGCAGTCAGGAGAAGGTGCAGGAGAATGAGTTCAGTTACCAAGTGCACAAGATCCTGGCAGGCTTACAAGAACACTGTTCCTTATTAAATTTTACAGTGTTGGGAAGTATGATTCCCTAGGCAAGTGGGTCAGGCTTTTTTATCCCAGAGGAGGAAGGTGTGCCAGGGAATTCCCTGGCAGCAGCTCTCTGAAACACATGTGGGAGTACAGGCACTGAAATTGGTACCTTCACAACACACCCTGGTGTCTTGTGCTCCTGGGGCTGCAGCTGAGCTTTAAAAATGTGCATGGATCTGGTGTCAAACACACTTGGGTTTGTGTCATAGCTACTTTTTGGGGAATTCAAATAAATTTTTCTTAATGAGTGTGATCCTTTTTGGACAATACTCTGTGACACAAGAATTTAAATGTTGCGTTTATGTGATGTGTTGGGGTTCTCTTGAATTTTATGGTGGCTCTTGGTGGTTTTGGATTAGTTATAAATAATTTGAGTGGAGCTTGTAGTAAATGTCATCACCTGGTCAAGCACATTTTGCCATATAACTTAATCAGTTTTAGCAATATGGCAAATCAAAAAGTGGAACTAATTTTGGAGTATAAGAGACTGGTGACTGGGGTAAAGTTTGAAGGATTTATGGAGAATTTCTGTATTTTTGTTTGCTTGATTCATGAATTAGTCAATTGGGAAGAAAAAATGATGTCTCTAATATTTGGAATACACTGTAAATGTTCACTTTATCTGAGATTCAGTGGTTCTTTCATTCCTTTTGTCACTTAATATAACTTATTATTTGGTGAATATTGTATATTTTTTAAATCTTCTGTTTGTGTAACCAGTTTTCCTACCTTAGGAAGTACTTTCAGTGCATGTTTTAGGTTTATAAAATCACAGGTTGAAGTAAAGAAGGTTCCCAATGTATTTTAGAAGAAGACTGTCATCTTCAATATTTGACATTTGTCAAATGCATTTCTTGATCCCACTCATCCTTTGTTAGTGGGTTGTTTTTCCCTGGAGAGGCAGGACTAGCACTTCACAATTTCTGAATAAAAGAAAATAGGTTGCATAACTGATCTTATTCCTGGTGTTTGAATGTTTTTCAATAAGAAATTTTTAGGCTGTTTGTCTAATAAATGGATCTTTTGGTTATATGGAAAGAGTATGTCTCACCTTCAGTCCTTGCAGATATTCCACCTGGAAGGACTGATGAGTTTGCAGTAGACATTTTAGGGAGCTGAGTGCCAACTTACAGTATTCTTTTAATTAATATTCTGATTTCAACCAAATTAAATGTCATATCAGTGTTGTTTTGGGCTTAGTGGCCTTATGAAACTGTACCCTTACTTTTAAACTTTTTTTTCTTCATTTTGCAAAGGTCATTTTGTTTAAAAGGAAATTTTTTCTAGTTTTACTCGTGCTTTCAGGTACTGTTATATCCCTGTCAATAATTTTCACAGAAATTTGTCTTAGTTTCTAGTATATGATTTGTGTTATGTTGGCAGTGGCTTTCTGTAGAGCCATGAGTTCAGTTAGTTTCAGCCTCACTTTGTGAAATAAACTGATGTTTATAAAATCCTTTGTTCCCAAGATTGATGAGATGGCTTGTTAAAAATTTATTGTGGAGCTGTACTTCATCCTCTAAATCCAGAGAAGTCATGATGCTTAAGTTCTGCTGAGTTTGAGTGTAATTAAATCTGTTCAAAGTACTTATGTAAATAACCTAGCTAATTAATCATCCTGTTGTTTGCTGACAGCAGTACAGAGAATGGTAGGAGAGGAGGTTCTTTGCAGGCTAGAACAGGGTCACTTCTGTGCCTGTTCATTTTTCATTCCTCATGTCCCTGGTTCGGAGTTGCCACTTTCCAAACCATTCCAGACCTAAGTCTGGGTTTTTACTTTTGCTTCAGGCCTTTGATGAGCACAGCTGTGAATGTAAATGGTTTGCTTAAAATCAGATGGCCTGCACCTTGGTTGTTGGCTAGTGGATAAGCACGTGGTGGTAGGAGCAAGCTAGGGAGTGAAAGGTTTTCTATTAAATTTATTTCGTGGTAGTGATGGTGCTCCATCAAGCAGGGACACATTCAGCCAGGTGCTGCAGAAACAGGCTGGGTTTAAAGGTGGTGTGTGACTGGTGAATGTGCAGGCAGGAGTGGGAGGAAGCTGTGTTGCAGCTGTGACAGGCTTTGAGGCTTGGGGTGCTGCAGATTAGTATTTTCTGCTGTGTGTAATGAAGTCTTGGAAGGTTTAAAAAGGGTGTCTAGAACTTCCAGCATTGTGCAAGAAAACTCATTAAGTTAAACATTAACTGGTGTTGATTCATGTGTTTAGCATATGAAAATGACTTTGTTGTTATTACTCCTCTTCTCAGTGTTTTCAGGTGAAGTGCACTTTGCAGGTATCACCAATCAACAGCCACGTGTTTCTTTAAGGGAAGGCACAGATTGGAGGGCTTAGCAGAGGAGGTGCTGGGTGCTTTTGGCTGTCACTGAAGATGAGTGGAATTGATGGAGGGAAGGCAGCGTTTGGGGCTCTGCAGAGCTGGCCTGGCCTGAGGTCAGGGCTCAGGGGCACTGCAGCAGTGTCAGCAGCCTGTGCTGCTGCCTCACCTGTAACATCTCACCCAAGAATGAAAACAGGACTTCAGTCTCCACAACTTCCAAAATTACTGAAGCCATTATTTGAGGAGGAGGAGATATGTTTCCCTAATATGGTTACAAGTGGAAGATATTACTAGAGTATCAAAAAGTAAATCCCATTTCTGTACTTAGAGCTCATGGCCTATTGCTTTATCATGAAAATGAAGATATTAAAGAACTATGTTGCACTGTGTAACTAGTGAAATAGCTGACTAGTGTTTCTCTTTTGCAGAACCAAGCTGAAGAACCATGAGTACGAAACTTTAGATCAGTTGGAGGCTGATCTGAATTTGATGTTTGAAAATGCCAAGCGCTACAATGTCCCTAATTCTGCCATCTATAAAAGGGTGCTGAAAATGCAGCAGGTTATGCAGGTAAGTGGAGGACAACAAGCAGAAGGATATAACTTCACATGTAAATTCATTTCTCTAATGGGTATTTTTCCAAAATAATTTTTAATTAGAACTGTATTTACAGAAGTATTTTCTTGTTTAGAGGGAAGTATGGGAATGGAGAGCATCATGAAGTGATTTTTTCCTCAGCACACCTGCTGCTTTCTGTGATTTTTTTCAGTCACTTTATTCCTTGCTGTGACTCCTAACCTAATTAAATTGTGAGAAAATTTATGATGTAGGGTTTTTTTGGAGTTTGCCTTTAATTGACTTTCAGATTTCATTAAGTGATCCAGCTAAGTGCTCCAGCTAAGTCTGAAATGGCATTGTTTTCAAGTTGGTTCCTCAGAAGTTGTTCTGTCAGTTAGAAAGAACTATACTGCTCTTTAATTCTGTTCTGTAAGTATCCAGCAAGGAGTTTGGCTTCAGGGATTTGTTCTTTTTTCAGGCAAAGAAGAAGGAGCTTGCTAGGAGAGATGACATTGAGGATGGGGACAGCATGATTTCTTCTGCCACTTCTGATACTGGAAGCTCAAAAAGGAAAAGGTACCTGCTTCTGTAGTTCCTGCAGGCCATAACATTGCTGCGTCTCTTTTTGTTACAGAGAGTATTAAACCATGGTTTTTAGCATTTGTGTAAGGATTTGTAATTCTGAAACATCATTAAGTGTTGAGTCTAGTTAATTCAAAATTATTTGCTGACTATTAATTCCCTGTTTTGGTCTGTTAGTTGGCTGTTGTCAACATCAGTTCAATAAGTAAAATGGGCACTGTAATTGCACTGAACTAGGTGATTTTGCCAGTAAATTTCAGGATTTTTTTTGGGAGAGTTGTTTTATTTCAGCCTGACAAATAGATAAACTGATTACAAGAGGTTGATTACTGAGAGTCCTGTAACATAAACCAAGTTCCCAGTGATTTGCAGTAGACTCTTCTATTGGGCATAATAATGCCTTATGGAAGGTGTTCTTTGTGGTGATAGCTGTTTTGTAATTGATACTAGTGATGCATTTTACTCCAGCAAAAGGTGGTTTCTCTAGTCTGCCTTATGGTGTCATTTAAAGTAAAGTCCAGCTCAGATAATATTGCAGTGGTAGCAACAGCCAGTGTAAAATTGTAATTCCGCATCTTTTTTGATGTTGCTTGTGAACATTGGCTTCGTGGATATTTATTTCTTGTTTTGTCAAAGGGAGAACAGTCGTGGAGGGAAGGAGGGAGTGGAGTAGAGCATCAGCAAAGAGTCACTGAAGAACAATCAAATAAGTGCAGAAATGTACACTCATTAAAAAGCTTCAGAGAGAAAATATGAACATGGATTTAGGAGGTGATGCAGTCTAGGGATGCTGGGAAGAAGAAATGGAAAGGAAAGGCAGATCACAGAACCAAGTAATCAAGAAGGAACAAATTACAAAAATCATTAGCTTTGTGATCTTCAGATACAAAAAGAAGTACTAACCTAATCAAGCAAGTCAAATTGTCATCAGAGTCCTTTTAACCCCATGTTGCTTTTGATCACCTTGTGCCAGACACTACTGAAATGCTTAAAAGGAAAAAATCTGTCAGGCCCTGTCATCTAAGAACAATAAAAGAGGAAAGGGAACAAGGGATTTCCCGTGTTGGTAGGCAAGGGAGATCAAAATGATGCCTGAAGAGCACCTGGAAATGCTTTTGATGTTGTCAGTTCAATGCTTGTTATCCATTCATTTGCTGAATGATAGCAAGGAAAAGATCATAAATGCTTCTGATTACAGAAGTGAAGCAGTAAGAGGAATTCCAAAATGTTGCTGGAAAAGGAAACCGATAACCCATACAAAATTCATCCTATTGGGAAAATAAATTACCCAGAAGAAAGTTGTTTGAATGTCCACTTTTATGTATCAGATACATGACACGAATCTTGAGTATTGGCAGACCTTTTGCTGTTTCTGCTTTGGTTTTGCTTTTCCTGTATCTGTTGAAATGAGTGAGAAAAACCTGGAAACACATTAAAATGGGGGATTTGGCAGCATGTCTGTGTTCTGGCATTGCTCACCTGCTAGTGGGAACAACTAACCAACATTTGCCAGCAGTGGTAATGTTTAGCCTATAGAACATATATTTTGAGTTTTCTTTGTTGTTAGTTTTGTTTCATTATTTTCCTGATCTCACCAAGGAGTAAGAGATATCTGAGCATGAGACTGTGCTGAATTAGGTATATTTTAAATGTGTAATGAAAAGATGCACATCATGGGAAATCTGTGCTGCAGTTTGGTTTCTCGTAAGTTGTACTGGGATGTTTTGCACATTCTGCAATTGAAGTTAATTTTTTGTGGTGGTTGTTGTCTTTGCAGAAAATGTAATAGTCAAAGTTATAACTACCTGAATAAGTCTTAAGGAGATTGCAGATCTGTATCTGAGCTGAGACTACACATTATTGACATAAATTTTCTTCTCCCTCATTTGATTTACTTATAGGCCATGTACTATGTGTGCAGGGAGCCATGTACTTTTCTGTGATAAGCTGTGTCTTGGTTGTGCTGTCAGATTTCTTGAGACAACCATAACAGCTACACACAGGGTGACTGCAACATTTACACTTGGGGGATAGCATGTACCATTTTCTACCTGGGTTTGCCGTCTTGGTGAGCTTTATTGACTTCAGACTTCATTTGGATTGACATATTTAAGCACTTCTTTCTACTACATCCTTGATGTCCTTACTTGGTACTGAAGAATGTACAAAATTTCTCTGAGATAAATATCTCATGTGTTTGATATTCTGTGTTCACCAGAAGTAATCATTAAGGTCCTGACTGGTGGTTTTTACCCTGTTCACTCTGGATCTTGAGCTCTTGGATTCAGATGCCTGATCCTGACTGGTTTGTTTTCTCTGCATCTGCAAAGTGCTTAGAGTTCCTTTTGGCCTTTGCACTTTGAAAAATGAGTTAGTTGGTTTATTTTATAGAACACTTGAACTCAAGGTCAATGAGAGAACAGTAATCTCAAAGAGTCACTTCCTGTTTCTGTGTCAGGCTCCTGATTGTGGTGCTGTTGTCATTTGCAAATTCTCGTCTTAATGTTGAACTTCTTGTGTGTGTTTAGGTGGTTCTGGTTGTCTCTTCATGGTGGAGGATAACACCATTTTGATAACGGTGTTGGAACTGGGGCTAAGAACCCCTGACATGTGTTCTTTTCCTTTGTGTTCTTAACCCCACAGTAAAAAGAACATCCGGAAGCAGCGGATGAAGATCTTGTACAACGCGGTTCTGGAAGCTCGAGAGCCCGGCACGGGCAGGAGGCTCTGTGATCTGTTCATGGTTAAGCCATCCAAAAAGGACTATCCTGACTACTACAAAATTATCCTGGAGCCAATGGACCTGAAGATGATAGAGCACAACATCCGCAATGACAAGTACGCGGCGGAGGAGGCCATGATCGAGGACATGAAGCTCATGTTCCGCAACGCCAGGCACTACAACGAGGAGGGCTCCCAGGTATTCCCTGGGGCCAGCAGCTTCTCTCTGCTGCTTTGCAGACATAAAATGCTCTTAGGATGCTTTCACTTCGACTATGACACATAGTAATTATTGTAATTATTTATTGAATTAAAGTAGAAAGAACTTCTGAGGAAGGCTGTCTTAGAAGGAAAACAGCTTTGTTTTCATGGAAGTGGAGAGTGTAGGAGATCAGACTAGAAGACATGACTTGTTTAGTTTAGCAAAATGAGTCTGAAAGCGATATGGTTTTCATTTACAGGCATATTGTTGGGTGTGTCTATATTGTGATGTTTCTCAGGCAGCAGGAATGATGTGAAACAGGGTGGCGGTGGTTAGAAACCTCCAGCTGTTTCTAATAAGAACCTTGGTCAGCAGCTGCACTTCATCACCAGGACTGGGTTTGAAGACCCAGGACTGTTCTAGTCCTTTGTACCTTGGTGGAATCTCAGTGGTTCATGGGATCTTACATTGCTCAGCAGAAGGGTTTGGTGAGCAAGTTGATAACACAGCTACCCCTTGCCATTTTGTAGTCTTTGGAAGAGAGAAGTATCTTCACTGAATAATTTTTTCAACAATTGTAGCTCCCTGATTCAGAGGGTGTCATCAGTTCTGCTTACTTATGTCAGTTAAAAAGAAAGGCTTATTTATGAAAGGTACACTTTAAAGAAAATACTCCATTTTGCTTTCAGTTTTTCAAAACTAACATTGCAGTGTTTCGTAGCAGCTAGTTCTTAACTAGTAAACACAGTAAACCTTGTTTTGGTTGGACTTTGATTACTTTACTGATTAATAGGTGTACAATGATGCCCATATGCTGGAAAAGATCCTTAAAGAAAAAAGAAAAGAGCTGGGACCCTTGGCTGAAGATGATGATGTTGCATCCCCTAAACTAAAGCTAAGTAAGACAACCTTGTGCATTGCCTTGTCTCATTTCAATACTTACAATACAATAGAGGTGAACAGATCTTCCTTTTGGAATAGACATGTTCTGCACAGTGTTAACAGTTGTCAACACTGACAAGGAAAGAAGAATTATGTTTTCAAAATCTTGATAGCAATGGCATGTCTGTAGTGTACAATAGAATTAAGTTGTTGCATGCAGTGTTTTCTAAAAGAGTAACTTAGAGTGAAGAAAAAAGACTTGGGAATGAGTGGAAGGATTAAGTCGTACAGTGTTATCCAAATGTTAGGTGGTGCATTGTGTGCTCAGTCAAGTAAGGGCTTCTCAAATTGAGCCGACCTCTTAATTTCACTGGTTAAATGTCTGGGATTTCCACAGAATGATTAAAAAAAAGTGAACTCTGTTTGGCAGATTATTGAAGGCCATGAAGAACATGGAAGTGAAGTTCCTCGAGCTGTTGCCCTTACAGCCTTGCTACTGCTCAAATCTTATGTTGTCTTAATATGTCTTCAGAACTGAGCAAACTGAGATGGTTAAAATTGCACAAAAACCTTAAAGAAAATAACTGCACGCAGTCCTCTTGCAAATTGAATGTACAGCTCCTAGGTAAAGTACAGGTGTAGACTTAGAGTCTGCAGTGCAGTAACAGAGATCTTGAATTAGTCAAAAAGCCAACCTGATAATCCCATGGGAGGCCTTAATTTACATTTTACTTAAAATAATCCTTTCTAATTTGGCATAGACATGTTATAAAGGAGTCTGATAATATTTTGAATACTTAATTTTAGTGATAGCAAAACCCTGTGATGACAGGATTTTTATCAGCTGCAGAGACAAATTCATGGAGAGCTGTAAAACCAAAATGAGTTTAGAGGAGTTTGTTAATGCTGTTAGGTAGGAAAAGATGTTTTTCATGCTGAAGCCTGAGGAGGCCTTTGCCAGGTGGAGCATGGAGCAACATATTCTGTATTTGCCAAAAAGAACATCAAAAAAATTCATAGAGCTATGAAAAGTAAAGGAAGCTGCAGCCTGGAACGGGCTCTGTGTTATGAGGCTTCTGCTCACGCCATGAAGTGGTTCTCCCATGAACAATTCTCTGGTGGAAACTAGAGATGGACAAAGAAACATCTCTCAGCTTTGTCATTTTAACTCCTTTTTTATTTTTATCATGCTAGGTAGGAAAAGTGGCATTTCTCCCAAGAAGTCCAAGTACATGACTCCAATGCAGCAGAAGCTGAACGAGGTGTACGAGGCCGTGAAGAACTACACGGACAAGCGCGGGCGGCGGCTGAGCGCCATCTTCCTGCGGCTGCCCTCCCGCTCCGAGCTGCCCGACTACTACGTCACCATCAAAAAGCCTGTGGACATGGAGAAGATCAGGAGCCACATGATGGCCAACAAATACCAGGACATCGACTCCATGGTGGAGGACTTTGTCATGATGTTCAATAACGCCTGCACGTACAATGAGCCGGAGTCTTTGATTTATAAAGATGCCCTGGTACTCCACAAGGTTTTGCTTGAAACTCGGAGAGAAATAGAAGGAGATGAGGATTCTCATGTGCCCAATGTCACTTTGCTGATTCAGGAACTTATCCATAACCTCTTTGTATCCGTTATGAGCCACCAGGATGATGAGGGCAGGTGTTACAGCGACTCCTTAGCTGAGATTCCTGCTGTTGATCCCAACTTCCCAAATAAACCTCCTCTGACTTTTGATATTATCCGAAAAAATGTTGAAAATAATCGCTATAGAAGATTGGACTTGTTCCAGGAGAACATGTTTGAGGTGCTGGAGAGGGCACGGAGAATGAACAGGTGAGGAAACCCTTATTTTTCAGGTATCACCTGAAGGTGATAGGTATCAGCCTTTATCACAGGCTTGCATTTAATGTTAGACAAAGGCTGAAGTTTTTTGAGGTGTTTGCTTTACTTGTTATGGGTGTTTGGAAAACTAAATCTCAAAAGCTCTAGCAGGTCTTCAGTGGAACATTTGCTTTGATTTGAAACCAAGGAAGGAAATAGTTTTCTACTAAGAGATCGTTTTGACAATCTTCCAAAGGAGCACCTTATGGCAAAAACGTTCCTGCTAACTTTGAAATTGAAGAAGTGAAGAGAGCTGTTCTCTAACTGTTCAAATACTGAATTACTCTTTTGGAGCAGTCACACTTGGTTGAGTTATGGTGCAAAAACTATGAACACTTGCAACTTCTTTTAGTGTTTTGCTTGAATTCGGTAGCCTTTTTGTGAATGTGCAAGTGAGAGCTTGACTGTGGAGAGAGGAGGTAAAAAATGATCTTAAAACATCTACTAAGAGGAGTATGGATAGTTAAAATAAGTCAATTTTGTTAATAGTACTGTTATTACTCAAGTTTTCAGAAGTTAACAGATTGTAGAGGTCCAGTGACAAGTAGCCTTGGTCACAACTAGTTACCTTTGATTTTCCTGGCATTTCAGGACTGGTGTATACCAAAATACTCTGGTGGGTAAACTATAATGCAAACTGACAGTGGACTAACAGGTGTAGCTTCACTTAATGCTTCATGGCTTCAAGCCAGTCTCCTGCTGCTTATGAGCAAACAGAGTTATCCATTGTCAGAGTGAAACTTTCAACTGATCACAGAGTGGTGATTGATGGGTGTGTTTAGGCTCCTGTTTGACCCTGCACAAACTGTGTTTTTACCCTGGTGCTCATGTTTTTGGACAGGACTGATTCAGAGATCTATGAAGATGCAGTGGAACTTCAGCAGTTTTTCATTAAAATTCGAGATGAACTGTGTAAAAATGGAGAGATTCTGCTGTCGCCTGCTCTCAGCTACACCACCAAGCATCTTCACAACGATGTAGAAAAGGAGAAGAAGGAAAAGCTGCCCAAAGAAATAGAGGAGGATAAGCTCAAAAGGGAGGAGGAGAAGAGAGGTACCTACTTTTGTTTCACTAATTTTGAATGTACCAGATGAAAAATGTACCCACACATATAATGTGTTGCTGCAGCTTTGTCTGCTGAAAGGACCTCAGTAGTTTAGTTGTCCCTCAGTCTTTTATTTTCAAGTTATGAGAGATTTATTTTATTTTGATCTTTATCAGTTGGGACAGAGAGGTTTTAAGAAAGAGATGTAGGTAGATATTATTCCTATGTGAACTCTTTAATACATTGGGGTACCAGTATTATTTCAAGGATATCATAAAAGAAAGCAGTAGTTTTTTACTTTGGATTTCTGCTCATAATAAACTTAACAATGAATATTCCCATTGACCTTTTAGTCATTTTCTTTTTGACAAGTACTGATGGTATTGTTTATGATCATGCTTTTAACACTGCTGAAGAACTGAGGTTTGAGAAGCCTTTTGTGTTTTGGCTACTGTGGATGTGCAGGGGAGTGGGCTTGCACTGTTTTGAAGGGGCATGAAGCGTACCCTGCAGGTCCTTTATTTCACAGTTCCTGGTTGTTTGTCTGTGCTCCATTGTGCACCATGCTTAAAGGAATAAATAAGCTCTCCAGCTGCGCCTTTCCACAGACAGGAGCACAGCTGTTGGCAATTTTGTCCACGTATCATGTTTCTAATGTGATTGATCTTCCCTCATAGATGTCAGCACAGTAAAGTAAATAAAGCTCAAAGTGAGGCACTGACATCAAGAATCTCGGCTAACATAGATATGTGACATTACTAACATCTGCTTTTCCCTTTTTGAAATAAGAAGCTGAAAAGAGCGAAGATTCCTCTGGATCAGCTGGGCTGTCGAATTTGCATCGGACCTACAGCCAGGACTGCAGCTTCAAGAACAGCATGTACCATGTGGGGGATTATGTGTATGTGGAGCCTGCAGAGGCCAGCCTGCAGCCTCACATCGTCTGCATCGAGAGGCTGTGGGAAGATTCAGCTGGTAAGGATTCCTTACTGCAGGAAAACACTGGGGTGAAACTTACTATTATTATTTTAAGCTTCCAATTTGATTTTTTTTTTCCCTGTGTTACTTATTTTATTTGCGGAACTGTTTGAGCCAGTGGGTATTTTTTTGTTGTTGTTTGTGAGTTGCTTTTTTTCTAAAGGATATTACAAATAGAAAATTCTTGGGACAGTGTGGACTTTTTTTGATGTTCATTGCTGCCTACCCTCAAATTGTAAGCCTTGCAGGGATGGGATTGAGTTGGATGGACTCCTTGTAATTTAGGTGCAGAAGAACACTGTTTTTCTGTGCTGGGAAATCTGAACCAAAGATGGGCACAGGTTTGCTTTGATTTAGAAAAATAGTACATATTTGTAACTTCTTTATAAGTTGTTGCTATCAATTTGAGTAGTTTGTCACAGCATAAAATCAAAGAAAGTGTTTTTTAAAAATTTACTAACAGTTACCTGAGATTCTTTAAATAATCAGGTGATTGTTGTGTGGACTTCAAAGCCATTTCAAACTCTGAAAGTTGAGATCTGTAAATAAGAACAAATTTCTCCTTTATTTTGCTGAGTCAGGTTTTACAGGAGAAATAACAATTGGCAGGCTTTTTAAAAAAAACTTGTTTTCCTTTTCTGGAAAGTTGACTATTGCCCTGTTTAAAAGCAGATTGCTCCTAGTATAAATGACTACATGACTATTTGATTAATCAGCCAATTGCTAATTGTTCTTACTTGGCTCATGCACTAGAGAATGTCATTTTACATTTTTTTCTTTCTATCTCCCTTTTTTTTTTGTTGTTTTCTATTTTAAGGCGAGAAATGGCTCTATGGCTGTTGGTTTTATCGACCAAATGAAACTTTCCATCTTGCAACAAGAAAATTCCTGGAGAAAGAAGTTTTTAAAAGTGATTATTACAGTAAAGTTCCTGTTAGCAAAATTTTAGGCAAATGTGTGGTCATGTTCGTCAAGGTGAGAGACTGTTCAGACTAATTTATAAAACAAGTAATGCTTTCTGCTATTTCCTGTAGAGCTGTAGGCACTCTAACAGAGAGACATTCCAGTAATACCTAAATAAAATAGGTGTTGCTTCTGTGGGCTGTTTGGGTCTTCCTTTGCTTCCTGAGATATGTGGTTCACCTGGGTACTGGAGTTGCCCTGTGCTGGTTGGTTTGTGGTTATGGTCACCCCTGGCTTGGTGAACTTGTCCTTTTCACAAGTCAAAGCTCAGAAGTCTTGTGAAAGTGATTTCAGGCTGCAGATCTTGTATTTGTTAGTGCACTGCATTGGGAAATGAATAAAACCTAACTTTTCTCACATGCCAACCTGTACTGAATTAGCTCCTTCTCCAAAGGTGGGATCTCTTGTGTGTTGTTATTCTTAGTAAAACTCTGACATCAAACTGGAAGAAGAGAACTCAGTAAAAAGGCTTCTGACAGAAGCAGAGAAAAAACTGAAGCCATGAGAGGGAGTTCACTGTGTGTCTGTGGAGTGTGGGTGTTGCTGAAATACTTAATATTTTTCCTTCAATCTGCAGGAATATTTTAAATTGTGCCCTGAAAACTTCAGAGATGAGGATGTCTACGTGTGTGAGTCGCGTTATTCTGCAAAGACAAAGTCTTTTAAAAAGATTAAACTGTGGACTATGCCTGTGAGCTCTGTTAGATTTGTCCCACGAGATGTGCCCCTGCCTGTGGTCAGAGTTGCTTCTGTGTTTGCCAATACAGACAAAGTAGATGAGGAGAAACACAGTGAGACACTGGAGGACAGTAAGGTGGGAGAAAGTATCCTTCATCTTGAAAAGGTATGCAAGGGGAATGTGGATTGTATTTGACAGATAGAGAATGACAAAATATTAACCCTCATGGCTTGGGTTTCACCACATCCAGACACAATAAAATATAAATGAATATAATACTTCTGTTATAAATTATATTACAGGCATTTGTAAATTAACATAATCAAAATATAAAAAGATAGAAAATAATAAACGGCGTAAATATTTGTTACAAACCTCTTTCTTGTGATCATGTGATGGGATTGGTTTGGGTTTTTTACCACTTCAGAAAATCACACTTTTATTGTAAAGCCTGCTCTAAGCCTAAAAACCTGTAGAACTAAAAGTCTGATTTTAGTTCATGGCAGTGCTGAAATGCTTTGTTGTGTAGCATTTCAGTAAAACAGTCAGTAGCTAGGCAGCAGTAAGTAACACATAATATTCTATTGTTTGTGGCCTGTTTGTGGTTGATAAGTAAGTAGTTTGTTGTCAAAATGCTTAAGAATATTTCTGTCCAACGTAGTGGATAAAATGGTTCATTTATTGTACCTAGACTAAGAAAACAAATAAATTTAGGTAAGTGTATTAAAATCAGTTAAATTTAGTTCATTTTGTCTGAAATAAATTTAGAGCCATGAAAAAATAAGAGACTCATAAAATATCATAAATCACTAAAAAAGCCCATGAAAAATCCACTTTGCATTTTCTAACCTGAGAACACAGTACCCAGCACACCCATTGTCAGCTTTTGTCAGACACCTAGTGTGTGTTAGTATATTTATTCACATCATGGCAAAAGATGGAATTAATTCTTCTGAGAGAATGAAAACTCATAGGATCTTTTCCTTCCATGCCTTGGTGAGACAGTCTGTGTTTCCTTGGCTTTCTGGAATCCCAAGCTGAAAGATGGACTGAGGCACGATTTGAGTTCTTACTAAAAAGTAAGAAATTAAATAGGGCAGATGGTATGAATTTGTAAGCAGTACATGGAGTGTTCACATTATTGTATAAGAGTTGAATCATTACATTTGTGTCTGTTAGCTTGGCCATATATTTAGTTCTTGCTCCCCAAGCACTTTATTGGACTTTAAACCATCAAACTGACAAGGCTTGGTTTGTCCAGTTTACTTTGAAGCCCTAGAACAAAAAAAAAGACCTGTAAATTACTATTCTGGCAAAATTAGAGCTTTGTGAAGTGGGAAAGCTTGTGACAGACATGGAGGTTAACTTTGGCTTTGCAGTTTTAATTCTGGAAACTTTTGCACACACATCTCTGCTTAGTGCTTACCTGTTGTTGTTGACATAAAGATAGAGCAAAGCCTTTTGCTGGTACCTGACATCTCTTTATTTCTGTGCTTGGTTTTTCTCCTTCCTCAAGTTTCTAAATGCTTCTTCTCCTGCAGGACAAGGAAGATGTTCCAGTAGAAATGTCCAATGGGGAACCTGGTTGCCATTACTTTGAGCAGCTCTGCTACAATGACATGTGGCTGAAGGTTGGGGACTGTGTCTTCATCAAATCACACGGGCTGGTGCGGCCTCGAGTAGGGAGGTATGGCAGCTTCTTTGTTTGCAGTTTACACCTGGAAAAATAACTTGGATAAAAGAGGGGCTGGTTGCAAAAAGGAATGAAAGAAGGTGGGAAAAAAAGTGAGGGAAGTGTTAGAAGATTTTGATAGATTGAGGTGGAGTTTTAGCTGCCTAATAAAAACCTGGTCTGGTTGTGTGGTTGGAATTGGCTGTTCTGTATTCATCTTCCACTGACGGTCTTCCATCAGTGAACATCCTGCTGCCTCATTTGGGAGAAATGGCCTTTCATTTATGTTGCTGGGTTGGTTTCTTTGCAGAATTGAGAAGATGTGGGTGCGAGATGGAGCTGCATATTTCTTTGGTCCAATCTTTATACATCCTGAAGAAACTGAGCATGAGCCAACTAAAATGTTCTACAAGAAGGAGGTGTTTTTGAGTAACTTGGAGGAGACCTGTCCCATGACTTGCATTTTGGGTAATTGTTAACAGCTTTAATCTGATGGGCATCTTCTTTTGCTACCCAGTCTGAAGTGATTGAAGGCTATGTGTAGGCTTGATTCCAAGTACATCTTTTTCATTGAGGGAGGGAGGAGATACTATTCAGTGAGTTTACCTGCTTGTGGGACCTGTGATGAGAATTCACTATAAGGAGGCTTTTTTACAATAAGGGAATTACATGTATGATATGAAAGTGAACGTTTCAGCCAGAGAACAGAAAATTCCATTATTCTTGCATATTAATGTAATTACTCCAGCACATATTACCTGCAAAGTTGAAGGGAGGAGGAGGAGGTTGAAATTTGATTTGTGGCAGAAGATGATGGCTGTGTACTTTGTTTTGGAGTTGTAATGCTATGATAAATATGATAACTGACAGTGATCATAGGAGCTTGTGATTTTGTGGGTTCTCTAGGTCTTAAAAGAAATCCAAAAGCTGCATTAAGTTGCTGTAGGTTTCTTGTGAGTGGCATTTGATTGGAATATCAATTGATGTATTTTCCGTAGTTGCGCCAAATGCCAGGAATCTTCCAGACTTACAAGACAGGCAAAAAAATGGACTTTCCACACTTCTCAAAGACAATCTCCAAATGTGGCTGCCTTCTTACCCAGCTCTTTCATTTCTGCAGGAAAGTGTGTCGTTCTGTCATTCAAAGACTTCCTCTCGTGCAGACCAACAGAAATCTCCGAAAACGACGTCTTTCTTTGCGAGAGCCGCTACAACGAAAGCGACAAACAGATGAAGAAATTCAAGGGGTTGAAGAGGTTTTCACTGTCTGCGAAAGTTGTAGATGATGAAATATACTATTTTAGGTAAAAATGTGAGGGGAATGAGGGGGTCACCTGTGCACTCCTCTGGATTGTAATGGACTGGCAGCTAAGCCCCCACCCAGCCTCTTGCTCACTGCCCCACAGTGGAATAGGGGAGAGAATCTGAAGGGCAGAAGGAAGAAAAACTCCTGGCTCAAGTTAAAAACAGTTGGAAAAGTGCAGCAAAGCTACATGCACAAACAGAGCAAGATAAGGAATGAATTCCCTACTTTTCATCAGCAGGCAGATGTTTAGCTGTTTCCTGAAAAGCAGGGCCTTGGCACATGTCATGGTTACTGGGAAAGACAAATGCCATAACCCTGAATATACCCTGTCCTCTCCTCCTCGTATTTTATTGCTGAGCACAGTGTCAGAGTATGAAATATCCACTTGGCTGGTTTGGTTTAGCTGTCCTGGTTGTCTCCTCTCCCTAATCACTGCCCAGCCCCAGCCTGCTGGGGCACAGATTGGGGAAGAAGAAAGGCCTTGAGGCTGATCTGTTCAGCACTAATTACAGCAGGCTAGCACCTCTCAGCTGCTGTGCAGGGAATTAACCCCATCCCAGCCTGACCCAGGACATCCACAGAAGTCAGAGGTGTAATTTTAGATAACCACACTCTTGGGAAGAAATCCAGATAGCATCTGTCTTTTTATGGTCTTAATACCAATGGATGTTTTCTTTTTCTTCCTCTGACTTCAAGAAAAGTCATTACTTTATCAGATTGGTGCATTCTCTTGGAGATTGTGAAAATACTTAAGTCCTCATTATAAGTAAGGAAAATCTTTTGGTGAACATTCATATTAATAAAATAAGTATATTAAGTTCTAACTTAAGTAAAATGTGAAATCTAAGGAAGCTGTGGTGTTGATTTCTACAGTAGAAGGCAATTAAGTGCTTGTATTGAAATCCCCTTCTAACTCATAAAAAATCTTTCTAACAAGTGACTGAAATGAAAACTGGCCACAGACACAAAATTAGTTCTGCTAATTAATTAGTTCTGCTTTCATGGTTATGAAAGGAAGCATAGGCACATCTCAAGTCACCATTGTTTCTATACTCTTCAGTCAGAAATTAAGAAAAGTTTATTTTCTCTTCAAAAACAACTTCTTTCTCCTGTGAGGTATAGGTCTGTTCTCAGCTGCTTTTTGTCTTCCTCCTCCACCTTCCAGAAAACCCATAGTTCCTCAGAAAGAGCCATCTCCTCTCCTGGAAAAGAAGATTCAGCAGCTGGAAGCAAAGTTTGCTGAGTTGGAAGGAGGTGATGAGGACATGGAGGATATGGGAGAAGAGGAAGGTGATATGACTGAAACACCTTCTATGCCTCAGCTTCAGGCCCCCTTAGCCAGTGATTTGGATATAATGCCTTATACTCCACCTCAGGTAAGGACTTTCCTTCAGGAACTCTTAAACCTTGATATTCCACATTCTTTTCCCAATCCAAATAAAGAAAGTAAAATTTTATCATGTACAAACAGAGGACTTATACTGAAGTTTATAAGTGTATGGAGTAAATGGCACAAGACAATGTTGGCATGTCCAATATGATATCCAGATGATAGTGTTTCATTCCATTAAAATATTTTTAAAGAAATCATTCAGCTGTGGAAAACCCAGTACATGTTTATGTGCTAGTGTTGTTTTTAATAATGAGATTTTCTGTGACACTTGTTCAGAAGTATCGGGTCTTTATATAAAATTCTAATACAAATTTCCTTACACAAGGCCTGGAATTTGTGTTACTGAGTGTGGAAGCAGAGTGAGGAACTGCTTTAGCTGGAAATTCAACTAATCAAAATAAGTTTCTTTGCCACTGGATTAAACCTTTTATCTGTGTCACCATACTCCCACATCCAAGCTAATGCCAGCCTTAAAGAGGCAATGGGAATGATCTGCTGGGAACAGGAGGGAGTTCCAGACTCTCTTGTGACCAGCAATGTGGATTTCTGCTGCGTTACATTGAAAGGGTGTGACCCTGGGGTAGAAATGTATTTGGATGTTGTGAAAGAGTTGCTGAAGTTAAAAGCTTTTGCCTGGTTTGAGTGTGATGTTTTGCCATGTGGGCAACCACCAAATGCATTTTCCCTTGCAAGGTTGCTCACTGCTCTTGTTTAACATGGTGAATTTTATAAGCAGCTTGAAAATTCTTGAAGAGTATTCCAGTAGAAGTGGAATTTTATCTAACAGCTATTAAACCCCAGAACTTTTAAACTTCATTTTTTTCTTCTGCCAACAAAGAAGCTCTTATAACACCTACGAGGAGACAAGACAAGTGACTGTGTGGTCTTGTGGGGCTTGGCAGATAGGTTGGTGATGCTTTCCTGCTGCAGTTTGCTGTGAATCAAGTGAAAGTACTTAAAAAAAAGATGTGCAGCTTCATTGTTTGCTTCAGCAATGGCTGAGAAAAGGCATGAAAGGGGGTCCTGGCTGATTTCTTCTTTTAACAAGTCTGAAAGTAAATATGCAGTTATTTGGCTCCAGTGGAAAAGACTGTTCTTGTAAAAATGTGTGGATGGGAGATGGAAAAGAACAGAGAATGCAAGAACCAAATTTGGAATGATCATGATTTCTCAAAGTCCTGTTTGTCCTTCCAGACTGATGAGAAGGCTTTTAGATTAGGTTACTGTTATCAAAACTGTTGCAAGAGCTATATAGGCTACAACAGCTGGTAAACTTGTAGCTCTCTGTTTGCAGATGTATCAGGAGCCAAAAGTATAATTAGAAGTCCCTCTTTTTGGTTTGAGCACTCTCCACCTGCCTGTGTGGGCTTGCCCAAGGAGCCAGGATGGAATTGTATCTGCCCTGTGTATCATCCCAAACCCTATGTGAAGTTTTCTTCACTTCCTCCAGTCTTCATGTTCATAATGAAAACTTCAAGGGTGGATTGCAAGTTAGTACAGTGAAGTTTAGAATTACATTTAAATGGGCCTTAAAAAGCAAGACTTTTAAAGCATCATGATATTACTAAAACTTTGTTTTTAGCTGAGAGGAGAGTGTTGAACTATGGGTCAAAGCAGCAAGTAGGAGGAGTCAATAAAATTGTCAGAATTTCAGGTGACAAAGGAAACAGTTGAATGTATTTTTGTTTCCTTTTTTGCCTCCACCATGTACTTGGAAACAATGGCACTTTTCAAGATGTGACAGATTTGTAATGTTTGGGGTGTGAGAAAGGCCTTTGAGAGTTTTGATGTGATGCACATTTATGGGTCTTATTGGTCAGAGTATGGATGAATTAATGGTCTCCTGTGACAAATATAGGTGGAAGGGCCTTCAAAAAGGGGCTCCAGCTGTGGTATCTCAGTATAGAGATGTCAGAATAGGTTCATTTTTTGGTGGCTGAAAACATCAAGGAGCTCTCACTGTGGGGGGCATTCATAGTAGGAAAAGCAAAGGAGCAGAATTTTTGTTGCTCATCAACATAAGGACATGGTGTGAATCTGTGGTGCAGGTAAACAGCAAAACTGAGCTTTAGTTTTCCAGGGAGAAATGGCTACTTATGTAATGAGAGGTGAACACTGGAGAGAAAGGAAGGTCTGACAGGCAAAATAACATTTAGAAGGTGGAATGAGGGAGAGTAGGGATTGTAAAGGCAAAGGAGGAAGTGGAAAAGCATTTTCCTAAAATGTGCAATGGCAAATAAAATATTTTACTCAACTCACGTTGGCAACATCTCTGAACAGCTCAATGAACGAAATCTGTGATGTGACACAATTCCTTTTGTTCTCTTCTGGCCTTCTCTTTTGTACACTTGTGGTCATAACTGCTTTTTCTCACAGTCCACTCCCAAGTCTGTTAAGGGCAGCACCAAGAAGGAGGGATCAAAAAGGAAGATCAACATGAGTGGGTACATCTTGTTTAGCAGCGAGATGAGAGCTGTGATTAAAGCTCAGCACCCAGACTACTCCTTTGGAGAGCTCAGCAGACTTGTAGGAACTGAGTGGAGAAACTTGGAAGCAACCAAGAAAGCAGAATATGAAGGTAAGTAAAAACTGAGATGCTGAACTCTTTTCTGCCTTTTGTCTTTCTCAGCACTTTCTGTTACTCAGATGACAGGTTTAATAAAAGAAAATATTTATGTTTGTGTTCTGAATGTACCTTAAAGAGAAGTTCATACTGAGAGATGACTGAAGAGGAGCAAAGAGCATGTTTCAGTTATGTAGAGCACAACTGATAATTTAAATGTCTTTGCCACAAATAACCAAATTAACAAAGTCCAAGAAAATGGGTACAAATAGAAGTAAAGGGGTATGGAGCTCCTGGGCTAGAAGTCAGTTGGAAAAATGTTTTGTCAATGTTTCCTTAAAGAAGGACTGAGGGGTATTTTGGACAAGAAGCTCTTGAGAGCTGTAGCAGCAGGTAAGAAAGGCTTACAGGGGAGTGGGGAAAAGTTCATTATTAACAGTACTGAGAGTCCTCAGAGGCTGTGTACTGTACTGTAAATATGACCTGTTGTCCAGTACAGTATTAATCAACTGTTGTACCTCATTTTGTCAAGAGATTTTGTATCCTGAAGTAAGCCTAGGAATATTTCATAATCTTGAGATACTTTAGACCTGTCTTTCTCCCCTTTCCTCCCTTCTTTTCCTCAGTTCCTTCCCTCCTTCTTTCTTTGCCTTCCTCCTTTTCTTCCCTCCCTCCTTTCCTTCCATTCCTTCCCTCCCTTCTGATAAATAGTCACTGTGTTTTAACTTTTATTTGATTGAAATAAAATACAGCTGATCTTTAACAGCCAGCCCTTACCCAAGCCAAATACATGGCATAGTTACTTCTCTAGTTAATAGCATGTCAACACTATTAACTACTGTATTGATGCAACTTTATTGACAGAAAAAATGCTCCTTTGGATAGGAACATTTCAACACCTGGCAAAGTTATGGCCCAATTCAGTTCTAACTTTGAAAATGAGATTTGATAGGTTTTCTGCACACTCATAACTTACAGGCAGCTTTGATCTTGAGGCTGGAGGCTTGCATGCTGTCACTGTCCACTCTCAGCCACCTCAGTCCTTTCTGAATTTTCAATAGCACCTCTTTGCAGCTCTGGAGGGAAGCACAGCACCCTTTGCTCTGTGCAGGTTTGCTTTGCAGATGCTGGAAGGGAAACGGTAACGCTCTTTCTTTGTGAGACTGCTGGGGCCTTACTTTGTTCTGTAGTTGTTTCCTTTTACACCCTCCTAGGTGCATGTGTGATCTTTTTATTGGCAGATGCTTCCTTACAGCCTCATCCTTCAGCAGGAGGATGGCTGGCATGTCACTGCTTCCTTGCTTAGAGCAGCTTGAAGTCCTGCACTCCTGCGGGAAGGCTCTGTTTGTCCACCGTGTTGATGACTGTCTGTGTGCTTCCATTTTAATCTTCCTTCTCAATTCAAATTTTCCAAAGCTTTTGGGGTTTGAGCCGCAGTTTCCCTGGCTTGGTGTCTGCCTTGAACTAGACTTACTTTTACTTGGTTTTGAGGGGTTGGGATGGGGTGACAAAGTGTCCAAACTGTGTTTGTTTACCATGTGTGAAAGGAGAGAAACTCCACTCCTTCCACTGTGGTGAGTCAGAATTCATGTGTTTCCTGGTGTGGATGTGAACCAGGGAGCAGGGAGTGGGCATGGTTTGACATCTCAGTGAAAAAAAGGGCACTGCCATTTTCTGGTGAGAAGTAGTTTACATTTTAGATCCATTTTCACCCACTGAAAATTTTGTTTGGTTTGTGTTCAGGGTATTAGTTGGTTTTTTAGCAATAGTTGAGTAGAAAAGAGGCTGTGTTGGAAGTGCCTGCTTGGCTAAATAAAGTAAAATACAAGGGATTGAAGGAAAGGCCTGTTGTAAGGAAAAACTCTGTTCAAAGCAGAAGGTCTCTTCCCTGTCTCTTGAGATGTGTTGGAAATATTTGAATGACCTCAAGTCCTGGCTATGTGATTTGGGTTTATGATTGAGTATTAGTGTGAATGCTTTAGGCTGAACTTTCAGATATCTCCTCCAGTTCCCTTTGGCAGTGTTATTCCATTTACTTCTGTGGCAGTCAGGACATGGAAAGGGGCTAGGTAAAACTTGAGTAGTGTCCTATGTCAGGTCCTTCTTCTAACCTCAGCACTCTGAAGTGTGATAAAGCTGAACACTTAGCAGTAATTTCTCATTCATCACAGTGTCTCTTTTGCTTTTGTCTGACCATTTTTTGTTTTTTAGCTGGCCAAAAGTAGGTGAGAGTCAGAACAACTGCTTCATCTTTCCCAAAGTGCTTGCTGTGCTCTGGAGAGGACTTTCTCATTTTTTTACTTCAGGATCTACCTTTAAATATCTTGTGTATTTTGTGCTTGGCTGCATCTGAGTTGCCTGTATAAATGTAGGAGTTTCTCTGCGTCGTCATCACTGCCTGAAATTGCAGAAGTGGGAAGAAGGAAGGAAGTGCCTTTGGAAATGAAACTGGTCTTTGAGTGTATGGAAGTAGTGCTAGAAGCTGCACAAACAGGTTCTAGAAGAGTTGAAAGTGTGATAGATGTTCAAAGTCATGTCCTAGAGGAAGCAAGTAACACTGGCAGGATGCATAACTTAATCTCCTTGGTGAACTTCTTCTTAGCCTTTGTTTGACAGAGGACCTTGATTGCTGGTTTAGTGGCAGTTTCCATCTTTCACCAACTGCAAGAGAAAACTCATAGCCCTGCATTCACTGTTGTTAAAAAATGCTGGAGATTTATTCTGCATCCATTTATTCTTCCTTGTTCCTCATTGTGCCAGTCAGACACAACGTTCAGAGTAAACGAAGCAGGAACTTGCATGCCCCCAAAGCACCTGGAGTGGGCATTCAGTATTTCTCCTTTTTTGTTTGCTTGGGTTTTGTTTTTTTTTTCTTTTTTTCTTTCTTCTTCCCGTGACCCTTTGCCCTTCCCTTAATATAAAATTGTCCTCTGGTCAGATTACCCTGCAGTAGATCTTTTGTTCTTGCAGTCACAGTGAGAGACTTGATTGAGATAATGACCAGATTCATCGTACAAAGGACACACATGACCTCCAGTGAGCAGCACAATGTGAGTTAGACATCTTCAGAAAAAAAAAATAACTCATAGGGGACCAAACGGGGAAATGACAGAAACAGGCAGAGAAAAATATTTTGGGTTTATCAGACTGCTGCTTGTTATGTTCCAAAAGCTAAGGACCAATCTGCACTAGGGAAACTTTACAAATGCTCCCCTATTTTGCCACCACTTTTCAGCTGCATCAGTAGTAAAATATATGGGGAGCCCAGAACTGACGGTGCCACCAGCTGGCACTGCTGTCTGCTCTTTGCAGCATTCTTTAGGGCACACCTGGCAGACATGGGGCTTCAATTCCCACAGCAGCTGGTAGAGGATCCACCCAAGAGCTGCTGGCCTTGGCTGCAGCTGGTTTGGCTGAGCCAGTGGTGTCAAAACAGGGAATGTTTTGCCATGTCCTAGTGCAGACCGAGCCTAGTGCTGGACTGCTGCTTCATGTTGGTAACACTGGTGTTATTATCATCAAATTTGTTCTTTTAATTTTTTTTAAATTTTATTTTATTATTTATTTTAATTATTTGATTTTTTTTAGAAAGAGATAAAACTTTGTGGAATATTTTTCATGAAAGGTTCTCTAAAAGTCTTAGCTGCAGCCACATGAAATCAAATCATATGCTGTATAAAAAAGATTCATCTGTTCTACTTTATATTTGACTAAACTATGCCAGTGTCTGACTAGTCCTTTTTAATGAACAGATAATATTTTGAAAGTCTGGGTTACAAAACAGAACTGAAAATCTAAAATACTTTTACAGAGCGGGCAGCTAAAGTTGCTGAGCAGCAGGAGAGAGAGCGAGCAGCACAGCAGCAGAATTCCTCCCCCCGGGCAGGCACTCCTGTCGGGGCTCTTATGGGGGTGGTGCCGCCACCAACACCAATGGGAATGCTCAATCAGCAGTTGACACCCGTTGCAGGTAAAACGTAGGAGCTATGACCATTTTTTCCTCATCCACTTTATCAACCCCCTTCATAACTCTGAACAAACACTCTCTTGGGTCACGTTGGAAGCGAAAGCTCAAACTCTTCAGTCCTTCTTCATGATGAACGTGCCTAGTGCGGCAGTGGCCTGGTGTCCAGGGAAGCAGGGTCCTCCTCGTGCAGTGCTCCTGTTCTGGTAGTGTGCAGTCGTGTTTATTCGCTCTGCCTCGCAGAGTTCACCTTCAGCCCTGCTGTGGCAGGAGGGCAGCAGCTAAATAGTCTTGTAGTGCATGCAGCATCTGTGGCAGTGGTAAAGCAGGAGGGAAATTGTTGGGGGTTTAATTATCAGGGAGGTGAGAGGCCAGCAGAGTCTAAGCCAGATTTTAAATCCAAGCAAAAGCTTAGTAGATTTGCCTCTTAGGCACTGGTAAGCAGAGCAGACCAGGATCTAGAGCCGTTGCAGAAACAAAGACAAAATGACAACATTGCTGGTTTTATCAGGTTATTTTTCAGAATAGAACTGAGCTTGGAGAACTCTTCCACGAGGTCCCTGTTGCTGGGTGTTGAGCTCCTTACCAGTTGTAATCCGGCTTGATTTCATAGGGAGTATGCTCGGAGTAAGTATTTTCAGGATCAGATCTGAAGACAATGTAGTCCACTGAAGATTCTTGTGTGGAAATCAGCCATACATGGGTGAGAAAATTAATTAGGTGTGACCTGACAGGTTGCTTTCCATCCCCAGTTTCTAATAAAAATAAGAATTAAATTGCTTCAGTCAAGGTCAAAATAGTGCCAAGTAGATAAAAATGAGTGTTTGGAACGTTCTGGGTTTGAGTTTTGGGGTCTTTTTAACTTTCCCTTAAAACATTCCAATTATTCCATTTATTCTTTTGTCATTTTTCTTTTTCTTTCTCATCTCACAGGCTGTGGCCTTATTTCAAGCTGACAGCCTGAAGCATTTTTCATCACAATCTCTAAATCCCCTTTCTGTAAATAGGCTGCATGGATGTTTAACTGAAGGCACATTCCTTAGTTGGTTCATGATCTCCAGGTTATAAAGCATTTATTTACACTGAGTTGCATTTTTCTTTTGGCTTTTTTTCACTCTGTTCATGGTAATTTCCCTCTGAACTGTTTGCAGTTGGTGTATGTTTGTGTGTGTGTGTGTGTGTTCAGTTATCTGTGCATACATTAAAAAAAGGAGGGGAAAAAATTTCCCAGTGCTGATCTCTTTTGTGAAAAATTTACTTCAATATAGAATGTGTAGGAATACCATCCTCTTGTGGTTGTGTTTTCTTAGTCTGGTTCTTGGGTTTTTTGGCACTGAGTCACTTTTCCAGTTTTTGGATTTTCCAGTTTTTGGAGGCAGGTGTTGATGGATGGTAATACTTGCTATTAACACTTCCTTAAAACTTCCCCAAAAATTTGCATTCTGCCAACTACCCATACTACCTTATTTCCTGTGGCAGCAAACCTCTGTTTCAGGCCATTGTCTTATTTGAGCAAATCAACACTCAAGGCTCTTCGCTTTGGCTTTGGGAAATACTTCCTTAAAATAGATGATGGAGCAGATTCTTTTGAACTCCTTCTACTTCCGTGGCCCATTTGAAAAACAGAGTCTTTCATCTTTTGGTTTTCACAAGTCCTACTTGGAAGTATCTTGTTCTCTTCGGACCACTTTCACATCCTTCTCCATTCTTGGGTTGCTTTTCTCTAGTTCAGAGAGCTTCTCCATTACAGAACTTCTTTATGACCCATGGGGCCAGGAAATCTGGAAGCCTTCTGAAGTGTGTTTCTCTTAGTGTGCAGCGCTTTGGTGTCTTCTACATTTAGATATCATAAAAGTTGACTTAATCTCACGCTGTTTTAATAAAAAACAGGAGAACAAGTAATTTCACAGACATTCTAAGTCACAGTTGTCGGAGCTGGAAATAGTTTGGCCATGTCTGGTAGTTTAAAATAAAACTTTGCAATTCATACATGGGGTAAGAAAATGGCTGCTCTTACTTGGAATGAGCTACAAGAAATGATTTCTCATGGAGATTTGATGGCACCTTTATTAGCCAGTTGTTGAGTATTTTAATTGGAAGTGTAGAACTAAGATTCCATGATTGATAAATGTGGGTTTGATTCCTTGGAGAGTTTTCTGTTTCTTTGTTTTAAAGCTTCAGAAGTGCCTTAACTGCTCTGAAGATGTGTCAGCAGCTCGGGGTGCGCTGGAGGTACCAGGCAGTAGCTACAGTGTGAAAAGCTCTTTGTGCCAAGGAGGCTTTTGGTGTGTTTTTTCTTTTCCTTTCTCCATGGGAAATACGGATTTCCTTGTAATAAAGAGGTACAGATAAGGTTCCAGATATGTGAAATAGGTACCTACAGCATATTTCACTTGTCAGTCTAGGTGCCCTGTGGAAAATGAAGGCTTGAGAGAGATTAGTTCTTTATTTTCTTGTTGGTTTCTCCATGTAAAGCTTTTGGGATTAGAGGTTTCTCTCTTCTGTAACGACTTGAGGAGGTGACAGGTTTAGCTTTTATTTTGTAGCTGCTCCTCCTCCTGTTTAGACCCTGAGCTTGTTACAGCTTTGTTCTCAGTCAGAACTGATGAGAGGTTTTGGCCAGTCTCATTCCAGAAATCTGTTTTGGAAGTTCTTTCTGTGAATTACAGGGAGTGTGGCAAAGACTTGGTGGTTTCTTGGAGCAGACTTTAGAAGCCCCAGCAAATCTGCTTTCTAACTTACCTCATCTCTCTAGACCTGCTTCTGTCCTCTGTCATCTTCTCATTGTCTTTCCCACCCCTTTCCTTGCTTACCTGGCAGTGCATCCATTTAAATTAAACATTCCAGGGCCTAACAAGCATAGTGCAGTTACACTGTGTAGGTTCACTACATGGATAGCAGAAAATCTGAGCCAAAGCCAGAGAAAGCTCTCAATTTTCTTTCCTTACATGCAGAAAATGAAATTTTTGAGCAGCAGCACAATACAGTGTTTGCAGTGTCACTGATTTTCCTCTAAAGACACCTTGCAGACATGGACAGTGAAATTCTGCGAGGCACTCACAGAATGAGTCCTCATGAGTCCACAGAATGAAGTGCTCATTTAAGTCCTTTCACTTCAGTCTAATGCCATGAGTGTAAGTTACTGCAGCCCAGCACTTTAAACCCAACAGAATGAGTCCTCATGAGTCCACAGAATGAAGTGCTCATTTAAGTCCTTTCACATCAGTCTAATGCCATGAGTGTAAGTGCAGCCCAGCACTTTAAACCCGAGTTTAAAATTTGTGTTACTGCCTTAGTTCATTCTGGAGATGGTTTAATAAAAATCACCCATCACTGCCATTAGTTTCAAGTATGTGAATGTTGTAGGGCTTTTGTGCATCAGTTTTGCATGTGTACTGCAGGAAAATGTCTGGGGTTTGATTTTTGTGGCCTCTGAACTAGCCCGCAGAGCTGTCCGTGGGGCTGGCCAGTCAGTGTTGTGTTGTAATCTGGATGCAGATGGCAGAGCTTTAAGCTGTATTAAGACTGCTTGCATTAGTAACATTTAATTATGGCTGAATTTATTCCTTGTGTTAACATATCTGAGTATTCAAAATTTATTGCGCTGTGAGAAACATACAAATACACTAAATACTAATTCATCAAAAGTATAGGTTTCATATTTGTTTTTAGTTTTTGTTGTTTATTTTTTTTTTGCAAGATACTAATTGTAGTATTGTCTTGCTGTACTAAAGGTGCTTTTTTGTGTGTGTGTGTGTGGATAGTGCATGTCTGTGCATACTGTGTAGACCATATTGCATGTTATTGATGCATGTTTGAAATTTGTTGTGTCCTTCAAGGCATGATAAGTGGCTATCCACCGGTGCTGCCACCTTTGCAGGGCCCAGTTGATGGCATTGTTAGCATGGGCAGCATGCAGCCACTTCACCCAGGGGTGCCCCCACCCCACCAACTCCCGCCAGGTATGCCAGGCATCCCAGGCATCCCACCACCCGGTAAGAGCCTCATCCTCATTCCCTCTTTATTTCATTGTCATGTACTTGGTTTGACCCATTGTTACAGGAGTTCTCTGCAGCTTGTTCTGGTTGTGCCTTTGGTTTGTGAGCAGCAGCACTGCTGAATGTGAGGGGTGTGCAAAACACTGACACTACAGCGTGTCCAGCAAGCCCTCAGGGAATGGGCCCTGGAGAAGGTGGTGCTGCTCCAGCAGGAGTTTGGTTCCAGCCAAAAAACCTTGGTGATTGTACTTGAGTTTTTCAGAAGTGTGAAAAGCTGAAATCAGCCTGTTCATATCATTATGTCATTTGAACAGGATCTCTACACTCATCCTTTTCTTATTTGAAGTGGGCTTATAAATGAAATTTATTGTTCCCTTTCCTTACCAGAGTCTTTTTCAGTGTGTTAATGTCAGACTGCACTGAAGTGAGCCTGGTCATGTAAGACTCCTTGGCCACTGGGGCAGTGATGTGTTACTGTAAAACACTGTTCAGATTAAAGCTTGCTGATAGAACAGTGACTGGAAACAGTGGGGACAAGGTGAATTCAGAATTCTCTGTGGCCAAATTTTGAATTTACTTTTGAGAGTATTTCTACTGCATTTGCTGTATTTTTGCCACACTTCTGATGAAAAGAGGCTTAAATGAAACAAATGTTTTGCCAGTGTTAATGCCATTAATGTGTCCCAATTAAGGGGAAAAACATTCATCTGCCCTCTGTTTCTGTTTCCTGCTGATTCATTTCTTACCTCTGATAACTCATGTGCCTGTGAAAAAGATGTGCCATCCCTCTGTTCAGCAGTAAACAAGCTGTGGACAAAATGGTCTCATTTACCTCCCCCTACCCCCTTGCAACAGTGTTTTTCAGAAGCTCTGTTAAGAATTTTATCTGTACATAAATGATGTGAGTTGGGGAGTTCTTGTTTGCTTGCCTGGTGTTTCTGAAATCCATCAGCACTGCCCTGCAGCTTGGCTGGGTTGTGGATTCCCTGCCGTGGCACCTAGAGGGAGCAGCACGGCTGTGACACTTAGCACACATCATCCAAGCGTGTGGGAGGTGAATCCAGGACACTGCATCCCTCTGAAGGGCTGTTCCCACCGCTGTGGGCTGGATGTTTGTGTGGAAAACTGACAGGATGTGGCTTAGCAAAGAAACAATGTCTGGGAGTGGAGGACCACACGTGAAGTGGTTCTGAGCTCGGCACAGCAGGCTGAGGGTGAAGCCGTGCTCTGATGCTGGGAAGGGGAGGGTGCCCTCCTCCAGAGCCCTTCCTTCCCTTTGGACCAATTCCAAAGCTTGTGTTAGCAATGCTTTTCTCAAATTCTGACATACTGTTGGTACAGATGCACTTAAAATCGGAGCTGTGATCAAATGGAAAGTGCATTTGAAAAACCCTTTAGTGAGTGAAACACAGTGGCACATCCTTTGATCACTGATACAGAAATTATGCGTTTAATTAATGTCAATTAAATCCTCAGGAAGAGCACAGTTAGTCTGCAGCTTTTCCAATGAATGAACAGGAGAAGTGGCACAAACAGAAGGAAAAGCAGCAGCACACATAACTTTCAAGCATCTGTATGTCAAATGTCAGGATCTGCATGACTTTCATTTAGATGTGCACATTTTTGTATGTAAGACTGACACAGTTGTGCTGCACTCTGTGCAGTAGGGAGAAGTCCCAATATGCTTGAGAAAAAAAGCTTTTATTTTTTTGACATTGATTTAAAATATTCATTGTTCTGTATTTAAGGCTATTGAAGCTTAACCTGCAAGTTGCATTTTGTATTTAGTGAGAAGTAACAGATTTTGTGCAAAGGCTTGAATTTCATCCTGCTGTGAACATATTTTACAAAACTGAACACAAGGAAATGTTAAGTATTGCTGAAGCAGATCAGCATTTCCTTTCTTAAAGGAAAGGACTTCAGGAAGATCCTGTCAAGCCAAAGGTGTATATTATAAATGAAAAGATGCAGTCAAGCAATCACTAAGTAACATGAAAAACACCTGAAAAGCAAAACCTATTCAGTTTATTCTCTGACTAAAATAATTCAACAGGCCACATATTAATGTTTGGTGAAAAACACCTGAAAAGCAAAACCTATTCAGTTTATTCTCTAACTAAAATAATTCAACAGGCCGCATATCAATGTTTGGTAGTTGTCATGTTGGCTTTTTTTTTTTTCATTCAGAAACTTGTAAAGTTTTTTGCTGGGGGCGAGGGGGATATTTGAATGTTGTACATCTACTTAAAATAACTGTGAGCAGTGATATCAAAGTATAAATTCTTGCTGTTGAAGACCAAAGAAGCATTTGTCACTGCTCTGAAGTAAGACTAATTATTTTATATTTTGGAATATAGGTGTTATAGGCCAAAATGTGTCCCCTATGGTAGGCACTCCAGCACCAGGAGCAAGTCCTTTTGGACAGCAGGTGAGTCATTTTTGCATTACTTATGAGGCTCTAAGGCTCAGAATTGACATTTGAGCAACATCCCAGTTCAGACATGTAGGGATGCACACAGGCTTTCCCAGGGAGAACAGAAATGAAATGTTCTGATGTGTTTAGAACCAGTTAATATCTCACTCACAGAGAGTATGTCAGTATTTGATGGTTGAATTGTTGTTACACTCAGGACATTGGTCCAGTGAGGTAACTTCATTATAAACAAGGCAGTGTTTTGTCTTAGTTTTCTTCTAAACTGAGTCATTTCAGCATAGTGTGAAACTGCTAATAATTTAGGTTTTGCATGCTTTGTGACACAGAGAGTACACTGCCCATTTTATCAGCTCCTGGTGAGTAGGTAAAAAATATTAGTATTTCACATACTGATGAAGCAGATGTTCATTGGCAGTTCAGAATGTATGAGTTTGAGGAACTGTGATGATCTGATGTTTCTTCTCAGTGATTAATGCAGATTAACTGTTCAGAACATTCCCAATTTTACTGACCAAATTTTTGGATCATAAAGGGAAATGTGGTTTTGGCTTGAGGGTGTAAAGAAAAGGAGGGAGAGTGGCTATGCACAGGCAGGTAGTGGTGGTGGGGGAATGATTTTAAACTAAAAGAGGAGAGGTTTAGGTTAGGTGCTGGGAAGAAGTTCTTTATTCAGAGGCACTGGCACAAGGTGCCCAGAGGGGCTGTGGCTGCCCCACCCCTGGAGTCATTCAAGGCCAGGTTGGATGGGGCTTGGAGTGACCTGGTCTAGTGGAAGGTGTCTGCACATGGCATGGGGATGGAATAGGATGAGCTTTAAGGCCTCTTTCAACCCAAACCATTCTGTGATGCTGAGTTATGTAGTAAATTGTTGATGTCCTGACATTGAGTTATTCCAGACCACAGGATGTAGCTTTAAGGCCTCTTTCAACCCAAACCATTCTGTGATTCTGAGTACCAGAAGTTAAGTAGTAAAGTGTTGATGTCATGACATTGATTTATTCCAGACCACAGGATGCTGGTCCTAAGAGTTCTCAGTGCTGCTGGTTAATCACAGTGGTGGGAATTCTTCTGTGTGACTGGCAATTTTCCTGCCTGAGATTTTTGCCTGACAGTGATTCTGTGGAAGTAACCCAGTTGTCCAAGGATCCATATCAGTTTGGATTAGATGTTTTAGAGTTAAATTTTGCGCTTCACAGACCACAGCATTTCAGATCAAATTGGAAAAAACATGAAATAAAAAGGAGATCAAAGGTGTAATTAAGGTTAGAAGAGCTACGGTGACGATATCCAGAGTATATTTACATAAATCAGAAATATGAACAATATCTGTTGAGTATGAATGGTTTGCACTTCCTTTCTCTGTGCATCTCCTGCATGCCGAAGCATGCATCTCTAGGGAAATTCCCTCAGGCTTTTGCACATAACCTCAGTTGAAACTCCGTTGCAGGAGGATGCCCGAGGCCGGGGCGTTCCCTGCAGTCCCCGCTGTGCCCTGGAGCGTGACCCCTGGCTGCTTTGCCTTTCAGATCGGGATCCTGGGCCCGCCGGGCCAGCAGGCGCCCCCGCCGTACCCCGGGCAGAGCCCCGCCAGCCAGCCCGTCATGCAGCAGCCCAGCACGCCCATGTTCGTGTCCCCTCCACCAAAGACACAGAGGCTCCTCCATTCTGAAGCCTACCTGAAATACATTGAGGGGCTCAGTGCTGAGTCAAACAGCATCAGCAAGTGGGACCAGACCCTTGCAGGTGAGGCTTTGGGTTCCTCGTAGCCTGTTATTTTTGCTTTCGTAGAAAATGTGAAATGCATGTGCTGTTTGCTTATTAAAACATGTACATGTAATTAATTCCTAAAGACAGATCAACAGATTGAGAATATATGTGTTATCCACGGGCAAATTCCACCAGCGTTGTATGAAAATCAGTGGTGTGGGCTTAAATACTAGGAGCAGAAGTAGAATATCTGATACTGCAGAGTTACATTTGCCTTTCTCTAGAATGAGCCACGAGGTAATGGGAGCACTTGTTGTGTTTTGCAGCACGGAGACGAGACGTGCACCTGTCCAAGGAGCAGGAGAGCCGCCTGCCCTCGCACTGGCTGAAGAGCAAGGGGGCTCACACCACCATGGCCGACGCGCTGTGGCGCCTGCGGGACCTGATGCTGCGCGACACCCTCAACATCCGCCAGGCCTACAACCTGGAGAACGTGTAGGCAGCTCGTGGGACAATAGCTGGTTTAGTTACTGGGTGGCGAGAGATAACCAACAATAATTTGTATTGCATTTTACTGTACATTGCAAGACCATTTTTATATAAGGACACTTTTAATAAGCATATTTCACTTTTTGTTATATTAAGTTGACTTTATCAAATACACGGATTTTTTGCATATGTTTCCTTTGTTTGAAAGGCGATTTCATAATTGGTTGAGTGTAGTCAAGGATTCATCTTTCTTATACTTTATTGCTGAGAATCTGATGCCATTGTTTTTATATAAAAAAAAAAAAAGGAAAACAAAGCATTTACAGGTTGATACAGTGGAATGTGAAGTAGTCATAGTTTACATCCTATAAGAATGTGTGTACCTGTGCTTGTGTGTGCTGGCCACTTCGGGCAGAACTGCTCGGGTGTGAACAGGGAGGATCTCTTAAAAGAAGCTAAAGGTAAGATGTGCTTTGGCCCTAAGGAAAATTGGCATTCCAAGTCAACACTGAGTGGGGCACAGCAGCCCTGGAAGTGCTGGTGTGGACAGGACAAGGGTGTCTCGACTGCTCACGTTGTCCAGTCCTGTCCAGTTATTGAACTGTGTAGCCAAGGCCCTTGTGATCCTAAATCAGTAACAGCCCCTGTGCTGGCAGGCCCTTAGAGGGGAAGTGTTTCATCTGCCATGGCCTGTGCTGGGAGCTCTGTGATGTCCCCAATACCCAGCAGTGGGACAGGGAAGCTCCTTCCCTGGGAGCTTCCAGCTTCTGTCTGGAAGAGGCTCGCAGAACTCAGAACCAGCCCAGGTCTTGGAAGGTAAGTTAGGGGAGAAAAGTGGAGTTGTTCTCTTAGTGAAGTAATTTGATGTTTTTTGAAATTCACGCAATTGGGCATTGTAAGACATTTTTGTATGCTTTCTTTAAGTGTATTCATTAACCTTAGTGAAAGTTTTGCAATGCAAATTGGAGTGAAATTTGATGCTTAAATTAACTTGAAAGTAAAATACTGCTGTATGGTATGGCATGTGTAAGGTCAGCATACCCAGTACATTGGAGAAATAGAGTACTTGCATTGCAGCCTTCAAAGGGTTTGGGGTTGTTTTGGGGTTTTTTCTTTTTTTTTTTTCCTAAGTAAAGTAGGTATCGACTCTTCTTGCCAAATTTCAAGGTTGTGGCTGCCTTCTGCTAAAAAATTACCTGTCCTCAACTAACCAACCTTTTGGAGTACAAAGTTATTTGTTTAAAGGTAAATAAATCCTTTCATTTATTTAATTTTGGAAAAAGAATTAATACTTTTGGATTGCTTTAAGTAACTGGGAAAGCTCTGTGAATTTGGGAAAGGTCAGCAGGAATGTGAGCACTCCAACTCAGCCCAAATGAACTGATTTACTGATACACTTCATTTATGGTAGAGATGTTCATCATGTGGAAATGAGTTCTAAAGTCTGTTGGTACAGAACATTTTCATTTAAGTATATGTGGCAGAAGGTTAAATTAAATATTTTCCTTCAAATACTGGATATCTTAGGGTTTGTTTTGCTGATGTAATTAATACTCATGAGGGAAGTGACACTTGCAAGTATAAACTGTGATTTAATTTTACTGGCCAGTTCTTCTCCCTCTGCTATTGCAATCTTCCAGTCATTGCACAAAATACCCCAGGTAATCACAAATAGGCACTTACAGTTAGTTTAGGTCACATGTGCAATGGATGTGAAGGAAATGGAGCAAAACAACATAGAGGGAAATGACAGTTTTGAACTCTACAAGTAGCACACCCATGGCACAAAAGTTCTTTACTGGCCTTTGTAAATTTCCAATTTTATTTAATAAAGTAGAAATTGAATAGTCTTAGACCACCCCTATAAAATGTGTTTAAGTTACCATAGGTTTTGCAGGTTTTAGCCACAAAGATGGGATGTTGAAGTGAATCAGGCAGCAAAATCCTAGTTTTTGAGCATTTGGAACTATCATGGATTGTACTAATACGCCACCAGATTCTCCTACTTCTCAGCATTAACAAAAATTATACCAAAGAACCCGGGATGAATTTTAATTAAATTATTGTTTTATTTATTTTCTTTTGAGGACTGGATGGGACTCCCTTTGGAGCCTGTATAACTCAGATGTTTAATTTATCTGAAGGTCAGTGATGAGCAGATGTGCAGCACTGGCTCTCTCCTGCCGAGCAGCTGAATCCCTCCTTTCACTGCTCTTTCTGGCCCAGGAGCAAGAGATTGGAAGTGCCAACAAAACCTGGCTCCTCCCTCAAGGCAGTGCAGAGCACTACCACTTAGCCACTGGGCTGGCCCTGATCAATTATTTTAAGCCTTATTTATTTCAAAATCGTTTTTCTCTATACTGGAGGCATTTCAGTCGATTGCAGTGAAATTTAGGATATAATGGCTACAGTCTAGAATTCAAAACCAGCAAAAGAAACTTTTCTCACTCTGGTTTAAAAAAAAAAAAAAGACATGTCTGTCTGTCTCTTTTTCTCTCTTTGTGGGTGTTTGAGCCCCTCATCTGTTTTTCACTGCCGTTCATTGTACTGGTGTAAACAAAACTTTCATATTAAAATAAAAGGATGTGTGGGCAATGGTTGGCTTCTGTGAGAGTGGAAAATAGATAAAACCAGGACAGGTATTTTCATAAACCAGTTGGAGACAACTAATAATTATTTGTTCTCTTCCTCAGTCCTTCCCTTCCATGAGAAAATTTACTGTTTGTGTAAAAATTCAAAACGTTGATGTTGGTGACTTTTTTTCAGCATATGTTTTTGTACCTGGTTTATCCATGCTTGGCTTTTCATTAGATCTTGTACTGCTGAAGGCTGAGCTGCTAACCAGGTTTATAACATGTATGTACCATCACTTTGTTTACCTGAGTCTTTTTAATTTGAATAAAAATAGTTTGCAAAGTGTTTTGGATTAACCAGGTTTGAGTGTTCCACTAAGACTTCTGTTAGGATTTTATTTCAAGTAATTCTGGCTGTAGCTGATCCAGATGTTCTCAAGTCCTTGGTACATGTGTGCTTGTGTGTGGATAAAATATCCTTTTCTTATTGTCCTGTGTATTTTGAAGTGTTCCTGTAGGTGATAAGAACAGTGGTGTTGGAAATTGAGCCATCACGAGCATGAACAGTGAACCTTGAAAAATATCTGAAGCATTGGGAACCAGCTGAGTGGAGGTGGTAAGATTCAGTCTGTCCCAGATGCCTGCTTATTAATTGGTTTGAAAATAAGCAGCAAGCCTTAATTTCATATGAAAGCTAACATGGTTCAGGACTGTCTTCCATGTAGCTGTTTAATAGAGGAAATTAGATGAGTAACATGGAAAAAACATCTTTTACACAATTCAATTAGAACCAAGGATAGAAATTTTCTGTACAAACTGCAAGAAAAATTAAGTGATAGGAATCTCTCAAGGTGCCTGGCATAAAATTTACAGAGAGCTGTTTAAACAGTCAGAACACAGCATTATTCAATTAACACACAGCCATGTTCTCAGCCTGAGGGATAAATGCTGCCTTTCATACAGGCTGCCAGCTTCACAACACTTCTACCCTTCTGTTGCAGTTGCCCAGAGGAAACTAATTCTAATCATCCTCCACATCTTATTTGTTCAGTCTGAGATACTAAACATCAACCATAAATGTAACTCCCTCTTAGCTACAAGTGCACAAAATTGAAGTTTCGGAATGTCTGGGCACTGAACATTGTGTGAGCTCTGGTTCAGTGAAATTTTGATTCATAAAATGATACTTTTTATTAATTTTGCCAACTGCATTTGCCAGTGAGTCTAATTTGACCCTCATCTTTGGTATAAAGCACCAGCATCCAGTACTGATTTCAGGAAGTTCCTCAGGAACAGCATTCATCCCACCAGTGCTGGGAAGATTTTTTTTCCCCTTTCTCTGAAGGAGCTGGGGATGGCCAGGAGCAGAGTGCAGCTGCAGTTTGGATCTGTGTATTAAGTCCGAAGTGAAAGCATTCCCCCACTGATGACAAGAAGAGTTTTGCACCAAGGAAAAATTCCCCAATACATCAGATGGCTGTTACTTCCTTTTGCTGCTTTTGAAAAGCTTGGACAAAACCGCTGCAGCCCTGTGCCAGGGAGGAGTGCAGGCTGGGACAATCATCCCTCCTTGACCATAACTTCTTTCAGCTCTTCCCTGGCTCACCACAGGTTTTTCAGCAGATGGCTGCATCCTTGTGTGCACAGCTGCAGGGGAGTGATCAACAGGCCCATTTTTTCCACAGAACCATTCTGGACTGGTGGTGGAGTTGTCTCCTCTCAAATGCTGAAGTGGTGAGCAGCACTGCTTGTGTGTAGGTATCACTCTTTGTTCCCAGGTGACTTTTTACTGCTGCTACCTTACCGAGTTGAATTTTTCCATGCTTGGTATCGATCTTGCCCTGACTCCCACAGTTTGGAAAGCTTGCAGCAGGATTGCTTTGCTGAGTCTCACCCAGAAGCTGTTGCTGTGGCCATTGCAGAACACATGAAAATGCTGTTGGTGGGTGAGAGCTGTGCTCCAGGTGGACACCAGCTGAATTCCCTGCAGAAGGGAGGGATGTGCTCAGCCTGGGGCTGGCAGGGGTAGAAGTGAACGCTGTGACCCTGGCTCACTCCAGCAGCCTGGGACAGCCACACGGTGTTGCCTGAGTGTTGAGCCAAATGAGAGCTCTTGCTTCCTCCCTGCTCACTTTGCCACAGAGATGGATGGAGAAAGTGGAGGATGGAAGGGAGACAGGGACATGAGAGTCAGACAGTAGTGGGGAAGGCAAAGAGCACAGAGTTAGGAGTCAGCAGGAATAAAACTGCAAAACCAAATGAAGGCTTTAGTTGTTGAAGATGGGGTGTAGTTTAAAGCTGATACTAAATCCCTGAGTGTGCTCAGCTGTGGAATGGGCTGGAATTTTGGAATGGGGAATTGCAGCTATTCTGATTTCCTGCATTAGTGAGAGACTGGCAAAATCTAAAAATGCCAAAGGGTCAGCACTAGCAAACACACTGAGGGTTGGAGATTGCAGCTCAGATTTCTAAATGTCAAGCTTCATATTCTGTCATAACAGCTCTGTGTTGCCTGAAGTGGTACGATGCCAACACAGAGGATTTTATTCCTGCAGCGGTCAGTGACACGGAACTCCCTGACACCAGACATCTTGTGAGTGACTGCAGCCTCCCTCCCTCTCTGTTTACCTGGCTGGAGACATCCCAGAGATCTTCCAGATGTGCCTGGCGCTCTCAGCTGCTAATGGGAAACAGTCACTGCAAAACAAGCAAGAGGTCTGAAGTGAGAACTGGGCTTGGAACACTGCTACTATTGCAGGAGTGCTTCAGGGAAGCCACAGGAAGTTTTCACAAAAGCTCCTGAGTCCTGGGAAATAACTAAGGGTACAGGGCTCTTGCTTAAAAAAAAAACTAAACCCCCAGATATTGAAAAACTTATTTGTTTTATGACAACAGAGCACAAGAGAATTTCAAAAAGCTCAAGAAATAAAATCAGATGGAGCTAAAGCTCAGCAGTTTTCAAAATCTGGCTTTTTTATTGTTGCTTTGTTCTTTACTGCTATAATCAGGGTTGACTTCAGCGTGATGGTCTGTGACCATCTGCAAAAAGCAGCCTGTTCACGAGTTTTGGGCTCTGCCTCGGAACTAAACTCAAAGGTTCTTATTCTGAAATAGAGACTTTCCTCAAGATATTCACTTGCTGCTCAGTCAAAATATGCAGTGACACAGTCACATCTCTAATTCTGTCAGTTTTTATCCCGTAAAAACACAAGTAGCACTAATCCTCCAGATCAAGTCCTTGGAAGGCACAACTCGAAGGTTCCCCTGTGTTTGCAAGTGAGGAACCTGCACCTTGACCTCTGCAGAGCTGCCCCTGTCTCCGAGTTGATGAAGACTTACAAAGGCTGGCAGGAGGCAGCACAGGAACCCCTGCCAGTGCATGAACTTCCTCGGGCTTGATTTCAGGCTGACCTTAAGAATTGGCTTCTTTGTTGCACCTTCAGCCTGCACCCCACCCCTCAGAAATTAAACTATTGTATCGAAGTAGGATCCTCGAAGATTACACTGCAGGGAGTAAACAGTGCTGGGACGCAGCAGCCAGCCCTGTTTTCCTGCCCTGGGGACAGGATTCCCACCGCAGGACTCAGGGGTGCCAGGACTGACACTGCACATTGCTCTGGTCCCTGTCACACCGGGGCAGCACAGCCCAAACACACGGGTCACTCTCCAGACACTGTGGGCTGAGCAAACACTGAGCAGTAAATCCGTGCTCTCTTCATCCAGTTAAAATTGTGCCACACTGCAAAGAAAACAAATCAGCTGCCAGAGCAGTTCCTGTAAGTCCAAAAGAAACTAACTCAAAATTACTATTTCCATTATGCTGAGATGGATGCACCCTGTAATGTTTCTTTCCCACTGGTCTTGTCACCAGGGGGGTGTTTCACCAAGCAAACAAAACAACAGCCAGACTGTTTACTCAGTTTACTTTATTTAAAAGCACTAAGCAAACATTAGATTAGTGGCAGAGGCCCAAATACAATGAAATTTTCACTTCATTTAAATACAAATATTACAGATGTGGAAGAACCATCTGAGTGCATTACACACACGTGTGGATCACAGTTCATCTTGCAGAGCCAACGTCTTCCCCCACCTTCAACGTGGCAGTGCTGCTGCTTTGGCACTTGGACAGTTGAAGGACTCAGGAGCTCCCCCTTGAAGAGTTTCAGCTAAAATTCCCCTTTCTCCATCCTTGCCTCGTACAGTCTTTCAGATTGTTTCCTACGGTAGACATCATCTGCAGAAAAAGATGTTTTATGTTAGAGTTTCCCCAGCGCAAGTTAGTGTTAAATGCATGAATCCTGTCATCTCTTTTTAAATGTTTCAATCCAAACTTCTCTTGCAGATGCTGACTGACAGGCAACTGAAAATTCAAGCCAACAGAAATCCTTATTACCACTTAAAATAGCTCAGGTTCTCTGCCATATAGGCTAAAGTTCTTCCCATCGGTCCCAATGAAATGGTTTTCTAGGAAAACTAAGTTTCCAATGTGAAACAGTTGTTTCTTGTCTACTTTCCCATGAGGGTAATTAAAATTACAAATGCCCTGACAAGCTGAAGGGAAATTAAATTATAGGCATGTAGTCAATGCCTGAGGGCTTCCAGCCTGACTTCAGTATTTTAGTCTTTTTTATATAAACAAAACACAGGAATATTCCCACCTCCATGGTCTTTCCAGTTATTCTTCCTGCCTCCCTGCTCCCTAATACTACATACAGTTGAGCAGATCCCTTCAGTGAAATACACAAAACTTTCTAGCAGGGTTTATTAAAGGGAGGAATGCCACATTAGAAATAAATGCTTTGACTTACAAGAAACTGAACGCCATTAGCCAAGTTCTCTTGAGCCGTTTTCATACTTATTTTTTAAATTGTAGGAGTCACGTTTCAGATAATGCCACACCTCTGCTTAAATGCTGGCAAACCTCATGAGTCTTTTTCAATCACCACGGAATGGTTTGATTTGAGAGGGACCCTAAAGATCAGCCCGTTCCATGCCCCTGCCAAGGACAGGGACACTTTCTGCCATTCCAGTTTCCTCGCCCCCATCCAACCGGCCTTGGACACTTCCAGGGGCGGGGCACCCTGTGACAGCGCCTCGCAATCCTCAGAGGAAAGAATTTTTTCCCTAACATCCAATCTAAATGTACTCTCTTTCAATTTTATTCAGGATTTGTGTTTGTTTCTGCTGGGGAGGCAGAGCCTGCAGTGAGCGCTGTGACGGGAGCAGCCGGGCCCGCTCACCCCCACTCACAGAAGGTCTCTTTGCCGATGCGGACGTTGATCATGAACCACTCCATGGCTCCGCCGAGCGCAAAGAAGAAGGGCAGGAACCTGTAAAAGCCAAAGCGCCGCTCCCCGGGCACCAGCTTCAAAAGGCGCTTCACCCTCTCGCTGACCAGCATGGCCTGGCGGCACCGGCGCCTTCGCCCTTCCCGGCTGGAGGAGGGAACAGAGGGGGCGTGTGAGAGGCGGCGCGGGACGTGCCGCAGTCACACCGCGGCCGCAGCCCGGCCGAGCCCCGCGGCCATGGCGGCCCCGCCGCCCCCTCCCCTGAGGCGGGAACGCGCAGCCAATCAGGGCCGCGGCCGCCGCGCGCGACCCCGCGCCGCTCACCTCCCACGCGAGGGCCCCGCGCGCGGCCGGACGGAAGGACGCGCCGAGCGCCACGTGACACCCCCCCCCCAGCAGCGCCTCGCCTGATTGGGCTGGGCGGGGCGGGGGCGGGGCCTGGCGTGAGACACCCGTGAGGCCGCAGCCCCGCCCACCGAGCCCGGGCCGGCCCCTGTGGGCGGGGCGCGGCCCCGAGCCGAGCCCCGGGGATTGGCGCGGGCCGGTGCCGCCGCGGGCCGGCAGCGCGGCGGAGCAGCCCCGGCTGAGTGCGGAGCAGCCCCGGCTGAGTGAGTGCGGCGGGACCATGGCGGCGCTGGGCTCGGCGGCGCTGCGGAGGGGCGGCGGCGCGGCCCCCCGGCTCCTCGCCGTGGCTGTGTCCTGCCAGAGCTGCCGGCACAAAGCCACCGGGGACGGTGGGCACGGGCAGCCCAGGGAGCAGCACCCGGCGCCCCCCGGCAGAGTCGGCGGCCAGCCCGTCCCGGCCGAGGGCGCGGACACCAAGACCTACCTGTGGGCCAGGTACCACGAGATGAAGAAGCTGGTCTACGGTAAGGGGCTGCCACGTCCTGCCGGGGCCGGCCTCTCCGTTCTTTTTTCCCCCTCTCCTTTCTCTTCGTTGCATCTCGGTGCCTTTCCCCGCCCCGCAGCCCCGGGGATGTGCCCGCGCTGTGCAGATGCCGGGTTAGGAGCCTTTCTCCCGGCGGTGCCATCCACATCTTCAGTCGCCTGCGGCTCTCTGGGATGGTTTTATTTCATTGAAATCTGGTCTTGATCTTCCTCTCCCCATCCTGGGCTTCCTTCTGTGCAGACTCCCCGTCTGGACTCAGCGTTGCAGGGCATGAAGGGTAAATGGGACTTTTCATAACTAGCCATCGTCGGCATTGTCATGGCAAATGGTCTGAATGAAGGGCTTGTTGCCTTTTTCTCCAGTTTGCCGCACGGAATCGCGTTAGACCTGGACAAATAGGTGGCGGTGCTGAGTGAAGGGGTGACGAGTCCAAGTCGCCCCTGGCACAAGGGTGAGCCTGGAGAACACTGATGCTGCAGCTCCTGGATGGATGGGTCCTGGTCCCGAGCTCAGTTTGTGTTCCACGTGTCACACCTTTTGCTCATGAGTGTGTTTTTGCTTCTCTGACCAAGAAGTTACCTGGCTCTGTCGGGTACTTTGAAATCCTGCCAAGCAAGGAGAAAACTCAGACTGCTCGCCAAGTCTGTCTGTGTGTAAAACAGGATTGTGGTCTTTTTGCCAGCGGCAGACCTCCCCTGTATTAAACTCTCCTAAAAATAGCTTTAATGACATGAGAGCAGGGAACTTTTTCCTGTTGGTTTCTTGGTTCTTGGAATGTTGAAGGTAAGCACTGTAGAGAGCTAGGAAGTGAGTTTGTGCCTGCTCTTACAGAACTCTCGGTTAGCTTTTGTTTATTTAAGGGCTTGGATAAGGACAGCAATCAGCCCTAGGCATCTGGAAGAACTTTCTCCCTGTTCTGAGATCGACAAGGTCTGTCATTCCTTCCTCCCCATCTTCCAGTCCACTGGATTTGACATCAAATCTCGAGTTCTTCATGATGCACAAATGTAAAGGAATTGGGTGCTGATCCATTAGGTGCTCAGGCTGCTGCATTCCAGGGTGAGAGCTCCTTTCCCAGCGCTGTTGAAGGCAGTACAGGATGCTGACAGAGGACTGGGCTTTGGTAATACCCTTCAAGACTGAGTTGTGGTTTTAGCCCCACTGCTTGAAAGAAATTCCAGTTTGCAATGCTTGTATTGCTTTGTTTGGAGCTTGCTGTTCTCAAAGGCATTATTTTCTTTTCCATAATGGGATTGAAACCATAAATGCAAATGTGTGCTAGTAGGCTGTGTCACGGTCTCTTGGCAGAATGCTTGGTTTGCTACGTGAGATTGTGAAGTTTGTGTTCACATAACTCTGTCGTGATGCAAGAGATGCAGTTTTTAATTGAGGTGGAGCAGTAATCACCAGGAGTAAATGCCAAATGAAGTCAGGTGATGTAGCAGACTTCACAAACCTTCAGGTAGCCATCAGATATGTTGAATAAGGCCCTCGTTTGTTAAAAGAGTATCTCCCCAAACTAAAATTTCAAGACTGTGCTGTTATTCAAATCTTGTCAGGAAGAGACAGAGTTGGTCCAAGTTGGTTTTAATTGTTGCTTTGGTGACTGAACAGTTGTGCAGAATGTGGCATCAGTCTGTTCCTTTGTGTTGGTTTCTGACTCTGCTGTGAAGGTGAATTCTGACTGATTTCTGACTCTGGTCTGTGCTTGGCGTCTCAGTATTGCCCAGCACTGAGTTCGGGCAGACCCCTGTGTGCCTCCTTCTCCTTCCCCCTCTGAAACGCCACCTTTGTGCAGTCCCTTGTCCCGTGTTGTCAGTGATTGCCTCTGCTTTGGAGAGGTCTCTGCCAGGAGAATTCATGGTGTGTTTTCAGACCAGCCCTTGCTTAGTACCAGATCCATGGAGCACCGTTGCGTTTTTGCACCATAAATGCTGACTGAGTTGGGCAGGGCAGGATGTGCAGGACGAGTTTCTGTGCAGAGGAGCTCAGTGGTGGTGCAGGTTTGGGGCCAGAGGAGAAGCACAAGGAGTTCTCAACTCTGTATAAAGACATCTGTGCTCTGCCAGGCTGGAGTGGGATGGTACAAGTGACAGCACAATGTAACTACACAGAGAGTGCCTCTAAAACTTCCTCTCGGTGTTGACTCCATTATCCCTGCTTCCTGTTGCAACACTGACTCTTATGACCAAATTTCATTACCTGTAAAAACTTGAGGCTAAAAATTTGAGGCACTTAGTGTGCTTTTTTTTTTTCTTCTGCCAAAAGGAAAAGTACATTCACATTAGTCAGAGGGATGGAGTTGAGCAAGACTTGCTGTTTTCTGATCTGATAAATGTCAAGGAGGGCTGATAAGCTCTCTCAGTAAGCTTTGAAGTCTTGCACTCTAGGAAACATCAGGACGGCCAAGCCAGTGACTCTTTGGCTATAAGCAAGTGTTTGTTTGTTCCTAGGTGTCCCAAATCTGTAAACAGTGGCTACACTGACTCAGCTTTCCTAGGGAATTTTACAATATCTGCAAACTTCTTGCCTCTTCATGACAAGTTTGAGCAGGGTTAAATGTGAGAACAGCCAGAACTGCAAGAGTGACCAGTTATGTAAATTTCTCAATTTTGCTTTCTTGGATATAACCCATTTTTTCTTGTGAAGAACTCTTGTAGCATTTCTCTAGTGCCTTTATATCTTTTAAAAATGTAATTTTGGAATGAAATTATATTTTTAATATTACTTTTAATTAATGTAGATTTCATTGGTGAGAAATCCTAAAATATTTAGGCATAATAGCATAAATCCAAGGTCTTTTAACATGGTTCCTCTGAAATTAAATGGTCTTTAGATAATATTTTTCCCTTCCTATCCTATTGGTAGAAGGATCTGCTTTGGCTGGTGGGAGTGCTTTGCAGGAAATGGCACAAAACAACACTTCAAAAGGATAAAGGGGTAATTAGAAGGAAGGAAAACTGGCAGTCTCTCTTTAGAAAGCAACTTAGTGTGAACAAGGGAAACTTTTTGATTCATGAAGAATGTGGAGGATGATGGCCATCTGCTTCTCTGTACCCTTCTTTTTCCTGCTTGTCTTGTGAAGAAATTAGTGCAGATGTCTGCTGGGTTGAACTTCTGGGAGTACAAAGGGTGTGAGACACGCGGGTGAGTTGCCTTGTTTGTGTATTATTCCTCCCTAACGTGCTGGGTCTGAGGCTGAGAGAACGGGAGCGTTTCCTGCAGGATGCTGTTGGCACCCCGGCAGCTCAGAAAAGCAGGAGACGTGCTTGGCACCTCCTGCCCGGAGCGTTTTTCACATCAGAAGGGGCCAGATGGTGTCTCTAGTGTCTGCTCACAGCTAATTACCTGCTTTTGTTTCCATCTCTGCTCTCCTGTTGGGGATTGAGGGTTATTGCCTGGGAAGAGACACCTGTACCCTCATGGAGACGCTGATTTAAGCAGCTGTCCAGGTTCTCACAGTGGGAAAATGAAGGAGATGTTGTGTGTTTGCTTTGCATTTACACCCAGGTGTAAGAGATCAAACACGCTTTCTTGTGGGCTGCCTTTGCTGCTGAATTTCATCGTGTGCCGTGGACATGCAGGCACTTCCCCAAAATCTGTCGGAGTTGCAAACAAACAGGAGCAAATTGTGCAAGCAGGCAGATTCCTGGGGCTGCATCCAGTGCAAGTGCAACTTTGTCCACACCATCCTCCCATGTGCTCACACTGCTTCTCCCTCAGATCAGACTTCCTGGGTGAAGTGCTGAGTAGGCAGTGACTAACTGATACTGTCTGCCTTTCTAGTTAGGACCCAGACAGTAAGAGTAGTTGGGATTATTATTCTTTTTTAATAACCAAAACTGGTCTTCATTTTGTTTTGTGTGGTTGTTTCTTTAATTTATCATATCTGTCCAGCAATTTGTTATGGTGTCTTGGCAAAGAAGAAAAGCAAAAACTATCGTTCTTGAAAAATGGCATCTTCATGAGCTTCTGGTGGGTGTCTGTTTGTTTTGATTTGACAATTGCCAGGAAATCTGAGACAAAGATCCCTGGCAGATTACGTGCAGAGCCTCAGCAGAGCAGCAGCGCCCAAGCCTGCAGCCCAGGATTTGATTAAGCACTAAGGATTGGTAACCACCCAGGAGGATATCTTTGAAAAACATGTAAACAAAACACCACAAAAAAGCAAACCAACCCCCCAAACAAACACAATTAAACCAAGCTTCTTGGAACCTGGCTCAGTTACCCTGAGGCATGTTTGGACTCTTGTATTGAAACTGATTTTTCGTGTGCTCCCAGGTTGCCTCTTTTCCCTTCTGTAGCTGGAACCTGCATGGAGACGGCATGAGTTTGAGGAGATGGAGACCTGCAGCTTTGTTGAGGAGGGTGCTGCAAAACGACATTTACACTGAGACAAATATGCATCATGAATCTCTAGACTGAACCACAGAGATTTCCTCCTTTCCAGAAGATCAGTGACTTTGAAATTACTGTAAATTCAAGATGTAGGATGATGGGGTGGACAGAGCAAGCTGCAAGTTGTGAGTGGTGTGGAATAGGAAACGCAACAAGGAGATGTGTGGTGCTTGGGGAAGTGAACATAGGGAACCCATTGTGTATGAGACAGTGGGTGTAAATCATTTTGGCTGGTGTGTGCATCCTTTTTCAGCCCTTAGGAGGTAAGAGAGAATATGCTGTGTAAGTAAGTGACAAAATGTGGGTGGGGAAAAATGACCTGGGCAAGAGGCTGTCAGGGGACAGCAGAGAGGCTCTGTACTTTTGAGGCTGGCAGGGAGAAGCATTGCTTCACTCACTGGGTCTAAATGTACTTCATAAGTTGTGCTGTGGCACAGTAACTGCTTATGCTTCTGATCACAGATATAACTTGCTTGGTGAAGCTCAGGCTGCTGTCTCTTTGTTACAAAATCCTACTGCTCCCTTCGTTTTTCCTGATATTTTTGCAAAAGTTGTGGCTGGCATGTGTGGTTGAATCTAGAAGATTCTCTTTTCTTCTGCGAAAAGAGAGGTGGGGTTCAGGCAATGGTATTTTGTGATGCTCTCAGGCTATCAAAATGTTTTGTCCTGAACATATTGGCAAAAGGGGAATGTTGGAAGACCTTGACCTCTCTGTAGGGACACTGTAGCAGCAAGTTGGGTGCATTTGTCATAAAAGGAAAAAAGTGCTTTTTAATAGAAGAGGAAAGCCCTGCACATTTCCCCTGAGATATGATTAAGGTTGTGTCATCATTATCCTTGTGAGGGAGAAAAATAACACCCAGCAAATGCCAGTGTAAGCCTAGAAAAAGGTCTTTCCACAAGTTGACTGGGGGTGAGGACAGGAAGTGTAACTGTTTATTTATGGTGCAAAGAGCATTTATGATGGAAATATGAAAGTTGTGATCATCTGAATGTTATTTACATTTCCCACCTTTTAAAATCTCAGTGGAAAGTACTTGGATTGCATCCTCTCTCCTAAGCCTCTTCCAGGAACTTTTCCACCAGCAGAGCACTGACAGAGAGCTTTTGTTCCTGGTGTGTAGCCAGTAAGTCAGCCCTCCTGCCTTCACACACTGTTTTATTTTCTAGTGATTCCTTGCCACATGATCTGGTGAATTGTATTTGAAGGCCAAATGGAAGTCAGTTAGGAGAGAAGGATGGGTATGTTTTGTAACAGTGATTTTTTTTTTCCCCTCAGAAAGAAACATTTAGAAATATTTGAATCTATTTATTTGGTTACCTCTCTGAATTAGAGCTCACAAAAGAACTTCAGCCTTTTGCCTAAATTCTGTTATAATTCCAGACAAAGTCTTTATTGGGAAGGGCTGGTATCTCTTTCTAATAATGTATTTTTTGTCCTAGACACAGATGGAACTTGGTTTTATAGCAAGGAAGCAGTAAAGAACCAGGACAGGGGTCCTTGTTAAATGCCAAAAGTTAAGGTAGGAAAAGAAAAAATCCTACCCACTGATGCTGAGTAGGATCTGGAAAATGCCTGCTCTTCTTCTGTCATTCAAAGAGAAAATTACCCATCTTTGAGGAGGGAGGAAATATCTCCTTCCCCTCTGTCCCCCAGTGTGGTTGTGACCAGGCAACCTACTACAAAGAACTATTTTTATTGCCCTTTCTTGCAAGGGACAGTTCTCATGGAGCGGGAAGCCTGTGGGAAGATCTGTTCCTGCCCCTCCCATTGCAGTGGAGTGGGAGCTCTCCTCTCTGGACTGGCTCTGGGAAAGGATTTATATACAGGTAGTTTAGCTGCTTGGTCACTTAACCCCATTTTCTCAGTGGTCTGGGGAGCAAAGTGTTATTCCCAAGCACCTTGAACAGTAGCTCTGCTTTGCAGTGACAAACCACGTGCAAGGACTGAGCTGTGTGCACAGCTGTTTATCAGAGGAAAGCAGATCACTTGTTGCTATCAGCATTGCATGCTCCAGGAGCATAACTTAGTGTGGGATACTTTCTTACATGTAGGTGTTTGTGCTTTGGTTTTTCCTGTCAATTAATACAAAAATTTTAAAAGTCCTAATGGTACTTGCAGGAGTTCTCGGTGAAGTCTGGTTGCCTCTGTGAGAAACAAAAAATGCCAAAAGACAAACCTCAAAATTTCTGATTTGGAGTAATCTAGACTTTTCCAAGAGCCTGTTTGCTTGCGCAAGTTCTGAGTGAGGGGTGTGCGTTTTTCTGCTGATTTATCACAGCTGCCTTTCACATTGAAGCCTGCAGAAACTGCAGCTGCTCTGAGATAGAAATTTGACACTTCAAAACCTCGGGTCTGCTTTGCTTCATGTAGGCCAGAGAGCAGGGGGCATTGTTTTGCAGCTTCCTGACACAAAAGGTCGGTCTGACTGTGCAGATGGTTGGAGAGCATTATCTCCAGGTGCAGCCAGAGGTTTCACCGTGTGTTTTTTCACGGGGACATTATTTGAGTGAGCGAACGGCAGCAGCCTTCCCCAGCAGCTCTGTGCTCTTTGCTGCTGCTGTGTGGCATTTCCAGCTGCTGTCAGGTCCAGAACAAAAAGTCTAAACTTCAGTGATGCTCTCAGTTTCTCTAACTTCTCCCCTTTCCCTTCTTTTAGATCTCCTTCCACCAGGAGTCTGCAATCTCCTCAACCCCGCTGCCATCTATGCTAACAATGAGATCAGCCTGGGAGATGTGGAGATCTATGGCTTTGACTACGATTACACGTTGGCACAGTATTCTAATTTACTACACTCCATGATTTTCAACACTGCCAGAGACATCCTAATAGAACAATTCAAGGTAATGAGGTGCTAAGAGTTTCCACTCAATTAAGCTTGCTGCTGTCTTTGCAATGCCGGAGACATGCTTGTGCAGGCATTGTGCACACATGTCAATTACTTGATTTATTGACATAAACTTAATATTTCACAATCTTTGATTGCAGAATTAATTTCTTTTGAGATTATTTAACAAGATGTACATTCCTGAGGTTTTATAAAAGTGGAGTGAGAGCCTTAGTGTAAAAAAGCCATGGTCAGCTGTACTCAGCTATGGAAATAATGCCTACAGGATTGCTGGTTGGAGGTGCACATGGTGGCTAAACATAAATCATGGGCCAACACTGAAGCTGTGCAGGACTTGGAATGTGCTGGTCGATGGGATGTTGCCCTAGAGCATGTCCCAGAACAGACACCCTGTTTGCAATGGGTGACTGCTTATGCATTTTTTCTCATCCTGCCTTTCTGTTTAGAGGGGCTCTGCAGTGCCAATCTTTGCCAAATATATGCAAAGATTACAAGTGTCCTCACTGCCTCACTGAATCTGATGCTTTTTCACTACTGTCCCTTACATGAGAAAAACTAGTTTTGGGTATCCTGATCCCTTTGTCTTACTCCATTCATCCACTTTCTTTGCTGAAGGGACAAAATTAGGCAGGACTAAACAAGCTCAACAGGTGAAAGGATTTTGTTGATTATCCAGTGCTTATGCTGTAAGGATGTCACTGTTTGTCTTCCCAGTATCCAGAAGGGCTTGGGAAGTATGACTACATTCCAGGGTTTGCCATACGTGGACTTCACTATGATGTTCAAAAGGTAAGCTGTACAAAGTTCACTCTCCTGGGCTTTGTTTTCCACTGTTATGTTTTTAGTGGAAATACTTTATATCATTGCTTGCAATAACATCTGTTAGCAAATGACCAGTGAGTCTGTCTGGCTGGGATTTTCACTGCTTGGGTTCTTCCCCAAGGAAAGATGTCTACTGTGCCAGCCTGGCCTCCAGCAGAATGGGACATTCTAGCAAAGGTCTCTGGTAAACAGCCTTGCCAATTTAAAAGTCAGTTCATTCCATGGGCTAATTAATAGAAAACTGAGCTTGTTTATGTGATCATTTCTGTCTTTCAGGAAATTTAAACAACAAAACTCAATCCTGCATCTACAAGTACTTGCCAGGAGCAGAGGCATAATGTCTTACTCTAATAATAGAAATGACTTGTCAGGAGAATGCTTTAGGAAGCCTTCCCCACCCCCCACCCCGAATAATAGGACTGCCTGGAATACGATCCAAGCTACTTGAGATGCATACTTCTTAAGAACACAGGCAAGCAGAGTGCAGGCATTAGCTTTAACCCTTTTCAGTGCTTTGGCTGGATTCCCTGAAAGCCTGATGCCCAGTGATGTCATGCTGGCTGCTGCAGCCAGGCAGTCAGGTGGGAGCACAGCAGAGAAAGTTGCCTCACTGAAGTAGCTTTCTCATGTGTTGTGTTTGAGTGAATTCAGAGAAGTAGGCAGTGCCGGCTGGAATGTGTGTGCTGTCCTCCAGCAGCAGGGGAAAAAGAGAATGAAGGAAAAAACCGTAGAGATTTTCTGTCTTTTGTCCTAACTGTGGAGACAGCATGGCAGCAGACCACTCACGCCTCTGGCCTTACAAAGCAAGAAGTAGATCTGTGGGAAACTGAAGGTTCTTTCTCTGTTTAAATCTTTGGCTGCTATATCTGAGAAACACAGGCAAATGGCCTTGCCAAGCAAAGCACTCTTTGAGTGAGTAGAAAGCAGAGAACTCTTTTCTCAGGATCAGAGTTTGCAAAAAATACAGAAATCTGGGTTATGCCTGTCTAAGTACAACTTTCAGCATATTTGGCTGCACTCCTCACAGATTACTGGGAGGTCTGCCCACAGTGTAACAAGATGCACTGATAAGGTATCCTGATGGAAGAAGTTCAATGCCACATTCCTGGTGCAAGCTGTGGAGTGATGTGGGTTTACTGTGGGGCTGCTTTCCATGCCCAAAGACTTGTGTTACATCTTCAGAATGATGGATGGAGAAGGATGGCCCATGATTAGGGGAGTCTGATAGTAAAAATGCAGAGAAAGCTCTGTTACCAGCCTGGTGTGCTCCTGGACATCTTTCCTTCAATGTCTACTGGGAAGGGGAGAGCTCTTGTGTGAGGAAAATGACTGGTGACACTATGCTCTGAACTAAAACTTGCCCACTTAGTTCTGCTTAAGATAAAGGTGGGGAGAAATAGATCTGTGCACACAAAGCTCCTTTGGATGTGTGTTTTCTTGAAGGGAGATAAGAATAGACTGTCTTGAGTCACAGAAATATTGTTTTTCCACTGCATCCCTGTCTACAAACTGGGGTGTAACAGACTTCAGCTCATAGAAGGGTGGTCTTTTGCCAGAGAGGCCAATAAGAAGTTACAGTATGAGTAAGTGTGTAAAAGTAGCTGGAGAATAAGTGCTGTCTAAAGTGTGTAGAAGTGGGATGCTCATACTGAACTTTAATTTCTGACTGTCATTTGTGTGGAACTTTAAACTTGAATAAGGTTTCAGTGTAAATGTTAACAATAACCCAATTCTAACAGTAAATATCTATTCCTTGTCACAGAGTCTTCTCATGAAGATTGATGCTTTCCATTATGTCCAGCTGGGGACTGCATATAGGTCTGTCAGTTCTGAAAATCATTTTCTAAATGCTTATATATGCAAAAGTGGATTTCTGCATCTCAGTGTATGTTTGTGGCATATGTTGTTCTGCTTCTTTCCTGAGTAGAGCACAGTCTTGTCTGGCTCATCCTGTTTGCTCTTGCTTCAAGTGCTTACCTGGCATATAATTGCAATGAGTTATTTTTTCTCAAGCATTTCAAGCCAGGTGTGGGTGGGAAGACCTGGAGCTTTTTGTAATGGTTAATAGCACATCTGGTCACGTACGCTGCGTGGTGTTTTAGCTGCAGCTACAGCATGGCTGGGTTAACACCTGAGAGCAAACAGAACCAATAAGAAAGGGCTCTTCTGTATGTGGTTCACACATGGGCCTCTCTTTTCCAGGCAGGAGTTTGTCCCAACAGTGCTCTGCTGTGCCTTGGAGAGTAATCTGGGTGTGCAAATTATATCTTAAAGCAGACATGCCAATAAAGTAATAATGCTTCAGAATCTGGGCTCACTTTAGTTCTCCAAAAATAACTGGGTATGCTTTGGAATAAGTAGCTGAAACAGTGCAGAGCAAATTTTTCTCTTATGAATTGTGAGACTGCAGACTGAGAGAACTCTTTTCTCCAAAGAGTAGTGGGGTTGGTGTGTAAGAAGTAGTAATTTATAAATATCAATAGCAAATCTCCTGTAAATCCTGTGTTGTATTTCCTGAGCATGGAAGCCAATGTGGTTTTTTTCCTTGATCTCTGCCCTTTTGCTGTTAAGCTTCAGTTACAGTAAACACTCTAAGAATATTAAGAAGGGAGTTTCATAACCAGAGAGAATTGGCTTCTTTGAGGGCCATCCTGGGGGGGTGAGGGGAGCAGGGGTTTTTACTGCTCCGTATTTTACTTCAGCTTCATTAAGAGATTTTTAGTGAAAACACATTTTAATTTTAATTTTCCCTAGTGTCCTTTTGTAACTTATCTTTTCTGGAGCGTCCTTCTAAACTTTCCTTTGCTGTTCTGCACAACTGAGGCAACACTTAACTTCTTAGATGCTGTGTCATAACTGAGTAGAAAAGGAGAAAGGGAAAGTTGCTGACTGCTTGAGCAAAGAGTCATTAAAATTGTGCAAGAGGCAAGTACTGCAGCAGTCAGATAACCTGATGTTATGAACTACACAGGTCAGCCATACTCCTGGTTTTGGTGTTTTTGAGAAAAACAGCCTTCTCTGTTGAATGGTCTCAGTCAAGATCTTGTTCTGTTTAGGAAAACTGAATAAGAAGGAAACCCTGTTTTCACGAAGCCCTTTTTCTACACTTTTTCATTAAGGGTGATGTATCTCATGGAAGCAACAAAACCAAGTTAGTTACCCAGTGCTGCCCAAGTCAGGTCCTGGGGCTGATTCGGTGGGGCAGTCCTGTGAGCAAATTGACAGCAGACAGAGAGAAGCCTCTGGCTGTACTCTGCTGGAATGTGGATAAAGCCCCTCAATTAACTTGTAGGAGCAAATGAGGTATCTGAAGAATGTCTTTGGAAAGATTTTATGTGAATCTTTAGAGCTGTTGGGCTCTCTGCCTGTCTCTTTTGAGCAGGAGGAATTTTTGAGTTTTAGGAAAGGGCCTGTTTGCCCTGTCCTGTTTTTCTCTACTGTTTGTAGCACTGCACAGACTGGTGATTATTGACAAACTGCATTGTTTTGTGTCTAGAGGGCTCAAACCGGTGCCTGATGAAGAGGTGATCGAACTCTACGGTGGTACACAGCACATCCCCCTGTACCAGATGAGTGACTTCTATGGCAAGGTATTGTAAGCCCTTGGCTGCTGGGATGCAGCAGCAGCAGCTCTTCGAACAGCTTGGAAAACAGAGGGAATTGTATGCACATGGAAATGACTGCAGCCTCCCTTGGAAAGCTGGTCCCCAGTGAGCTCCAGTGTGTTTTTGTTCTAGTGAGAATATGCCCCAGAGGTTATTTAGCAGTTTAGCATCTGAAAGACATCTGCAAAGCATTTTTAAATACCAGGGCTATTGGCCTAGAGCTGAATGGCTTTGAAGACTGATAGGGAGATGTTCCTGTTGTTCCTTGGCCAAATCCCGGCAGCCTGCAGTGCTCGTGTTTGCAGTGGGCTGTTGGGAGGAGGTGTCTGAGGGTAGCAGCAGTAGGGTGCTTGCCATGCTTTTCTCTCTCTGGTTTTGGGTAGGGTTTTTTCCCTTCATGTTAAGGATCTCCCTCCACATTCCTTCAGAACTGCTCAGGGGATATTATTATGGTTGTCCATGAGTGTAGGGATAGTAAAATACTGACATTCTGTCTGTAGGAGCTTAAAAATAGTCTGGTTGCCTGAACCTAGAGGAAGTTAGGAGAGTTTTTTCTTCCTTGAGTGTCTCGTGTGGCACAGTGGCCAAGCAGGACCTTTCACATCCCTTCTCCCAGAACTGCTTTGTTTCTTGCCTTAGTTCCGGTGCCTTAGGGGAAGCTGGAAGGAGAAGGGCACACTTCCTCTGGTAATACCCCTGTGAGTCTGCTCTGTGAAGTCTCCAGCAAGGTCACTGCTTGATTTTTCTCTTTCTCTCTTGGGAACAATTAATCTGAGTGGTTGCTTTCTGGATAAGTATATACTCTGTTTATAGCTCAATGATGTTTCCAGCTTTGAAATAGGACATTTTTGTTTAGAATTTGATCTGTCTGTGAAATGCCCTCAATTGGCCTTCTCCTGTGCAACTCTCCTCACTCCTGCCAAACTTGAGATGATTTTGTCTTTCTTTTTAAATAACTGTAAACATGAAACCTGCTTCGAGTTGTGGCCTTCTGTAGGACCAGGTGCTTATGCTGAGGTGTCTTTCTGTGCTTTGTATGTACCAGGTGCTTTCTTCTTTCCTGTAGTTGGTATTGAAAAATTTGGCCACAGAAGTAGAGATATCAGCTTAGTCTTCGTGTGAAGAGGTGAATCTCCTCTCCCAGTAATGTAATAGACTCCATGAACTAATAGGTGGATCCCAAAAAGAACAAAAGTATTTACAATTAATACCATTTGCATTTAGCAATGTCTGCTCAACCTGTGGGGCATATTTTCCCACATTAGTGAGAAAGATGAAAGAAGGGTTAAGATGATGGCTGGTGTGAAAGGTGCAGTGAACTACTGAGGAGTGAGCCTTCAGCAGGGGTCTTTGACTTGTTCTCCTCAGTCTGCCGTGCTGATGTTGCTGTATGAGCAACAGAAAGTTGCTAACAGGCAACAAGAGAAGTGGGACTGATAGGACTGAAGTGTGTAAATACTTAAGTATTTACTTAAATACTTAAATAAATCCCTTAAGTGTTTTCCTGGTTCTCTGTTAGCAGGAGTGTATGGACAGCTGCCAGCATCCCAACACCTGCAGTAGGTGGGCACAGATCTTTCCCAAGGTTCAACACTGCAGCTGGTGTGCCTTTACATGTGGTGGCCTGTAATGAAGGTGGAGATCTCAAGGGTGTTGTAGAAAAAGCACATGTAACATTCTGAAAACACAGTCCAATTTTTGTCACAACTCCTGTCACTATGTCTGCCTAAGGAAGTCAAGGCCATTAAACAGAATTGGGAGAAGTGGGACTTGCCCTGTAAAAAATGACACAAGGCACAAAAATTAAATCAGAGTTTGACAAGGTAAATCTTTGCTCTTAACACTGAGCATTTACCTGTCTCCTCTGTATTTCAGGTATTGAGAGGTAGGACAGGTCGTTGCTCTGCTAAATCCCATACTAAGTCATTTCAGTAGGAACTGCCTGTCTTTGTCCCTCTTGCTTCTTTCCCAGAATCTCTGATCAGCAAAAAAAGATGAAGGCTGTTTACAGAAACTTTTGGTTTTGCTATGGGAGAAATATTCCTTTAGCAACCAGACATCAAAATGGACAGAGGTGTTGGAAGGAGTCAGTGAGTATCCTAAGCAGCACCACCGTGTGTGGTATGTGGCCCTTCTGCTGTAGGTGAAATTGTCCTGTGCTGGGTGGATGGAAATTGTATAACCCTCAGCACACCAACATAGCTTTTATTGCAGCATTTTTTGGTAATACACCACAAGCAAAATGCTGTTTGTTATTCCCTTGCCCTTTTGACCTCAATTTGCATTGCCCCAGGTGTTGCCTTTAGACAGGGCTGGTCTCCTGCCACCCTTAACCAGACTAAATGGGAGATGTTCTCTTGTTACACATCCTGGCATGACAGATCCACACATTTGTCATTAGGCAGCAGGGGCCCCATCAGCTTCCATCATCTGCAGCTTCCTTGGTTTTCTGGATGCTGCTTTCCTGTCTGTCTTTCACACAGCTCTAATAAACACTTTCTGAAGTGGGCCAGCACTATCCTACAGTGTTGCAACTTTACAGCTATTGGTCCTGGATTGCTCAAAGCTCATGCACAGACATGATGGAAGTGGATTGCCAGGGCACTGCTGGTGACCAGGTTCATGGGGAGGTCTCTGTATATGGGACCTCAGTAATTACTTTCTGTATATGGGACCTCAGTAATTGTCCCCGTTCTGGTCAGGGACTTTATCAATGGAAAATGAAAAAAATGATCCCAGCTTCATCTTGCAAGGGAGACTCATTGCAGTCCTCTGCATAGGTAGTACCTACAGAATAAACAAAGTTTATTTTACTGGAAAGACTCTCTGGGGCCAAAGTTGGCTCTTGGCCTGCTGATAGGTTTGTGATTGATAGGCAATAACAATGCAAATGTGTGTGAGAGCTGCAGCTCTGCCTAATGCAAGAGGAGTTATTCCTTGGTCAGGATGTAATTGTCCATTTCCAATTGGCTGCTGGTGGGCTGGAGTTCTTTTTCCTCTGGGCTTTCTGTAGTGACAAACAGGCATTGACAAATGGCTTGTTGGAGTGATTCTTACACTGCCTTGTGAAACCTCACTGGAATGTGGTTTGAGCAGCTTAGTGCCCTGTGTAGCCTGGTTAAGATGAGCAATGTGGCATCTTCTGCAAGGCCCTTGTCTGCTGCTGTAGCAGAGCATTGTCTGTTGGCACCTGTATTAATGCCAAGAGTCCAGGTGGGAAGCAGAGGTTGAAATAAAAATATCTGGGACCAACTCCCTGCTTCCTCTGTCTTCACCATGTGGTATTAATGATGCTGGGTTTGTGTAAAGATTTATGTGAAGGAGACACCTCTCTCTCTTCAAGGCTGGTGTTTTGGTTGAGAAGAGAGGCTGCTTGCTGAGTGACTGGGATTTTCCCACACTAGTGTTTTTCTTTTTATTAGCCTGGAATATATTTCAGGTTATGCTGGGTGACATGAGTTTGTTTGTTGGCTTTACTTTTTATTTCTAGTATTTCTGGTCTAATGCCTGCCTTTCATTTTTTGCTTTCCAGGGTCCATCACTTAAGCAGTTTATGGATATTTTTTCTCTTCCTGAGATGACACTGCTCTCCTCAGTCATTGATTACTTCATCACTCATGGCATTGAGTTTGACCAGGTGCATCTCTACAAAGACATATCTGTAAGTGAAATGTCAACTGCCCCACAACTCAGCTCACAACTCTGATGTGGTGTCTGCAGCACCCAAACCCGAGGGGTTTGCAGTGGCCTGCCTGATAGGACAGCTCTGTTGTGCCTTTAGATCAAAGCATTACCAGGGAATATTCAAAGCTGTGTTTTCAGAACATGTTTGGGCTCTGCCTGTCCTACAGAGCTGGTGTTTCTGGTGTATCTCGTGTAGGAGTGCCTAAGCTGCTTAGGCTGAAGGTCCTTCCATGGGAAATATATCACAAAGCTTGTGTAAATGTTTTCTGGTTCTGCAGACTTTTAAATTGTTTTCCTTAATATCTCATTTGTCAAAGAGAAAGCTGTGTACCAAACAGTTTACTTTATACAGTGATTGTTGTAAAACACCTGTCCTGGCTTGTTCTGAGAATCCTGTACCCCTTGCAGCTGCAGAATAGTCTGATCCTTTGGGTGACTGTAGTCTGACCCAGTGGTGACTGTAGCTTTCATGTGTCATTTACTCCAAGGTGTTAAGTGGCACTTGAAAGGGCCGTGTGGGATTATCAGCATTGTTGGGGCTGTTTGACTTTTCAGTTAATGCTGTAGACAAGATGTAAGTGCTTGAGATCGCTGCTCTGGGTGACTTATGCTGACAGAAAATGCATTTTCCTTATTGCACTCCTTTTTCCATGGAGAAGGGTTTTGATTGGTGCCTTGTGGTTCACCCACTGGCTGTTCAGTTCTGGGAGGGAAATGGGGCTCCAAGGGGAAATGGGGCTCCGTGTCTGTGCTGCTGCCTTGTGATAAGGATCCACCTGTCAGCTGTGTGTCCTGACCTTCTGTTGGTTCTTGATAGGAACGTGCCAGCCCATTTCCCACAAGACCTTAACATGTTTCAGGGGTTTGGGTTGTTTTTTCTCTTGGGTGGAGAAAATAAGTGAGGAGGGGATACAGCTGACTCCTGAGGCCTTTTGTGAAGAGTATCTTCTGAACCTCCTTTTGAGTTCAAATGGATGTGTTTCTAATTGAAATCTTGAGAGCAGGGGGATGGTTGCCACAGCTGATACATGTCTAATGCAGGGCAACTGGTATGGTCCAGCCCTCAGACTCCTGAGTGCTAATTCTGGCTTTGTCCTTTAGGTGGAGAATGTGGTAATCCCTGAGGAACAACTAAAGCAGGCAAAGAAGAGAGCTATGGCAGAAAATCTGTGGCAGTGCCTGTAATCTATATTGAAACTAGGGACCATCATGTGCTCTCACCAGAAGAGTTCTTGCTTTTTTCCTGTACAGTGAGGCTAAACAAACATTTTTGCAAAACTTATCCGTTTGCAGTACCCAAGTTCAAGTGCAAAGAAATGCTTTGTGAACAGGAGCACAGAGATCCTTCTGTGCCTGCAGAGGCCTTGCATAGCCCAGCTGTTAGGACAGCACTGGCTTAGCCTGACACCCTGCTGTAGCTCTGGGTGGTACTGCTGATGCAGCCTGTGTGTTTGGGAGCAGGCTAAGTGCTACAGGCACTGCACTGAGTCAAAAGGGCAGACCCTGGCGTGTGGTAAAGGCTGAAGCTGACATGTAATTAAAGGAGTCCTGTCACACCAGTTTGGTCACTTCATATTTGAGAGTAAGAATGTACAGTTTACCCTGCTTCCCCTTGGAGGCATTTTTTTTCAGCCCCGTTTGATGCCTACCAAGGTTCCAAGATTTTACCTGCAGAAACTTTATAGTTTTCCTTTTTCTTTTCTTCTTTTGTTTTTTTGGAGGGCAGGAGTTTAGGGAAAGAGCATGCTGAAATTTTTCTTTTCTGTAAAGGTAGTTTTGACACAAGTCCAAAGTTCTGCTTGCTTTTAGTGACAGTGCTAGTTAAGAGAAAGCTGTTTTCTTGTCAGAGCCCCTGCACGCTTTTCAGATTCCTTCCAATAAGGCAATGACATGTGACCTCTGCCTTATTGCCCTTCAAATCCACATGGTGAAAAGAAGCTCTTTAAACTCCATTTTGAAGTGGTTATGCGTCCACCTTCATCGTTCCCTTTTAAGTTGTAAATTGTGGTTCCCTCCAGCTCTGAAGGAAATTTTTTTGGGGTCATGAGGAGGTTTCCCCAGCACTGCCATGAGACCAGTGGACTGTATGGCAAGTGTTACTGTGGTGATATCAGTGGTGGGTGTGGGACTCAGTCTGAAAGGGCAGCTCCTGAAGGGGCACACACAGTGTAAGAGGAATTTAAGGGTCCTAGGGAAAGGCAGCAATTGTTTACCTGTGTGAATTGTCAGGGATGAAAATGGTGCTGTTCAAACAAGCATTTGCGTGTGAAAACACTGCAAACTGTGTTGTTGCTCTGGAAATGGTTTTGTGGCTCTGGCATATCTTGCTGGATGGAGACTTGTGCAGAATCTCAGTTGGGTGTGTCTAAAAATGTGCTATATCTTGGCTTCTGGCCTGGAAAATAGAGGATATTTGGATGCCCGACATCTGTTTTAACTTGCTTCCCTCCCAGCTGTGTTTTGTGCCACCCTGCTAGTGGGAGCTTCTGCTCTGCCTGTGTACACTGATCACCCAGGGCTAGGAGCTGTGGCCCTCCTTGGCTTGTGGGGAGCACCTGGGATCACAGGTGCTCTCCTCTGCTGCTGTTCACCCTGGCCACACTCCTGTCCTTTGGGTCACAGCTGGCAGAGCTTCCACAGGCACCGGGGGAAGAAAAGCCACCTGGTGTCTGAGACAGCACAGTGTTGGGACAGTAAATGGTTTTGGAGTGGCACAGTCTTTATTGCCTTGGAACCAGTGGGGTAGGATGTGCTCGTTTCCAAGAGCAGGAAGGAACTTGTGCTTCCACAGATAAGTTTTGAGGTTTTCCCTCTTACACTGCATCAGCTGAGCCAGCCACCCTGTTCTTCTTTAGGCATCTTGGTGAGCCTTGCTGAGCAGGCTCTGCTGCTTTGCAGTGATGGAGCTTTTGTCCATTCACCAAGGAGAGGATGTACCTTTGCTGCCTTAGCCCTCAGTGGTGGCAGTAGGTTTGCATGCTGGGAAACAGGAATGCTATGTTGTAAAACTGAAACATTTTCCCTTCTGCTCTTTTCTTTAGGATGCAATTAGAGATGTTCATGTGAAAGGAGTGATGTACAAATGGATTGAAAAAGATATGGGTGAGTTAAATAGAGCTCTGGTGCCAAATTCACTTGTCACTTCCTCAGTCTTTCTCTTTAGGTAGAACTGATGGGGATGAGGAAGGCCACTTTGTCACCATGGTGGTTCATTGCCTGCCTGCCTGCCTGAGGTGGATCTAACTCTGACCTTTTGCATCTTTAGTGGTACAGGGGCTAGGTTTGGTTTGGTGTATAGAAATGTGGTCATGACTTATGCCAAAGTGTTCTGATTGATGCTGTGTGTTTCATTCTGATACAGAACAGTATATTCTGCATGGGGATGAAATCTATGCCGTGCTAAACCGCCTGGTGAACCACAAGAAGAAGCTGTTCCTCATCACAAACAGTCCCTTTAGCTTTGTGTGAGTACCATTACTGCTCATCAGTGGGTCACCATGGCACAGCAAGAGCTGTGCAGGGCTGTGCAGCTCCCTCCTCTGAGCACCTGGAATTTGTATGGGACAGGGTTTTGTGGTAGTAGTCATGGAGCTCTCTGGGAACTGTTTGTGGTGAATGTTGTACCCACAGCATTGATCTCACTTTTTGGAGAAGTTACAAGGCTGTGGCTGGCCACAACATTAGAGAGCTGACACTTTCTGTTGCCTCTAGCAGTGTTTACTGTATCACAGACTTCCCTGGGCTTCCAGTGGTGCAGAAGAAAGTGTGTGACAGCTTGAAACAAAGCACAGCATCAATACTTCATGCAATGAGAGCCTTGGGGGGTTCGCAAATCTATTTTCTTCTCAGTTACTGAAATAAGAGTGAATTTAGAGCATACTGTTGTAAAGACGCAGTGTTGGGTGAAAAAAGAGTACAGGATCTGTTAATTTTTCTGCTCCTTTGCCCTTAGGGACAAAGGAATGAAACACATGGTTGGCAAGAACTGGCGGGACTTATTCGACATGGTCATTGTGCAAGCGGACAAGCCCAACTTCTTCACTGACCGGCGGAAGTACGTGCGCAGGGCAGCCCTGCCTGGGGCTTGGGCCCCCTCCCTGCAGGGAACTGCTCCTCTGGCCTGCCAGAAAGCAGTGGTTTGCTAAGCATAGTCTGGCTCCAGGAGGAATTCAGCCTCTCAGATGGTCTCCAAGGAGGCAAGAATTGACCAGTCTGGAAATAAGTGGATAGAATGTCTAAAGCCAAGCAAAAAACGTGTTTCTAAAATTGGCATGAGAGATGGCCATTTCTTGTCCTGAGAGTGTGACAAAATCTTTCCTTTTCCTCTTCCACACAGCAAGTATCTGTGTGGTTTGTTTTTTGAGGTTTTTTGGGATCTTGTTTGTATTGGATGCATGTTTGGGAACTGGCAGTTCTGGAAGCATTTGTATGTGGCAGCTGAGTTTTTTGGGAGCTGCCAATAGACAGGCTGCTGTCCTTACTTTGCTCTTTGGCTTCTTTGCTTTGGGTACTTGTGTCTGCTTTGTTAGGGGATTGGTCTAATTCCTTCGTATGTATTTTCCTTCCCCACTACCCAGACCGTTGGCATATGATGAATTAAACCTATGGAATGGCATTATAAGCTGTGTTGGCCTGGTAAAGGTTTTTTCACAGGCTGCAGGTGTTACAAGCACAGCTTGGAGCTATGATGATCTGGCCCTCTTGGAAATAAAACCTACAGCTGCCTGGTGCCTTAGATCCACTCATGGAGTGGAGAATGTCATGGCAAGCCCTCAGGAAAACCAGGAGACAGCTAAGTTCACCTGGTGAACTCAGCATGGGGACTGCTTTCCATTCTCTCTGCAGACTTGTTTTACCCTATTAGGACATTCCATGGTCTCTGTTGGGCTGGGGCATAGCCAGGTTGGAAGAGCACACAAAGTGTTACATGGCAAAGCCTTCTTGGCCTTGGCATTTCAGAAGGAGTTATTATGGTTATTTTCTTCCTCTCTGTATGTGAAAGCAAGAAGAATTGTTAGGGACATGAAATGGTTATAGTCAATGGAAGCATTTTGGAAAGGTATTTCCCTTTCATACTTTCTCTTCCCCTGAGAAAATAGTGCAGAAGGCCCAGAAGGTCACTTAGAACTCATTAGAGCTTTTATTTTAAGTTGTCACATAGGTAAACAAGGTTGTGATTCAAATGTTCTGGTTGCTGGGTAACAATCACCAAAAATCAAAAGAAGTTGACATCTCCCCTTGTTTTTTCCCAGACCTTTTCGAAAACTGGATGATAAAGGCTCACTACAGTGGGACAAAATAAACCAGCTGGAGAAGGGAAAGATCTACAAAGAGGTAACATGAATGGGGGCAAGCAGGACCCTGAAATGGTGGGGACTTATAACACACCTGCAGTTTTGGAAATCACTGGAAAATCAGGGCAATCTGCTTGGTCAGGGTGAGGGGAAATGAAGGGTTCTGCTGTAGGACACTTGTTCATGGACAAAAATGCAGAAGAGACCTTCAGATAATGTAATGACGCAAATAACACATTAACCAATGATGAGCTATAGTTTTGCACTATGCATGAGCTAATTAAGTATTGTATTTAACCAAGTGTATGACTATCATTAAACGGAGAGTTTGCTGATGACCATCTGGTGTCGCCTCTCCCTTCTTCGACACATGGTTGGTGTTTGAAAGGTAAAACACAGAAGTCCTTGAAAAGGACTACTTCTGTGTAGGTAGAGGGTGTTTGTAAGAAGACATGCTCTGGGCTGTGCTGGCTGTGGGCAGTGGGAGGTGCCCTCTGTCCCCAGGAGCTCTCACTGGCCTGGTAGGACATTGTCCCCCAGAATGGCACTAGGGATGGAAGGACAGAGACAAGTGGGAAAAGGCAGAGCAGGGCCAGGTAACTTAAGGTGTGGGGTACTTGCTTTTCTGCCCAAGGGAACCTGTGCTGAGTTACCTCTGCCAGGCTGGGTTTTCCCTGCTGCTGCCCTGTTTGTGTGAGATGGGGTGGTAGGGAAACATCCCCTGGATGTGTGGGAGGGGCCAGTGAACATCCCCTGCCCCCACGTACAATGAAACCTCCCCCTGGGAGCTCTGCTCTGACATTGTCCAGCATGGCCAATTGTGCACTTTTCCCTCAGCTCTTCTGATTGTCCTGGTCCTGAAACTCTTGTCCTGGAGGGGCTTCCAAGTATAGTAGTTGAGGCTAAAAAGGCACAACTCTCTGAAACCTGTTGTGCATGCAAAGATCATCCACTCCTCACTCCAAATTGTTCTCCATGAGGTTGGAAAAGGTGGACTTGTGTAGAATAAAGAAATAAGGAATAAAGAAACAAAGGTGATCCAATAGGGTAGAAAGCATCAAAGAGAGTCCAAAGCCTGGCTCCTGACTCTCCCCTTCTGGAAGGACCAGCATGTCCAAAGATGAGCAGCAGCTTTGGTGAACTTGCTGCCCTGGGTGTTGTCCTTGCAGCTGGTCTGTCCCCTGAGACAAGTTGCCTCTGGCTTTAGGACGGTTTGTTCTTGCTTATTTGAGCTGTCCAATCCCACGGGAAGCAACTGTTAGTGAGATTTCAGTCAATTAGCGGGACCTGACCCATTGTAGCAGAGTAGGTCATGTCCTTGAGTAGTGCTGTTGGGAAACCTCTGTCTGGTGGGTCTGCCAAAGTGCTGGCCTGGTGTCCCGTCCTCTGCCCAGAGCTTGGAGCTGGGAACATGCAAGTAGAGCTCATTCCCAGTGGGTTAGCAGCTCCCTCAGGAGAAAGGGCACACCTCACCCATGGAGTTCATTGCTGCATTAAATCCTGCTCTTGACCCACCTATGTCTTGTGGCCACAGGTTGCTCACCCAAGTGAATGTTGCACTGAGAAAGGGAAAATATGGGGGAGGAAGGTGGGCTGAGTAGGATTTTGGGCTCCTCTCCAGTTCTTCCCCACTATCATGTTTATCTGACTGCATGTTGCCTAGCTGTGGTTCTTAGGGTGTGACAGTGTGTATCCTGGTTTGCAGCCCACTCTGTCTCCAGGATTTTTGGCTCCTTGGAGTGTCACAATGTGCCACTTCTTTCTGGCAGGTGTTACTGGCCATGGACCTTGCTGTGCAGGGGATGTTGCCAGAGGCCTCTGAGCTGTTCCTGTCCCCTGAAGCAGGGTTGGATGGTAGTTTTTTCCTGTAGGTATCCCATGAGTGGGACCTCAGGGATTGGTGTTTTGCCCTAGGGACTGGGAAGTTGAAGTGATGCCCTCTAGTCCCTCTGTTCCAACAGATGTGGTATTTTCTGTATGTGCCAAGTTTGTACTCCCTTCCCTCTCCAGATCTGTGATCTTGGGGGAAAGGAGGACAGGACCTGGAGATCTCAGAACAGGTCTGTGGCTCCATGGAGCTCCAAGCACAAGTTTCCTGGCTGTCAGGTCCATTGCTGTTTGAGGTGACTGGGGCACAGCAAGAGGACTCTGCTCCTTCCAAGGCTGTGCTCCATTTCCTTCTCTGCCAGTGGCTTCCTGAGCAGGCCTCATGTGAGCATCAGCAATGTTGTGTCCAAGAAGTGCAGAGGCTGCCTGGTCCTGTTTCTGTGCTGTTAAGGGAAGTCTGCTCAGCTCCAGGGATGCTGCAGGAACAGAAGGTCCAGAACCCTGGTCCTGGGCAGCCTTAGCTGTGCATTCAGCAAGCTGCCAGTGGCTGCTGGGGGGCTGCCTTGTGTTCGGGGGCTTTCTGGCCAGGCTGGTGCTGGTGGTTGGGGGTGCTGGCTCCCTCCTGCCACTGGAGACTGGCCAGAGGGATTGCTGCTGAGTGGCTCATGTGTTCACACTGACTGCTTGTGCTGGTCTGCTGGCATTGATGGGGCCATTTCCTTTCCTAGTGGGTTTTGTTTTCATGAGTCACGTGGAAAACTTGTGTGGAGATGGAAGGGTAGTCCCTGAAGTGCCTTCTGTGCATGTGTGGATGTTTGGAAAGCCTTGAAAGTTGCTTGGTGCTGTGCTTTAGCTGGTGCTTTGGGGCTTGGTTTGTTTTACTCAGCTGTGAATCTGTGCAGGCTGCCTGGCTCTTTGGCTTGGTTAAACAATTCCTGTGGCCATGTGGGTGTTGTTCATCTTTGGGGTTGGGATGGTGGTCAGGGGTGTAGAACAGCTCCTGACTCCAGAAGCCTTGCCTGGCAGTGCTCACCTTCCCTCTGGTGCACTCTGTGAGGTGAAATCATTATCACCTGAGACCAACAACTTCTGAACACAGAACCTCTGGGGTTCTTTCTGCCCATCCTCAGGCTTTTAGGTGTCTCCTGTCCTCTAAACTGCCTCCTTTTGTTGCCTTTTTAGACCATTTTGTCTTCTTGACTTGCTGTGCCTTAGACCACAGAACTTCCCCTGAATTCCCTGTTTGCAAAAACTCGTTGGAAGAGTTTTTGCCTTTTTCTCTAGCTTTAAAAAAGCTGAGGGATGTACAGGGGATTGTCACAAGGGAAGAAAGTGAAGTGAGGTGGGGAAGGACAGAAAGCTCTGGGTGTAGATGGTGGGGCAGAGAGCAGGCTGACATCCCATGAGAGTGCTCACACCTGCATGTGGTAAGGTGGCCTGTACCCACATTTCACTCTGTGCTCCTGTCACTTGCAGGGCAACCTCTTTGATTTTCTGAGGCTGACAGGCTGGCGTGGATCCAAAGTGCTCTACTTTGGTGACCATCTGTACAGTGACCTTGCGGTGAGTGAAATGCCTCTGCTCTCCAGTGAGGTGGGAGCAGTCCCACACGGCTGCAGGGGCTGGAGATAAGGCAGGGCCTGCTCCGAGTGCTCAGGGCTGTGCTGGGCATCCCCTCGCCCCCAACACAGGCTTCAGTTGTGTCCCCACTGCTGTCTGACAGAAGCAAGCACTGGAGAAAAGGCTCCTGAAGTACTTTCTGTGGGTAAAGTGTGAATTTGAGAGCAGTTTGTATTGATCCCACCTTTTTAGGTGCTTCATGCAACTGATCCTAGTGACCAGGAGATGGTTGTTGCTGGCACAGGCCATGGATGGTTGTCCCCTGAGAATGTGAAATGGGAACAAACCCACTCTTCTAGGAACCAGGGTTGTGTTTGGCTTTCAGTCTTTATGTTGAATTCTTGGTTGTTTTTTCACCCTGACCTCCAGGACCTCATGCTGCGTCATGGCTGGAGGACTGGAGCCATCGTTCCTGAACTGGAGACAGAGATCCGGATCATAAACACGGAGCAGTACATGCACTCCCTGACCTGGCAGCAGGCTTTGACAGGGCTGCTGGAGAGAATGCAGGTAAACAGCTCCTGGCTGAGCAGGACAGCCTATATGCTGCCTTCTGGGTCTGAATTTAGCATGGGGATGGGGGGATGTACCATCTTGCCTGGTTCTCAAAAATATCTCATCCCCCTCCTGGTGCAGTGGGCTCTGGGTTTGTGAGCTACAGAGGAAATTTCAGGGAGCTGAGGTATGGACTGCAGGACTGACAGATGTGATGCTTTCTACTGCTGTCTTTGCAGATGTATCAGGATGCAGAGTCAAAGCAAGTATTGCTGGAGTGGATGAAGGAACGACAGGAGATCAGGTGAGCACTTTTCCCCCTCACTTGTGAGGGTTCTTAGGGGCTTCCAGGCCTTGTTTTGTAACCTGCTTTGGGGACAATGCTGCTGCAGCTGCTGGTCTCTGGTGTCACTTGCCTCTGGGTGGGGGCCATGCAGCAGTGCAGTCCTGCAGCCTGGGAGGCTGGACTGGTTTGAAGACAGGGTGGAAAAGGAGAGTGCTGGGAGGGGCTGATGGACTGTCTGCTACTGCAGCTCCCACAGCTTCTGACACTGCCCATAACAGGTGGGGAAAGGGTACACTGAATATTCATCAGTCTCACTGTGTCTGCACCACAGCCTCGGGAGGGCATACCTGATGCCCAGGGAGTGGAGTGACCCCGGGCTAAGGGAGTGGGAAGAATCTGTGACCACAGTTTTAGCTACAAAACACCATCTCTTTCTTCTCAGGTCTCTGACGAAGAACCTGTTCAACCCCCAGTTTGGAAGCATCTTCCGCACCTTCCACAACCCCACATACTTCTCCCGCCGGCTGGTGCGATTCTCTGATATCTACATGGCTTCCATCAGCTGCCTGCTCAACTACGACGTGAATTTCACCTTCTACCCGCGGCGCACCCCTCTGCAGCACGAGGCTCCGCTCTGGATGGATCAGCTCTGCACGGGCTGCATGAAAACCCCCTTCCTGGAGGAGATGGTGCACATCCGGTGAAGGGCAGGTACTGCAGGCAGCAGCAGCACGCCGGGGCTGGGCCGGCAGCACCTCTGTCTACCACTAAAGGGCGTTTGACACTTGTGTGTGTGTAGATGGCGTGTTTATTTTCTCCCTTCACTGGCTCCATCCCTTTCCCTGAAGCGCATTGCAGGCTGCACAGGATGGGTGCTTGTGCAGGGAGTCCTCTTTAGGAGTAGGTGAGATGGAGGGGCCAATGCTGGTGGTGGGACACTGCCCCTCCCTGCTCTGTGCCCACACACGTGGCTCAGGCACAGAGCTCCCCTCTCCAGTGCTTGGTGGCAACAACCCACGGCAGGTGTGACAAGGTGTGTCAGGTCTGTAGCTGCCCCCATAGCCTGGGACTGCAGCGTGAGTGACTGCAGATGGACAGGGAGGGTCAGGGCTGCCAGCTGGGCAACCACTCACGCCATCAGTGAGTGCATCACATGCCAAAGCAGCAGCAGCGTTACCTGTCCAGCAGCCCTCAGCCCCATCCTGCTCCCCACCAGACTGGTCTGTGCAGCTGGGGGGACTCGGCTGGGTCACTGGGCAGGATGTGCAAGCCTTGGGTGTGGGAGTAGGTCACAGGGTCTCAAAGTTACTGTCTGAGGACATGGCTGCTTTTTGAGAAAGGTCAAGGCTGTGCACTGTTGGTATTTTGGAGTTTGGTGCCATGTGACATCAATACTTTGGCAATTGATGTGGTGCGGTCTGCTGTGAGCTGCAGAGGGATGTGTTCAGCCCTTCAGGGAAGGTGCAGGGCTGGCAGCAGAGGTGGTGACCTTCATCTGTGTTCACTGAGATGTGGCCTAAGGTGGCTGGAGGGGCACATGAGGATGTTTGGGGAGGGGGTAGTAGTGCTGTGGGGAGCATGGCCAGACAAAGCCCTGTGGTGCCTCCTCAGCAGGAGGAAGAGCAAAGAGATGCTAATAGTGATGCCAGAGTCTATAGGATGGGACAAGGGTGACAGTCAGGAGGCCCAGGAAGGTGAGAGCTGGTTTAGGATGTGAGGTGCAGAGAGTGGGCTCTGCACCTGGCTCAGGGCCTTGCTGGTCCTGTACAGGCTTCAGATTGTCCCAGGGCCACACAGGGAGCTGGGGAGGGGTAGAGGGCAGGTGAGGTGGAAAGAGGGTGTTGGAAGTTTGTGCCACTGTGATACTGGCCCTCAGAGCCAGGAGCTCATGCCCTCAGAAAGCTGGATGGTGTGTGGGAAGTGATGACTATAGGATGAAGGGGCAGGAATACTCATTGCCTTGGTCCTCCTTCTCCTCCCCTCACTGCTGCAGTTTGCAGACAGCAAAAGGGTGATAGTGCCAGCTTGCTCAGGAGCAGTCAGTGTGACAGGGAGGAGAGAGGGGACAGAGAAAGGAGGGCCTGGCAGTGAGCAGGCACAGAGGAGGTGAATGAGTGACTGCAGAATGGGTAAGGGAGCTGGGCACCAGGGGTGTGTGAGCACTGGGCCGTGGTGATGGCTGTAGGGGCTGTGCCTGTCAGTGTGGGGGCAGCTGAGGAAGAGGAACCAGAGCGCTGTGGAGGACCCTGTGCCAGGACCTGTGACTCAGAGAAAGGTGCTGCGTGTGTCAGCAACCCTCAGAGAGTCACACACACACACTCTTCTCCTACCTGTTCCTCCCCAGTGCTGTGCCAGGCTGGCCTGTCAGTCTGTCACTTGTGTGTCACTGCCTTGTCTTTGTGCCATGTGCCAGCCTGTCGCACACTTTCAAGATGCCTTGTGCTCAACTCAGTGGCTTGGACAATTTGTTAACGTGGCTGCTCTAATCAAACACCTGCTGTAGGTGCATGTGGCACTTGTCTTTGTGCTGTGTGTAGTGTGTAGCTCAATAAACGTCTGCAGCATGTGTAACTAACTGACTAACCCGCTCACTGCGCTCCGCGGGGCACGACCAAGGGCAGCCTGGGCTGAAGAGCGAGGCTGGGCCGTTCGGCACGGAGCGTCACACGGAACGGAAACGGTGTTTGGGGTGGTGACTGACGAGACTCGTACCTGAGCACGGGGCACTGGGAGGGCACAGCAGCGAGGCCCGCGGGCCCGGGGGATGCTGCCCGTGAACACGGAGGGCCGTACGTCCCTGGGAGCGGCTGAACTGGGCTCTGGGTGCTGGAGGCTTGGGCAGGCACCACCTCCTACGGGGCCATGACAGGCGTGGGTGGGGGCACGAGGGGCTGGAGCTCCCACCTGCTGGGGGCGGCCGGTACCGGCGGGGCGGGCGGTGGGAGGCCCGGCGGCGAGGCAGGAGCGGCACAGCCGGTGGCGCTGAGCTGTTTATTTCCCCGCGGTCCGCTCGGGGCCGCGCGGGGTCACTGCGGGAACCCGAGGGGGTCGGTGCCGGTGTCCGCCAGGGGCGGCTCCTGCGGGGCAGAGAGCGCGGCGTCAGCGCGGGGCGGGGCGGAGGGAGCGGGGGCGGGGCTCGGGGCGGGGCGTGGCTCACGTGCAGCGGTTCGTAGTCGGGGGCGTGGCCGCCGTAGAGCGGGTTGGGGATGGCCACGAGCGGGCGCTGCGGGCGGGGCCTGGCGGTGCGCGGGCCCGCGCGCTCCGGTCGGGGCTGCGCCTCATCATCCTCCTGCTCCTCGTCCCCGCGGAGATCGGCCTGCAGCGGGAGCGGCGGGTGGGCGGCGCTGCGGCACCGGCCCGGGGCTCCGGGCACGGGGGGAAGCCCCGCCCACCCCCTGCCCGTTGTCGCCCACGGGCTCCCCCTGGCGGTTCGCCCTCTCACGCGCAGCCACCCGCACCCGGCACCGGGACCCCGCACCCGGCACCGGGACCCCGCACCCCGCACCTGCCCCGGCCGATCCGCCCGACCCCCCGGCTCCATCCACCGCCCTCATCCCCCGACCCGCTCCCAGCTCTCCCGTACCTGATAGTACCCGAACTGCCCCAGCTGCCGCCGCCTCCTCACGCAGTAGTAGGCGACGCCGGCACCGGCAGCCAGCGCCAGCGCGAAGCCCAGCGCTGACAACGTCCCCGTGGCCACGGAGCCCGGCCCCTGCGCCGCACCGTTCACCTGTGCCGAAACAGCGGCCCCCTCACGGCTCAGCCATGGCACCGCCCGGACTGCTGCTCCGCAGTGGGGCCCTGGGCAGCCCTCCCAAAATGAGCCGTGCCAGAGAGCAGAGGACAAGGCCAGTTCTTGGGGTGACTCTGTCACATCATCCCCAGCCCCAGGCCTGACGCCAGCCCTGTTCAGGCCCCAGACTCACCTGGCCAACGTGCACAAGGGGCGGTGGGATCCTCAGTGGCTCTGCTATCACGTGAATGATGCCATTGAAAGCTATGATGTCCCACTCCACAATCATCGTGTCATTGATCCCCTTGGCGTCCTACAGCACAGGACACAGATGATGTCACCTGCCCAGAAAGGCTCCCCATCATTCCCTGTCTCAAAAGAGATGTGGTGACAACTTGTGCTGTTTTTTGTCCTCTGCCAAGGCTAAACCTACTGAGTGCTTTGAACTGTTGCTTGCTGGGAGGTCTGATACATGGAGGTCGTATCCTGACTGGGACGGGATGATGGTGCCCGTTGTGAGGTTGAAGCTGAAGAGGATGACATTGCTGGATGACACGTGGAGCTTCAGTTCTTCTCCTGTCAGTGTCTGAATAAGCACCAGTGCACAGGGGTGAGAAATGGATCAGCTGGTCTCTCCCTTTCCCTGCTACTGTGCAGCCCCCAGCCAAGCTCAGGCTCTCTCCATGGCCACAGACAGCTCCATTCACAGACAGCACAGCACAGAGTGTGCAGAGCAGAGGGGATCTGCCACCCTTAGGATTGTCAAAACTCAGCTGTAGAAGGCTCTGAGCATCCTGACCTAAATGGCTTTTCTGAGGAAATGGTTGGACTGGAGACCTCCAATCACTGGTCCTCTCTGACCCACATTCCTCCCCCTTCCCCAGGCTATTTCACACTGTCATGCCAGCTTTGGTGACACCTGCTCACCTCCGGGGCTCTGATACTTCATCCCTGCTTGCTTACCTCATTGTCTGCAAAGCCAGAATTCAGAGGGGCAAAGAGAGTTTTAGGAGCAGAGATATCAGACAAATACATGAAAAAATCCAGTCCTTCTTCTGTGTCATTGGCAAAATTGAGCAACATCTGGAAGACACGGGAGATCTTCCCCATCAGCACATTGCTGACAGCACAATGCCATCCCCTTCCCCAGCCCAGGAACACCCCAGCCCTGGAAAGAAACCCCCTCTGTAGCCTCTACCCTGCAGAAATACCAAACCCCAGCTCCTCCCTGTCCCAGCTGATCCCTCCCTCTGTCTGCCTTGCTGCTCCTGCAGCACCAGGAGAGCGTCGCTTACGGAATAGAAGGTGGAGAAGCGGTCCTGGTCTGCGAGCACATCGGGCAGCTTCCCACTGCACCAGTACCCATCTCCCACAAACCCATCACGGCAGCTGCAGGTCACATCTGCAAAGGAACACCAGGCTGTGATTGGACTCACCAGTCCTGGCTGCACCAAGCACCTTTGGATTTCTGGATATTCTCATCACGTTCCCTCTGGACATGGGCATGGGGAGAGGGGTGTGCCTGCCTGCCCTCAGGCTCCAAGGCAGTTCTCTGCCTGCTGCCCTGACACAGCCCTTGTGCCCAGCAGCACTGTCCCCAGGGAAAGTCCTCACCCTTCTCCCGGTAGCAGAACGCATCCCAGGTCTCGCTCAGGTTGCTTCGGGAGCCGTAGTCCACAATGCCCACACGGCTGGACCCACAGCTGGGGTTGGGGTAGGCTGTGGGGTATCCAGCTGTGCCATTGTCCAGCCAACCCACCAAGCACAGATGGAATCCCATCTAGAAGAGGAAAATCAATGATTAGATTAAAAATAGCTCTGTCCCAGGTTTTCTGCCCCAATGAACATTCCCATTGTGCCTCACCCACCATACCCCCAACACCCAAAGTGCTGGGCATGGTCACAAGTCCCATCCCAGTGTGCCTGGCAAGACCCACCAGCCCTCCTGTTTCATGGATATAGATGGAGCAAACAGGGCCTGGCTGAGGGGTTGAGAGGTCTCCCACCCACCCACATGTCACCCCTGGGCTGGCCCAGGCCCTGGGAGATGCATGGCCTGTCCCAGCCCCACAGGGGACAGAGCCACCTCTTCCCTGACCTGCTGCGCTGCTGCCAGCTGCTGGAATGTGGCCAGGGAAGCGCCTTCTGCAGCACAGGCTGCCTGAGCCTGCTCGTAGGTGAAGTCGTACTTTTTTCGAGGTGACTGCAGGTGAAACACACCCATGGTCTTATCTGCAAAATACCCAGGAGCAATTAGTACAGGACACACTGAGCCACCTCCCTGGGCAGCCACGTGGGTCCCTGTGTGACCGTGGGCAGCACTGCTGAGGAGGGTGGGATGTGGACAAAGCACAAGTGAGGGAGAGGTTTCCTCTGAGCTTCTAGCCTTCCACATGGGAGCCACTGCCACCAGAGGCCATGTCACATGGGGCAGACAAGGATGGCTCACCCTTCCCATATGACACATAGGGAAAAGGAAAATGTGACAACTATGCCAAGTTACAGAGATGAGTCCCTGCCCTCTTGGTCATCCCACCCTGCAGCTCTCCTGAGGGGAGCTCCAGGCCAAAGGTGAAGGATGAAGGAATGTGGCCTCTCCATGGAACACCATTGCTGGCCCTGCAGGGTTGAGCACGCTCACCATGGAAGTGCAGGTCAGTGCAGATGGCCTCCTGATGGCACTGCCCGTTGTCTTCCAGGCACCGGTCCGTGGGGGGCACGACCTCTTCCAGGCACTGGATCCCATCCCCGACGTAGCCCTGCTTGCACTCGCAGCGCCGCTCGTTCTGCAGCACAAGGGAAGGGTGGCAATTGTGTGAGTGCAAACACACAGATGCCAGCAGGGGATCCTTGCATCCCTGTGGAGATGGGGATGAGCCTTCAGAATGCCTCTACACCCTGCTGAGGCTGTGACAGAGCTGTCAAAGACCACACAGCTTGTCCTATGCCCACACGCAGGCAATGTCACATCGAGTCCTTGGCACATGCTGTTTGTTTGAGCTGAGCTTTAAGCTATGTGGCTCCTGACTCTTGCACTACACCATGCTCCCAGTCCCATCTTCTGGCCTGTGGTGATCAGCTTTGTTTTTTCTGCAAAAATGGCCAGCATTGTCCTTGAAGGACTATCCAGGAGCACCCAAACCAGCCCAGGAATGACACAACTGACACAGCTTTTGCTTCTTAGACAGAGGAGTGAAGGAAAACGGCCTCGGCATAACATCCCCAGAGCTGTCACAGCAGCACAGCCCCTGCCTGGCGGTAAGCACCCGCAGGATGAGCGCAGCACCTGAGGGCACCGGAGGGGAGCGGCAGGGAGCGGCAGTAGCGGGGACACTGTCACACGGCTGTCCCGGGGCACCCAGCTGGGCGGCTCTCCCAGGCACGCGGATGTCCCCGGGCCTCGGGGCCGCGCTCACCGGGCCGGTGCTGATGCAGAGGGCGTGCTCGCTGCAGTCGCCGTTCCTGCCGTCGGCACAGCGGTCGATGGGCTCGCAGATGTAGCCGTCCCCTCGGTAGCCGGGGGTGCAGGCGCAGGACACGTTCACGCCCGTTTGTGAGCACTGTGCGTGCCTGGCACAGCCGCCGTTGTCCTGGCTGCACATGTCGATCACTGCGGGAGGGAAGTCCTGGGTTAATTAAACCATCTCATGAGGTGTCCTGGGGGTCAGCCTGGCTGTCGTGCCAGTTGTCACCCCCGCATGGCCATGGGCAGACGGTGCCCTGCTGTCCTGCCCCCTTGTCCGCGTCCCCCGCTGCAGCCCTGCCGCCCAGCCCCTGGCTGCCCGTACCTGAGCAGGTTCTCCCGTCCCCCTCGTAGTGCAGGTCGCACTCGCAGAGGTTGCCGGCGCGACAGGCGGCCTGGGCGTGGCACGGGGGAGAGCAGGTGGGTGTCACCACTGAAAGCAGAACACACCCGGCTCACAGTGACCGCAGGGCTGCGACACGGCTGCCACCTCCAGCTTCTGCCCCAGCCCACCCGCCCCACGCTCCCACCTTTCTGCCTCCCGCCGTTCTCTTCTGCATGTGCCTTGCCCAAACACAGAGGATTGTTACTCATCTAACACACCTCAGATCTTCACCTCAGCCTCGAGCCCTGCTTGGAGTACCTCTGAGCTCAGGGACTTGCTCATGATCCAGCAGAGCTTTTCTCCTCCATCCCTTCCTCACCAGCCAAACCATTGTGAAATTCAACAGCATGTGGCAGATCTCAGGATGAGTCTCACAACTGAGAGCTCCTTTTTGGAGATCTTTCTGAACAGCTGCTTGAACTACCCAGCTCTTGGGAAAGCAGCCATGCAGCAGCAGGTCCCAGGGAACAGCAGGTGGGTCCCAGGGAATGGCTGAGCCCCCCTCACCCAGTCTGATTTCACAGCGGTCCCCAGTCCAGCCCTCGGCACAGAAGCAGAAGCCGTCGCCGTGCAGGCCTCCATTGCACACTCCGTTCTCAGTACAGTTGCACTCTGTGAGGAATGGACAAACACACCGTTTATGCCTTGGTGGAAAGGCCCTGGGCCAGCCACATGGCAGAAATGTGGCATTGCGGGCAGGTGTGAAGGTGGGCACAGGAGCCCGACACATCACTTCCTGCCAGTCCTGGCCCCATCACACACACCCTTCACAGAGGAAGAGAAACCCCTGCGCCCACCATATCCCATCAGTCCTCTCCCCTGGGCATTTCTGGAATGTGTTTCTCACTCTGAAACATTCCTTGAGACCCCATGAGGCCCAGTTTGGGATGGGAGGATGGAGGACTCTCTTTTTCCTCCTTTGCTTTTGTCTCACGTGGGCGCAGGTCCCTGCTGAACATGTCCCAGGTGATGCTCTTTCTGTACTGGGTTCATCACAACTTCTGCATCCCCCAGCTCACAGTACAATGAATACCTTCTCCCAAACTGTGGCTCTCAGCTGTGCTCGACAAACGAGGAGGGGTCTTTGGCCCTGTGGCCTTATCAGCCGTGGCTGCAAGGGCGTGAGGCCAGCACCTCTCCCCTGTCCCGCAGGCCCCGGTGCCGCAGCCCCCGCCCAGCCGCGGTACCTCGGCATTCCGGGCCGTATCTGCCGGGCGCGCACAGCTCGCAGCCCGTCCCGATGAACTCCTGGCTGCAGTTGCAGATCCCTGAGCCGCCGATTTTGTCATCGCAGGTCCCACGGTTGTTGCACGGTGTCTCCAGCCCTCCTGGGCACGCTGCAAATCGGGCACCTTAGTGAGGCTCTGGTGACAAAGGGACCCTGCCCCTGAGCTGCTGCTCACGGGGTGCTCAGACCACAGACAGCTCAGCAGTCTGGGCACTGAGTGCTGGGGACATCCCATGACAGCAAAACTTAGGAATGGGGGCAAGAGGGACACATTTGGCACAGCTTCCACCCTGGGAAAAAGCCCTGCTGTGATGGGCTCGGTCTGTGCTCTCCCGCCCCACACTAACAGCAGACTCACCCAAGGATGTGAAAGCTGCCCATGGCACAGAGGGCAGATGCCAGGGGATGGTTGAGCATTGACAACATCTAGAGGTGAGTGACATGTCTGACAGCTACCCCCAGTAGCCCTGTGCCCAGGGCTCTTCACAGAGACAATCTATTCTCCAAGGAAAGGGAATTTGTCATAATCTCGGGGTATTGCTCCCTGCACCCTCTACAGGCTGGGGCTCCCCTCCTGGGGTTTTGCCCACCCTTCTCCGCAGAAGCACACTCATGGATGTCGGATGTGCTGAACCAGGAATGCCACCTTCCCGCAGGGGACAGGGCCGGGGCGGGACAGAGGCGTGGCTCTTACCCCGACAGTCCCGGCCATAGTGGTTGGCACAACACTGCGGGACCCAGTGGCTGGACACGCAGCTCCTCCTGCAGCCTCGTCTGAGAGGCCCCCTGGAAGAGAAGTGTCTCCTGAAGGGGTCCCACGGGGAGTGTGGTGGCCACGCCGGCCGCAGCAGGGAGTTGTGGTGGAACAGGAAGGTGTTCCTCAGCAGGTAGTTTCCATAGTAGTAGCAGCGCCTGGTTTCCCCCTGTGAGGAAACAGGCAGAACAAGAGATTGCCACACTGGTCACTGATCACTTTTCTTGTGCCACTCATTCAGTTTTGGGCAAGTAACAGAGGCTTCCTAACATGTGCTGAGGCTGGTGACAATGGAGCCCCAGAGGAGCCTCAGGGACATGCCAGAAGCCAGCAGTGAGAATGGGGTACAGCCACTGCCTCCCAAAGCTGCTCACCATGGGATCCCTGAGCCACTCCCAGGCTGAGCTTTTTTTGCTGTAAAGCACCCAGAGCCATCCCCAGTGCTGTTGGAGGGACCCCTGTGCCACACAAGACTGACCCACTGGACCCCACATTTTTCAGCCCAGCTCCTGCATGACTTGGGGCAAGGCATGGACCAGGGACCATGTGACTGAGCCAAGGGCTTGCCACACGCAGGTGAGCCTTCATTTTGCTGCTAAAACAATAGGTGTTGTCATCAGCCCCCTAGGGCCTCCCTGGTGACAAAGCTGTGAGCTTTACCCGTTGAACGGAGCCAGCAGGGCAGGGTGGCTCGAAGCCACAGAGTCCACAGCTCTCTGCAGATCCCTGTGGAGGGGAGAAAGAAACCTCACAACAACTCAATACGTGCTGCTGCCTCTCTTGGCTGCTCAGAGCTTTGTCAAGGAAGGGCAGCAAGCCCTCCAGACATCCCTGTTCCCAGGCACAGGGCTGCATGGGTGGTCCAGATGCTCATTGACAGGTTCTTACCTGCAGCTCAATCAAGGTGAACTCATCACACCGAGATCCCAGATCCGGTGGCTCCAGCAATCTATCAATGCCATAAGCAATGCCCCCATTGAACTCCATGTGCCTCTGGATGATGGTGGCATCGCCATTCCCCAGCAGGATCTCCCCCTAACAGAGGAAGAAAGCAACTTGTGATTCTGGCACATCCTACATCCTGGTTGCACCACCCAAAAGTGGCTTGGGTTTGGCTGCCATGGCTTCTTAATCACTCCAAGAACTCCAAAATCTCTATGCACATGTCGTTGACCACCCTTCCTATTTAACACTCTTCACAGCCACCTCTCCTAAGGATGGCCTCTGCCCATGCAGCACATGCTCTCTGAAGGTTGTGGCACCATGCAGCCAGGTCATTGTGACATTCATGTGCAATACCAGACACCTGTGCACTGCCCTGCCAGCTGGCCATGCCTTGTGCCTCTTTACAGCCCAGCTGTAGCCAGGGAATGGGGTGTCCCAGCCTGCAAGCACCCCAGCTCTGTGTTCACTCCCTGCCAGAAGCACCAGTTGCCCTGTGGCCATGCCCAGGGACACTTGCTCCATGGGAAGCCAAGCCTGGAATCACCAGCGCTCACCACGTGGGCTTTGCTGCAGCTGAATGAGATGGTGGAGCCGTGCATGGACCGTATGGTTTCAACCTGGGGCACGTTTCCAGCAACAATCTAAGAGGGAAAAAGAAGAATGTGAAGGACAGACTGGCAAAACTGGCAGTTCATGTTAAGACATGGTGAGGGCAGGAAGACAGTGGCCAGCCTCAGAGGGGTGTGATGTTGCAGTCCCTGAAGCTGGTGTGGGTGGCATAGCACAACTGTGCTGGTCCACTGTCCCATATCCTGCACAGTGAGAGGCCAGTGTGAAAAAGCAGGGCCTGGCTTTGCTCAGCTGGACTCTCCCTTCACTCATACCCCTGTACACAAGAGCCTGTGTGTGAGCCTTGCCGCTCCCCAGAAGCTGATGACAGAAGGTTTCAGCTCAGCCAGCAGAGGTTCACCATGATGCTGTCGGTGCCTCAAGTGCTCAAACAGCTTTGGGTCTTCTCAAGACAGCGGATACGCTGTGTGCTCTATGGCGGCACAATGTTTGGCAAGGTCACTCTGGCACAGCCCTAGCAGACAGTGGCACCTCGTGTGGCCCTGGCAGCTACGAGGCTGTGTGCTGCCACATTTACCTTGGTGTCCCTGATGATGTGTGCTTTGAGGTAGGAGGCCAGCACGTCGCGGTGCTCCCTGCGGTACAGGAACTTCTGCTGCTTCTCCGGGAGGGCGCCGAAGGCGGCGTTGGTGGGCCAGAGCAGCGTGAAGGGTCTGTGCGCCGGGTTACCGAGCAGCGGCAGCAGCTCCGCGTCCTGCCCGACAGCACAGCGACACAAAGGGGAGCCCCCGAGCCCACACTGACCGTGCCCAGGCACGCAGCACCTCCCCGGGGCAGCAGGGACTGCGGCTCACCTGCAGCAGCTTGCTGTAAATGGTGTACCCAAAGGCCTCGGCCACGTCCGTGATGTTCTGCTGCAGAGGGAAGAAAGCAAACCACTGACACCCAGGGTTCCCCATCCAGGACCAGCAATGCGGGGGAGAAACCAGACAGGCAACAAGAAGTTTTTCTCTGTCACTATCATGCTGATGGTTTGGCCTGGAAAGGGCTGGCATTCAGCAGCCACCACTTTTCTGGTTCGTCCTGGATAGACACTGCTATGGCAGGATCTGGGATGAATTCCAGCACTCTGTTTTGCTGCACAGAAAATATGTTAGATTCTGTAAAATGCAGGCTCTATGAGCCCCTAATTCTTGCTTAAGGAGTCACAGAGAGACATTGGCAAACTCACGCTGCAACCTGCTCTGTGCTGGAAAAGGAGTGTAATGGTTGGCATGGGACAAGATCCTCCTGCCTACATCCAGAACAGCTGTTCCCTCGTGATGGAAAAGGCTCCTTATGTTCCAAATATCCCACAAATGCTGTCACCTTCACAAGCCAAATCTGTGGCCTCAGACAACCCCTAGGCAGTCAAGGACAGGCAGGCAGAGCAGCCCAGGCAGTTTTGGGCTGAGGCAGCACTGCTGGGAGAGATCCTGTCCCTGAGCTCACCACAGCCCTGACAGCAGGGCACGGCTCCAGCCTTACCTGTGAGAGCTTGGAGGAAATGTTATGGCCCACCAGGTCACTGGGAATGAGGATCTTGTTGATGAAGTGAATGACCCCGTTGACACCCACGATGTCACTCGTGACCACTTTGGCTTCCTCGTTGAGAGTGATGCTATTCTGCGAGAGAGGGGACCTGCTGAGGCCTGCACCAGCCATGGCACCATGCTGTGGGCCCCGGGCAAGCCACCCGCCACACCCACAGTGCCTTCACATGACAGAAAAAGTGACTTCCTGACAAATGGGACAGCAAAGGGAAGTACCTCGTTCACTGTGATCTTTATTTTGTGGCCAGATAAAGATGTAAGGGACTCCTGGCCTTCCAGGTCACTGGAGAGCAACTTCTGGCAGCCCACCATGTGGTAGCGAAGCAGGTCCCGGAGGAGGCCTCTGCTCTTCCACTCCTCAAACTGCAGACAGAAAACAGGAGTGAGGGCACACCAGGGCACTTTGCCTTGCACACAGGGCCCCCAGCCCCAGTGGGTGAGACCTGGATTGCCTGAGTTCCCTCTGACTCATCCCTGCAGGGAAGATGTTCCCCCAAAAACACACTGAAGGCACAAAATTATTTCAGAGCTTTGGGAAATTTCAACCAGCTTGACTAGTCAGTGATGGGGTTAGGATATTCCATTACACTGACACAAAAAACCGCCATTCTCTTATTTCTGAGAAGGAGTAAGGGGTCAGTCACAGATGAATGGGAGCCTTGTTACCAGCCCCGTGGGCACCAAAAGCACCACACACCACTGATCTGGCACAGTGCCTCTGAGGCCCACAAGATGTCATCTCCAACAAGAGGAGATATGCCCACCCCTGGCCAGGTTGTGTCTTCAGTGAGATGCCTACAAACTTCTGCTTTTATACTGATGGAGAACAGGGGGTGCCTTTAACTCTCCAAGGCACAGCCCCTTTGCCTTGGTTCACTGGGCAGAACAGTCCTGGAGGGGACATTGCCACAACTGGAGCTGTCAAACACCAGACAGAGCTTGGCATGGGAGGACACTTACCACTGTGGTGTTTCCTATGAAATCTGTCTGTGGGACGAAGACAGTGAAAGGCCCTGCCCCACTGAGTTCTTTGATGCTTTCTGCCTGTGTTAGAACAGTATTTGTGGGAAGGGAAGCAGAAAACATTGTTCCAGTTAGCAAGACCCTTTGCACAAAGCCCTAGGTGGGATTCACTACACAGAGACAAGGACAAAGCTGTCACCAACCTGTATCATCCTAAAGAACATGGATGCATCTGGAATCCTTCCAAGCTCCTTAAACAAAGGGAATCAACTGGTGTTAGCAGGGTCCCTTCCACTGACCCCTCACCAACCAGCACAGTGACCTGCTCCTTCCACTCTGGGTCACTCTCCCACCCCAAAGAGACACCAGTTCTCCTGGCACACTACAGTGATCTTCCCTCCCTCCCTCCCTCACCAGTTCTGCAGGCACAGATGACATGGATGATACAGTGAGCTCTGCCAGCACCATTCATGAGTGCTGCAGGATGCAGTGGCCAGAAGATGAAAGCTGGCTGGTCCTGCAGCACCTGTCTCATGGGCAACTGCCTGTGCTCATGGGACACCTTGAGTGCTTCACAAAACCTCTGCTTTAATCTCACTGCCAGTTCTGGGATGCTGTCCAGAGGGCAGACATACCCTAGAAGGCAAACACCCTCTCCTCACCACACTGACTTTCAGTAAGAGCAGAGGCACACACAGTCGATCTCTTTTCTCATGGCTCTGCTATGGGCACAGCTTTTATTTGCCATTGCCTGAAAAGGTCACCAGCTTGCCCAAGGACAGCCATTGTACTGCAAGAGAACTGGACATAGACTGCTGCCCTCCAGGCTGGGTCCCAAGTCCTGGCATAGCCACAGGGGACACCTGCCCTCATCCCATGGGGCAGAAGTCAGTTGCCTTGGGAAAAAACAAAGACTACTCCCATTTGTTTATGACATGAAGCAAGCAGTCCCCTGGAGGTCCTGCCAATGCTGCTGACAGCAGTAAAGTGTTCCTTCCCTTTGGAGCAAAGGCACTTTGCCATGGCTCTCTCCCATAGCTGGCACATCAAACACACCTATGGTTTATGGGGAGTTTGCTCAAAGCACCTGTCTCCTCTCCCACACCACACACGTGTCAATGTGACACCAAGACCTGCTCACCCTCTGGAGGGAGGGAGTGGTTTGCTGCAGGGCAGGGGACACAGAAGGTGCAGCCCAGGCCTCTCACCTGATGCAGCTTGCCACGGCAGGTGAAGCCATCTCCAATGCTGTGCCAGGAGCAGGAGCAGTTCCGAGTGCCAGGGCCTGTGTACTTGCAGAGCCCAAAGGGGCTGCAGCCTCCATTGTTCTGGCAGGGAAAGAAAAAGGCTGCTTGGAGGGGTTTCTGCAAACACCTGAACTGCTGCTTGTGTGTGGGAGCTGCAAATTCCATCCAGCCCAGTGAAAGGAAACCATCCCTCCCCCCTGTTTAGTGCCTTAGAATAAACCTCACCCACATTCTCAAGGGCTTCCCAGCACCAAATCCTCCCATGAAATAAGATTTTACACCTCACTTAGAGCCCATGGCAAAGCCCCTGATTTCAGAGGGACAGTTTGACATGATGCCCGTGAGCACAGAACACTCTGAGGCTTTTGAGCACATCCCACACGAGATGGACACAAAGGAAAAAGCCCACATGCCTCCAACACTATGTCCCTCTTTCCACCCTGAGGGAATGCTGGGTGACAGACACAACTGCATGTGACTGCAGGGGGCAATGGAGACCAAACACACAAGGAAATCCTTCAGTATGTGGAAAAGCAAGACTTCAGCTCCAACCAACCCGGCTAATGCTGTTCCTGCTGTTAACTCCTGGGAGAAGGGAACACTCCCAGGCTGTGGCCTTCACCTCTGGAAGCAGCCAAATGCTGACATACCTGTTCACACAAGTTGATGGGGTTGCACTGGCTCACACCATCCCCACTGTAACCAGGCAGGCAGTTGCAGGCAACCTGGAGGGAGAACAGAGCCTTGGGCTCAAACTTGGACCAAAAAAAGGAAACACACAAGTGCTGCCGTGGACAGAAGGCATGTGGTGCAGCAACCATTGCTGCCTCCATGAATAACCAAGCTTGTGTCCACAACAAATATAACCCGAGACTGCCTTCAGCCTCTGGCCAGCAAAGCCATCTGCTCTCATGGAAACAGCAATGTTTTCATGCTCTTCCAAGGAACCTTCTCTATATGGAAGGGAGTAGGCACAAAACAGGACACTGCAATGGACAGAACTGTCTCTAGTGACAGCTGTGACAACTTCCATGCCCTGACATCCACCCTACACACTCACCTTCTTTGGGCCTGTTTTGATGCACTCTGCGTTGGTATGGCAGCCCCCATTGCTTTCCAGACAGAGATCAATTTCTGCAGCAAAACAATAAGGCCAAGTTATTGCTGAGGACTGCTCAAGGCAGCTGGGAACTGCTGATCCAAAGAGGTTTTGGGAAAGGAACAGAGAGAACTTTTCCATTTTGGGGAACACTTACCTGGGAACATGTCTTGTGATAGCAAAGGAATAGGGTGCAACTACAAAGTTACTCCTGACACATGTGGGTCTCTGAGCTGAGACAAATCTGCTCACAGAAAATTCCAAGCCTGTCTGGGTGTACTTTAAAGAATATGAGAGGACTGGACTCCCCCTAGCTCCATCTTCACCCAGAGCACCACTGTGGTAGACTGCCTCACCTTTTGTCCCTGGGCCTCTCCATGACATGCATAAGAGCAAGAAACCTTGCAGGAATCCTTTTGTCTGAGACCAAAACACTGGTGTTTAGTCTGAAATTGCCCTTAGTATTGATGCTGCTCCTCTGCTATCCCCAAAACACAACCTGAGCACTCACCCATGCAGAGTGTCCCATCCCCAGCATAGCCTTCCTTGCAAGCACAGGTTCTCTCTCCTGGGGACACTTTGGTGCACACAGCGTGCACGGAGCAGCCACCATGGTCAATAGTGCAGGGATCTATTTCTGTGACCAAAAAGAAGAGGAGCAGAGTCAGCTCAGAACACCTAGGAATGAGCAACTGTGCCAGAATGATCATCTGTCTTAACAAAATCACAACATCTTGTTAAAATCTTTGTTTCCCAAAGAAACTGTTGGTTCTTTAAGGACATGGGGCCTTATCCAGTCCTGAGACAGGTCAGTCCAAGTAAATAAGCTGAGTTTAAGTAACCTCCAAATTGGAAATCTTTCCCTTACAGCATTTGCTCACTGACCACTAATGTTTAGATGAGAAAAAATATATTTACCTGAACAACTTACATATCTGAGTTGTTTTTGTTGGCTTCTTTTTTTTTTTTTTTTTGCTTTTCCCCCCCTTACTCACTTTCCAACAAGGGCAATACTGAAAAGAATTTGGAACGTCTACCAGTGTTTTGACTGTTACAATTTGATCACTTGTTTTTTTCCTGGTCTGTTTGCTTTTGACGTAAACAAAGTATGTAATGTAGCTCTGGTGAAGTATCCTGAAATTCCACCTCATTTTGGTTCTACTGCTGCACTATGACCTGATTTTGGTATGGACAGCAAACAGAAGAATCACAAAGTTCTAAGAAATTGAAACCCCACATTCCAAGGATTCATGGCCAAAATTGTTAGAACTTTGCCACCAATACTGTCATATAAGAACAAGTACAATCCATTCATGTGCACTCAGGCAGTAAGAGCTGCCCTCTTACACTTGCCTGCCTTTTTATCCCTCTCTTGCAGGCTTTAGCAACATCAGAAGCATCCTGTGTAAAGCTCTGGACTGGAAAACATCTCTACCAAAGCATGGCAGAGTTCATGGTGGATGGCTGAGAGGAAAAGGATTTGAGTGATCTTTCCTCTGGCAGCTTCCTGCCATTTATTTCACCTTGTCTTTGCTGGACACACCTGTGCAGTGGGTCCCATTCCCTGTGTATCCAGCAGAGCAGAAGCAGGTAGGTTGGGAATCTGTGGAACTGTTGAGGCAGCTGAAACAAGACAGGGATAAACAATCACTGACAACACCTCCTGATTTGCTCAGTTGGTGAGAAGCACTGTTCAAATCTGGCATATGCAAGAGACCACAAAGACCACAGGAGGTACATTCCAGGGATTCCTTTACAGCTCCAAACACTCCAGTCACACTGGCCAGGACCTGGTGTCCAGCCCAGGCCTCCCACAGTGCACCCTCACCACACCCACGAGCTTCTGCAAGGTGCAAGGGGGATGGCAGGGTCCCTGCCTAAACCAGGAGTCTGGATAATGGATGGAGAAGGGAGCCTGGGGGAGTCATTCCAGCCCTGTTTCATTCCTTGGCAGGGGCAGAAAGAGTTTGTAAATGGCTGGTTGATCTGCTCCATGAATAAGGCCAGCCTTGGAGCACTTTGAAATCTCTGCTTTCTGCCATCCACACATGCTGAAGGAACTTAGATTGGATTTATGCCTGGACAGACAAAATCCTTGGGGAGACTACACGTGGCTCAGGTCCAAAGAGAGCTCCCAGAAAGGAACTGACAATTATGCATCTTTGATGAGTAGGCACCTTCTGCCAGCCCTTTGCCAAGCCCTAAGCCAGAATCACCTCTGAGTAAAACACACACAAACCCACATGGATGACTCAGCCCCTCTTCTGCACTTACTTGGCCATTTGATGGCAAGTGTTATTGCATAAGTCAATCTTGATTCCTGCAAAAGAAAACACAAATATAACTTGGAATTTTCAGCTGGGGCCATTTCCACCATCTAGAGAAAAGGAGCCTGCAAACCAGGAGTGATGCTAACTGTCTTGTCCTATGTGGCAGCAGGAAAATCTCATGGGATTTATGTTTTGGCACTTTGCAAGTGGGTGAATTTGATGTTCTCTGTCTGAGCTAATGGTTCAACTTGATTTTATCTGTGTGGCCTCTGCACTGGTCAGAATGAAACTGGTCAGAACTGAAACCTCGTTAACCCAGAACACAGAGCCATTTGGTTTTGGCCCTTTTGAAGCAAAATATAAACTGCTTTCATGCTGGTATTTACACTAGTAGGACAGCTCTGCTTGATTTCTATTTCTAAATTCACAATAAAATCAACCTTTATGTGCAAATCTTTAAAATCTCAAGGTATTTAGCAGCTCAGGTTTCTCCTCACCCAAATGCTAATCAAAATCCCAAGTCCATCTTCAACATGTTATTTTAACACACAATGACACATTCATTGAAAACTGCCAACCATGGCCTGAGCTCACCTGAATGACTGCATCTGTGAGCAGAAAAAGCAGCTCAGCAAACACACTGGGGCCTTTTAAAAATTTAAATCAAGCCCTGCCACCTTCTTAGGAAAGCAGCAGGACTCATGACCGACTCAATGTGGCTGGAAGCTCCCATTTCTCTCCCAGAGCAAGGGGCTGTTTTTGAGGTGCCTCTAACTTCAGTGAAGGAAGAAGCAGGGATAGGCTTTTCTTGGGTTACCAAAATAAATAGTTGGGGAAGTCACAGCAAATGCAGCTTGTGTGCAGGAATGAGAAAGCAGACTCTGAAAAGGTTTTGGGGGAATGCAGAGTACACGTGACTCTGTGGTCAGAGCAGACAGAGCTGCTCTGAAAACTCGATAGGATCTCTCAGATTTCTCTGCCACTCTTACACCAGAAGCCCCTTCACTCTCACGTACTTTCTTGGCAGGTGGGGCCCGTCCACCCCGGGAAGCACTCGCAGCTCCCATCCCCTCGCAGTCCGTCGTTACAAATGCCATTGTCACAGGCACATTCTGCGGGGCAAATACAAACACCACTGTCAAACCAGCCAGGCTCACCAGAAGAGCCTTGCTGCCATTTTATTGTCTGCTCTGTTACTAATCCAACACATCAAACTGCCATCAAGAAAATGTCACAGGAGTATCAAAAGAAAATGTCACAGGAGTATCAGCTCTTGATGCCTCACTGCCAGGCCAAAAAGGCCAGGAAGAGATCACCTGCCTGTGCTTGCTGCAGTTTGGGTGGCAGCAGGAAGAGCAGCACAGCACAGCACAGGCTTGGTTTGAGGATGCAAAATGGGGCCACTCCTCTGGCTGGCCGCAAGTGCTCACTCCTGCTCTCTGTCTCTCAGAGACCTGGCAGCCATTTGCCCGTCTCAGAGTCTTGGCACCTTTCTGCTCCCCCACCACCCCTCCTGAGAGCTGAGCTGTGGCCGCCTTTCGCCCTTGCAAGCAGTTTGGTAGAGCCAAGCTGGCACAGCCATCGGTGTCACCTGATTTGCAGTCGGCTCCGTATCGTCCCACTTCACACATCTCACAGGCAGTGCCGTGAAAGCCCTCCAGGCACCGGCACTCCCCGCTGCCCTGGATGCCATCCTGGCATTCCCCGTTCCCAGAGCACCACCGGCCTGGCTTCCCGGGGCACATCTCACACATGTGGCCGTAGTAGCCGGGGCAGCAGACGGACGTCTGGAAAACCAAAAAGAACAAGCTTGGGTGAGCCATCCTGTGCACACAGACAAGGTACAGCTTGATTCCCCCTCTCTGTGTGACAGCCATAATTTCTGACAGCACGTGGAAGTAACAGGTAGGATTGACTGAACACCCCGAAATGAGGTGTTCTATAGCTCAGAGCTTCATGTAAAGGTCTGCACTACCCTTGGGAAACATGGGCCCTTTGGTGAGTAACTGAAATATCCTGTGCCCCTCCAGCCTGTCTCCTGCCTGTGTCCTCAGTGTGTCTCTCTGCTGGGCAGAAAGATGCTTTGGCAGGAGGTGATTTGGCTCCAAAACCTGATTTAACTGCTCTCACTTCTTTCTGCATCTACCCATGGAGGGAAGAAAATCATGACAGGACGAAGTTAGGTATTACAGATGATGAGAAACAACATCTAATGAAGCAATGCAAAAGTGCCAAATGAGGTGCAAGTGCTGACTGAAACTCTCTATGTGAATACAGTAAATCTAACCCCCCCTCTCTCTTTTCAATTTCCCATTCCCTCTAAACTTTCCAAGGGATGCTGTAACACCTATAATACGTCAATTCACACAAGCCTTTCTTTTACCATTTTCTCTTTAAGTGTTTTCTTCCAGCAACCCATTTTCACAAAACTGGTAGGGGCCATAATACACACAACATGAGGTGTGAGCCCTTCTGCTCCTCCCTTTGGTTAGGCTCCAGTGAGTCATCAGTTATTCGGGAAGGCACAGGCACAAGCAGAATACCATCACTCATGCCTCATTTCCTTAGGAAACCTGACTGCAAACATTCAACTCCTTCTCTTCCTCTGCAGGACAAAACCCAGAGCAACAATACCGAAGCAGCAGATCCCAATCCATCACGGTGCAGACATTTCTGCAGATCTTTTGTTGTTCCAGTGCCCTCCACCTCCCGGATAGAGAGCGATTCCCAGACAACCCCAGTCTCAGCTATGCAATGACACAAACACAGCCAGGATTTCAGCACAGCCCACACTTCCATGGCTGTGCTTCTCACACCCATCTATCTTGCTTTTGCCAAAATGAATCAGAGGCAAATGTTTTTCTCACCAGAGAAACTTTTGCACAGGTGAAATGGCAACCCGTTGTTCCTGCACCCGCAGAGCGCAATCTACAGTTAGCGAGATTCCCTCTTCCAAGGGGCTCCTGAGGATATAATCAACATAGACACACATAGGAGACACTACAATATTTAGACAAATAAGGTACATTTTGGTGCATATGGCAGTGTTCTTGCTTTGTATCTGACAGGAATAACCCAAAAAATCTGAACTATCCAGGGCTGAGACCAATGAAGCATCTCTGAATGTGAGGTCACCTCACAGAGTCTATTTTTTACCTGCCAAACCCATGGTACATGTTGGTCTGAATACTGAGAAAAAAAGAATTGGGAATTTTTGGGTATAGGGTAAAGCAGCGAGGCCTAAGAAGCCAGATGTAGCTGCTGGGCATTTCACAGCCAGCATGGAAATAAAATGCTTAGTTATTTTCCTCTCTGGATATGTTTGTCACTCACTCCCAAACAAGCTGCAGGCACAACCAGCCCATCTGCATGAACAAATCAATGGCCCAGACAGGAAAATTGCTACAGGCACTCTTAAATTGCCTTTCCTTGATGATAATGCCAAAATAGTCAAAGATAAAATTAAAAAAAAAAAAAAGACATCCCTTCCTTGTTAAGTATGAAAATGAAAGGGGTCCTGAAATTCAGCCAAAACCTAGTGTCAGCTCTGTGGAGCTTCATGATTCATGTCCATGTTTTTCCTGTGTAACTCTCCCTTGGTTTCTGTTTTTTCTTGCAAACCTTGGCAATGGATGAGCTACAGAGTAGTCAAGGGCACATGGATCCAAGACTCACCAAAAGAACTGATCCAGAAGGACACTTGATCCCCTTGTCACACTTGCCGCACCTTGACTAGGGCACAGAGAACAGGACAAGTCACCGGGGTGCCCTCTACCCACATCACACCAAGACACTAATCTTGAATTACAAATACTGCTCTAGAGGCTGCTGGCCTCTAGATGTTTTTATCTCTGTGGCTCAAAACACCAAAAGAAGAGATCATATGCCACACCTTTCCTGAGTCTCAGGAATTTTTGTAACCCTGGGGTTCCTTCACACAAGGCTGCAAATACTTTTTTCCTGATCTGTAGCAGGCAGTCTGACACTGCAATCTTCAGGTTTAGTGGCTTAATTGCAATGAGCCACAAGGTACGTGCAAGCTGGACTTTTGGCCATGACTCCCAGGCAAACCAGGGAGCATTTTCTAAGGGAGCTTGTGGTCATAGCATGCAAAAATTGGGCTGGACTTTCCTTCCACAGCTGAGTATCTGGGAGTCTCTGCACTAGCCAGCCCCATGGCTGGCATTGTGAGGGAGGCACAGCAAGGGAGCTGAACATGATCTGCACAAGAGCTGCATTAGATGTACAGAATCTCCAGGTAGGAGGTGCCAAATCTCCACAATGTCCCATTTCATGAGGCTCATCTGGGGTTACACCACAAGCTAATGTCTCATCCATGAGGGCAGCCAAGGAAGATTGTCTGTTACCCATCAGTTTGGCTCAGCAGGTGGAGGAACCATGTGAAATGGTGTCAGCTCCTTGGACATCACCATTACCTTCAGTATGGTGGTGGTGTTGGCAGTGCAGCGATTCTTCTGGACCTGGAGCACCTGGGACACCCCGATCAGGATGCCATTCCTCGTCTCAAAGGACTTTCCATCCAAAGGAATGTTATTGACAAACTTCTGCAAAGCAGGAGATAACAGCTGAGACAATAACCTTCAACTCCTTTTGCATGGATTGCTTGGCAGCTCCAAGACAGTCCAGCAGTAAACTTGTGAGGGTGTGGAAAAGAGAAATGGGAATATTGGGTCACCAGCCTTAGGAAGTGATAGGCTCTCAATCCAGAGCCTCAGATGACAGAACAGCCTGCCTCCCTTACCTGAGTGCTGTTTTGGTAAAACATCAGCCAGTAGGAGAGCCCTAGCATGCTGTTCTTATGAACTCCACTTCTCAAGTCTGCAGGCAAGAGCTTCTCTCCCAGAATAATGTGGTAGTGCACTGTTTCATTGTCCTGAATCCACAAAAATACAAATGTTTGGAGTCTTTTGGCTTCATAGACTACAGTCAGAGGTATGGTATAAGAAATGTACCTAAGCACCTGTAATGGCTAATTAAGCCCACAGAACCTAGTAACTCTCTGTCACAGAGGACTGATCACACTTGATGTTTCTGATACTTGATGAACCCATTAATGCTTTCAGAAGTCTGAAAATTGCCACAGCCAGCCAGGAAGTGGAAGATGTTGTGCCATCTGTTCACATACTAATTTACTCTGCACTTGGGGTCCAAATATTCTTTTTAGATCCCACTGCAACACCCCTGGAAATCCTCTCACTTCTCTGCCACATTTGTCCCAGCTTTTAGCATTGGATATTCATCTGCTCTGCATGCTAAAATCCCCTGAGATATTTGGCAATGTACATGCCCCTGCACCCACCACAACACATATTCAAATTGCAAGCAAGCAGTGAGCTTACCAGCTGGGTCACATTGGCAGCACGGCAGTACTCCTCAATGGAATTATTTCCAGGAACAAAAATTGTGTATTGTTCAGAGGACTCAACTTTCCCAATGAGCTGGTACTCCTAAAAAATATCCAAACAGTAACATTACCAATTACCCTTGTACTCACTAAAACCCAAACCACATGTGAGATCAATTACAAAGGCAAGAGGGAAAGCTTGAAAATGGGATATACAACTTCTGCTCAGCCATACACATCTGATTGCTTGCTCCTTGTCCTGGCTGACATAAGAGCAGCTTCCCAGCTGTGAAAAAGCCTTCCCTTTCTCCTGGTTTTCTCTGCCTTATATAGGCATCAGAGCACCTGCAGTAGGCAGTGGAAGATGACTGTAACACATGGCAGTGATCTAGAGATCTAACTGCAATTATGGAACTCTTGGGCTACACAAAAGCTTTCCTAGAAGACCCCTCATGCAGGACACACACGATCTCCCTTTCTTCCCAGGCAGCCCAAACTTAGGTCCCCCAGTACAGGGCGAGGTGGGCATTTGCTCCAGACTGTTGTGACAGTGACAGCTGTGCTCACCTCAGCTGCTTACCTCTAGCAACTCCTGGAATATGCTGAAGGAGGCCACTGTGCTGAGCTGCTCCTGCAGACCAGGAGGGCTTGGTGGGATGTCTCCTGGGGACGGCAACAAAACCTGCCAAAAGAGCGAGGCTGAGCAAGGGACTGAGGGGAATCTCACTGGACTCCTGCCCTGCTTGCAAGAAAGGCAATTAAAAGGCCTCATTTTACACAGTCCTACAATAGCCTGAACTTTTCTATCAGCCAAGAGAAGGGGAACTCTGCTCCCATTGGTCCTGGAGACAAATGTTTTAAACATTGAAGACTGCAGCACAGGAAACATCTGTCAGGACCTTGTGATAACCTCATATATTTTGCCTTTATATCCCTTCCTAACCATCCAGACATGTGTTCCTCCTTGGCCCTGTAACAGAGGCTGCTACACAAGCCTGCTGCTACAACTGCAGCATTTCCCAGTGCCACATGTACTGACGTACCTTACTGAGGACATGGATGATGCCATTGCTGGCAGGGATGTCACTGACAACTACACTTGCATTCTGGATGGTCAGTACCTGCACAAGAACCAGAGGGAGAAGCAAAAGGATCAGGAAGTGCAAAGCAAGTTCAAAACAAATACGTTGTTCATTCAAGGCTGCACGTGGTTAATCTGGGTACAGTTTTTGAAAGATGCCTGCATTTGAGGGCACCAGTGTCCCACCCAGGCTCCTCACTGAATACAGCAGCCCCTCAGTAGTTAAATTTGAGCTTTATGTAAGAAAGCCTTACGCCACTCATGGTGTTTATCTGCCATCTGGTCTGTGGGTTGAGAGTGGGTAATTCTGGCCCATACTTTTTGAGCTTTTCAGCAGTGAAGACACCTTCAAGGAAGTGGGCTCTGTGGGGAACAAAATCAAATAAAGAAAAGATTAGGGAAGTGTTGGTAATGACAGGGAGATAAGACCATAGCACCCAACATTCACTTCTCTGACAGGAAGTACTTTAGCTTGTGGAGAGAACAATGGAGAGAATTGTTCTGATGCCATCTGACTGGGAAAATCTCTCTGCAAATACCTGAAAAATAAACACACTTCCCGTGGTCTGTGTCTCTTATGTTTTAATTGCCTGCTTAATTTTTTGCCTGCTAGATATTTAAGTTTGCTTCTGTATTTATCTCAAGATATCTCCTCATTGGTCATGCATAAGAAAAAATCCATTTCAAGGCTCTGTTACTGTTGTTTGGCCCAGTAAATCAAAGGCAGGAGGCTCCTCGTACCTGACTAAAAACGGCAGCATGTAAGGGGTCAACCAGAAATCTTTGTCAGCAGTGCTCAAGTTCTTGATAGCTGCCTCTGATGGCACCAGGACAGTGACATTGGCTCCTGCTGGGATGCTGAAGAGAGATTTCTGTTGTCCAAAGCAGAAAAATGAACAAATAAGACACGCCAATGCCACATCTATAGTGCAAAGTACACCCAACAGCCATCCTGCTCTCGCAGCATGTGAAAGGGATGGGGAAGAACAGGGCAGGTGCTCAGCAGCACAGCAGGATCTCCTGCCTCTCCTGGGCATGGCAGGCAATGAATGCCACAGATGGTTTGGCCAAAACAGCTGACACCTGATTGCCAAGGGAAAACCTGCTGCTTTAAGCTCTACCTTCCCAATTCAGTTTTCCTTCAAACACATTCAATCATATCCATAAATCCTTTTTGGATGCCCAACATCAGTCCTGGGGGAGGGACCAAGATAACTGCTGGCAAAAGCAATTTTGTATGCAGCAGGTCAGGTGAGCTAAAGCTCAAGTTAGAGGCTGTCCATCATAGTGAGTTTCCACAGACTTAGTGCAGTCTGTGCAGGGTCTCTCTTGTTCCCACATTAGAGGCAGGGAAGCAGCAATGAGAAAAGGAACAAACATGCAGTCTAGTGTCCCAAAGGATGTTCTTCTGAAAGACAGTGTTATAATGCTACCCCTTCTTTGCCTTCTGTGCTGTTTTTTGATGGCCAGGAGTTACAGATGGTGCAACCATGAAAATTAGGTGTAACACAGCCCCAGCTTCCTCTTGTGAGAGAAACAAAGCCTCCAAGACACACTCATGACCCTCATTCTACCACAAACTCCACAGCTTTTCTACATACCTGCTCTGTAACCACTTCTCATTTGCTTTGCTTTGTTTTCTTTAAACAAAAAGATAAATGGAGTTGCTTGTCCTCTAACAGACTCATTCACAGACTTCACTTCTACAGAACTTACCCATGTGGGTGTCCCACGGGTTCTCTTACCTTAACCCAGTTATAGAAGCCTACAAAGTGGGAATTCCTGGCCAGCTCCTTTCAAACAGAAACAACAGAAGAGTTACCTCTGCTGAGCACAGGGTACAGGGCTGGGGGACTCAGGGTGGGGGAAAGGAGCCCTTTGCAATATCAAATCTGGCAACAATGACTTCAACATTCTTCTCACTTCATAACTGTTACAGGCAACATGTATTGTGAGGAGAGATGGGCACTTCTAAATCCAAGCTTCAGCCATTAAAAATATATATTTCCAAATAAACAAACTCTTTCCAACTCATTTGTAATGAGTTCATGTGTATCAGGGACAAAAGATTGAATCCATGATGGCCTTTGATATTTCTAAAGACAGAAAATAGGCCTGACAGCTCTGACCTGAAAGACTTTCCTAACAACAAAGGAAAGTTGACTTATTGCACAGGACAGGTGCTCCCTGCACAGGGGTGAGGCAGCTTAGAAATTACGCTTTCACTGGCAGTAATTAGTCCTGGCACCACTTCTGTCCCTGTGGCCTCGGAATACACTTGGGCTTCATGCTGACGCTGGTAGGGTCAACTCAGGTAACAGGGAAAAGCAAAGAGAGCAGAGCCAGTTCTCCCCAGTCCCAAAAAGGCCTCAGACATTTGCTCATCACTAACTTTTAGAATGTCCCCATAGCATGTCATGCCATCCCCAAAGTAGCCTTCAGAGCAAACACAGGATCTCTCTCCTCCACCAAGGGGTACACACGTAGCCTGCAAGTACAAGGAAAGGAAGAAGAAATTAGAGACCAAACACAGGTTATGTAGTGTCACACCCATCTCAAAACTGAATTCTGGCCTTCCAAGGGCAGGGCTAGAGTAGCACACACAAACACCTTCCCCCTGCTGCCTTTATGGTGGCACTGAGTGTTCTCCTCATGAAGTCAAGCCTAGGTGATTGCTTAGGTTGTGTGAACCCACAAAAATCAGAGGATTCATCTTTGGAGCACATCAGTGCAGGCCAGTAAGGTGACATAACAAAAACTTTTGCAATTCTCTCAATGCCATGGCTGCTGCAAAACCTGTCAGTGAGCAGGTGAGCCTGCCCTGCCATGCCAGCCTGAGGAGAGCTCTTTAACTACTCACCAGGTCATGGCAGCCACCATTGTCCATGAGGCAGGGGTTGATGGCATCACAGCTGTGGCCATCGCCAGCATAACCCCTCTTGCAGACACACTTGCTCTGCAAGAAAGACATTTCAGTTTTATAGACTTACCAGAGCATCCTCATTTACTATCCAAAAGATCTCTAAAGCAGCAAAACTTATCCTTGATTTATTTTCCCAAGATTTCTTCCTGGTCCCTCAAGACCTGGAAATATGGAGTTCTTTCCTTAGCAGAGCATCATCCTCTATCACAGCACACAAGCTGCCTGGTTACTCAAGATCATTGATCCCCTGCATTGCTTGGCTATGGGGGTCACTTGAATATGATGGTTTCCTCCTTTATTTTCAGGTTTTTAGGGAATGACACAGACTTTGTGAATGGCAGAAAGAAGAATTAATTTCAAAGCTTCCAGCTTTCAAGATGTCTAGGAGAGCATTTGTACATCTCACCTCACTAAAATTTGCTACAGCCTTTGTACCTTTTTTCAGCACATTGTGCAATGCTCCCCATGCTCAGTGGGGAGAAGCAGCACCCTGAGGAGTCTCCTCTCATGTGCACCCTCCTCCTCTCCCTACATACATTTCTCTTGGCCCAGCTCCCTGCACAGACTGTCTGAACAGCTGCACACGCTCTTCAGTGCTGTGGTCAGGGGACAGGGGCACGCAGCAACTGCTGCCTTAGGTCAATCTGTGTTACAGAGTGCCCTCCTGTCCCTTTGCTGCACAAGTCCCAGAGTTGAGCAGCAGTCCTGAACACACCAGTGCACCTCACATGCAAGCGCACTGTGATGCTGCAGCTGCAGCTGGTGTTTCTGGCAGTGGACAAGCAGGCTTGGCTGCTGGCCAGCCCCATTTTTACCTCTGGCAGTCCAAGGCCGCCTGAGAGCAGCTGAGGGAGTGTTAGTGGCACCACCAGGCTGCTTAGCCTTGCTCATACCTGCCCAGGCCCGGTGTACACGCAGTCGGCGTTGAGGTGGCAGTTCCCTCTGCTCTCCAGCACGCAGTTGTCTATGGGCACACAGGCCTTGCCATCCCCGGTCCAGCCCACATTGCACTGGCAGGTGGCAGTGCCAGGGCCTGTACTGGTGCACAGGGCCTTCAGGAGAGGGGACAGAGAAGGAATTACACCCAGCAGAAGGGAGAGAGTCCAATGAAAATACAGCAACAAATCTTCTTCCTAAAACTGTGGAGTATTTCTGACTGACTGACTCTGATGCCAGCACTGGGAACTGGGGGTGAAAGCATCTTCTCCAGAAAAGTCATAGAAAACTTTATTATAAAGTGATTCTGGAGACATATTGTGTTTTCAGAGAGGTAGACACTTGTGTCTAAGGTGGCTCAGAACTCACAGGGCATTCATTATCGTCATGTAAAGCTCTTCCATTACGCAATAAGTATTCCCTGAAGAGGAGGACCACAATCTCCTGCCTGGATGTCTGGGATGGAATCAATGATAGATGGTAGATCTCTCTCAGGAAAAGACCTACTTTGTACCCAGTGCCATCCTATTCTCTTGTATGCGGCCCAATGTCTTCCTCTGATGGAAGGGCCTAATTTATGGTGAGGTCTGACCATTTGGCAGTAATTTCCAACATGAAGCACCACATGGGTATACAAATGTAGTGTTGATGGTTACTGGGGATATGTGTCGGATCTCACAGTTAAGCTACAGAGAAAGTAACACGTTAGATGAGCTTGAGGGGAATATCATTGCAAATCAAAAATTATCTGTACAGCTAATCTGTGTGGCTGATAAAATATCTGGTATGAACCAGCCAAACTATCCTGGGAGTGTCACATTTTGGTACCAGCCCAAATGACTGACATATTTACAATGACTATGCCAAGCCACTTGTTATTCCACCTCATCTGACAGACAGGAAAAATTAGCACACAAAATCTGTAACAATCCCAGGAATCCTGGATCCCTGTTCTGATTGAGAGGAGCTGCCTCTCCACTCTTCACAGTCTGAGCCCACTTACATTCTGTGAACAACCTCCCCGTTCTGGCTGACTGCACAGGTCAATGGGCTGGCAGGAAAACCCATCCCCTTCGTATCCATCCATGCAGATGCACCTTAAAAGTATAAACACAAAAGGGACACAGGTAGAGCAGTCCCTCAAGCAAGCAAGATTTATTACTAGCAGGCTGGCTGAGTCACTCAAACCATCCTGTGCACCAAATACATGGACACACACAGCCACAGGGGTGGCAGCCACGCACAATGGCTGTGTGCCCCTGAACGTGCCACAGAGACTGACCTTGCTGTGTCATTGAGGCTGCAGACAGCGTGCTGGTGGCAGTACTGGGACAGCCCACTGGGGCCACAGTTCTTGGATGTCTTGTCACAGAATTTCCCTGTGTAGCCTTCCTTGCAGGACCAGGACTGACACACCCCCCCACTGCCAGGCCTGTTGTCACAGACACCATGGACACAGCCACAATCTGTCAAGGACATGCAGTAAGAGCAGTAAGTACAGAAAGTCCAGAATCCACCACAGTTGTAGATTTCCAACTTTCCTTCACAATTTCTAGTGACACCAAATAATCATTCCATTATTATTTTTTGACAGTGGGGGATGTCTGCTGAGAGACATCCATCACAAATCAAGCCTGGCCAGGGAACAGATCCTGTGACTGCCTGGGTCCATGTTTCCTATAGGCTGTAAGAACAGACTCAGATTTAGGCTCTATCAATCTCAAGGTCATTGTCAAGTGTCTTTTGTTTCCTAACAGGGGATATCTAAATTAGGTTGCTGTTTCCAAAACGTCACCACTGTCATATCAAACATGTTTTCTCCACTGTTTGAAGGGACACACATGATGACATTTTTGTCACTTCTTTCATGTTGCTGGTCTTACCAGAATGGAATCCAATATACATGAATTTGCACCATTATCTTTGTTCTAAATTTTCCTTTAGTTTCTCCATCAGAGTTACTAACCTTCATCACAGTTCTCGCCGTGCTTGTTTGGGTTTGCACAGATGTGGCAGGCTGTGCCTTTGAAACCTTCAAAGCAGTGACAGTTGCCATTCCCTTGAATGCCATCGCTGCACTGGAAGGAGAACAAGAAAAAAACCAAAGTGATTGAAACTCAGAGAAATGCCAAGGCATTGATATCCATTAACAGTACTTTGATACTCACAGTAACAAAGAGGACTTTGAAGTGTGGTGGTAATACAAGACCCCACACAGCCAGATCTGTGCCCAACAGCCATGACCTAATTCTCACCAAATGGGTGCCATTCTCCCTGGATCTTCTGCTACCACCTCTGTGTGCTTATCCCTGGAGCACCAACTCTGTATTGTACTTATCTCAAACTACACTCTCCAACCACACTTACATTTCCCCGGCCATAGCATGGACTGGAAAATCCCCCAGGGCATGGCATGCAGTCTGGACCAAAGAACCCTTTGCAGCATCCAGGTTTCTGAAAAAAAAAAAGCAAAATTGATAAGGTATGACATGACTTAAAAAGAAATTCCTGGAGTACTCCTGTGCTCATAATTCTCAAATTCTGGTCCTTGTCTCTGCCATGGAGGGAAACAGAATGTTGTATTTAGCATCTGTGTTTCTTAGGAGGTCTTGCACCTAAATTATTTTTCAACAATGACCCTCTTCCTGCTCACAGCCAATTCTTCTCAGAGCAAACCATTATTTTCTGTTTGTTCTGTGACTTCAACACACAGGATGCAGGTTTTTTACGAACTTTTAATTCTTTAATAGCTCTAGTCCACTCAATTTTACTTCATCCTTGCCCAGAACTGCATTCCTGTGGAGGGATGTAGCAGTCCTGGATTGCAGGCCTTGTCATGACTGACCAAAGGAAGAACAATCATAATACAAACAATCAGCAGTATTTAATGAAACACCCACAAATCATTACATACAGTTGGCACTGTGAGAGCTCAGGAGCTGCAGACAAATATGAGGTCCATAAATTCACTAAGAGAGACTTTCCTGAGCCATCTGACAGTGGTTCATAAACAGGATGCAATCACTTCACAGCTTACAGTGCTTTCCCTGTGCTCAGCTTCCTTTGGGAGAAATGCTAAAGCTGGCACACTCCAGTTAACACTACACCATCATGGCTTCCTACACTTGGCAGGTCACAACAGGGATGCTTTATTTTATTTAGTTATTGCACTCAGGTTTAACTGAGCTGCCTTCTAACATCTGCAGTGGGTTGGTACCCTGTGTTCTCCTGGACAAGGAAAAGCAGGTAGCTCGTTTATGTGATGGTTCTGGGGACAGCTTTCCTTTTGCTCCCATCCAGCCCCCTCAACTCAGAGTCAGAGCTGTTCCTGGTGTATGAGGAAGGGCAGAGCTGAGCTGTCCCAGAGGGAACGTGTTCCTCCATCCCACTCACCGTGATGGTTTGATTGCAGTATCTGGCACACCCCTTCTTCAGGACGTTCAGGCCTTTTGGGTCATGGATGTAAACACATTCCTTTGGGGACAGCGTTGCTTCCTGCACAAACAAAACAAGCCACTAGCACTGTCACCTTCCCCTTGGCTCTTTTTGCTGCAGAGAGCACCGTGCCTATCTCTGAGCTGGGGAAGTTCACTGAGGAGCCAAGGTGAACAGCACACAGCTGTGGCAGGCCCAGGATGGACCAAGGCACACGGTGGCCTTCTCCTGCTCCCAAGAGTCCCCAAGCCTGAGCCAAGGTGCTGCCCTTTAGTTCTAATAATATATCTGTGATAAGGGAGAGAGCAAGCACAGGGGAAGGAAGGGAGAGGGGGAGAGGGGACAAGGGGGAGATAAGGGTGGCAGGGAGGAGAAATCGAGGGTAAGAAAGAGGGGAGGAAAGAGGTAGGAGAGGGGAGGAGGGAATGAGAGTGGAGCATAGAAAGAGCAAGGAGAGAATGAGAGAGTGAGGGAGGGAAGGAAAAAGACAAAGGTGAGATGAAGAGAGGTATATATAAGAGGAAGAGTGGCAAATAACATTGGAACAATGCTCAGTGACCCATCTTGGAGTTGGGCATGGGTAGAACTGGCCCCAGGCGATTCTGACTTTGCCAGCTTCAGCCAGAGAGGAAAATGGCAACTGGTGATTTTGCAGATCTCTACTTCAGACATCCATGCTGAGACAGCATTAGCAAGTTCTCCTGAAGGTCAGACCTCTCAGAGGACACCCAAGAGTTTAAGGGTGGTGAGCACCTCTCTGGCTTTCACAAACAACCTCTTGGGTCTGGCCTTCACATTGCCATTTCCTGGAACTTGCTGTTCTGCTAACCTCAGCATGGGATTACTTAAACAGCACCACTCCTCCTTCCTCCACCTTCAGCTAGCTCTGCTCATCTTTAAATCAACAGGGAGCACAGGCCAGGAACAAACTGTTTCTCATCCTCTGCAGAGCAGATTCTCTGTGATTCTCTGGCTCTGATATAGGCAGAGGCAGTACTGGATGGTACTTCTGGAATCAGGTTTGCTTCTGAGACTCTGGAGGAGCTGGCAAACCCTGCATGTGGGCAGGAAAACTCTGCCTGAGGCAGAGCAGAAGTGTTAAAAGCTGCAAGTCTACAATTTCATTTAGACCAGAATTTCTCACCATGCTCCACATTGATTCAGCAAGCAGACTCCAGAATAAGAGAGTGCACAGAGCAGTTAGTGGGCAACAGTCTGGGACCACAAAACTTGGATACATACCCTCTAACAAGCCTCTCTACTGGCTGCCTTTCCTGCTCCCTATTTATTTGAAAGTGGCTTGAGTTAAAACTGTCAGTGTGCCTGCTTGTCAATATGCAAAGAAATTACAGAAATAACTACAAATATTTACCATTTCCTTGCTGCCAGGTGGGCAAATGCTGTTGTTGAGGGCCTCACAATCCACACAAGAGCCCTGTTAAGAAATGAAGAAGCAAAAATGTAATTTTCTCAAAGGAATTCCTTCCCTATTCCAAGAATGCTACAGTACTTATATCCAAAACCTCACAACATGTATCTGAAATACTTAACTACCATTCGTTTCCACACTCTACAATGTACCAAGTTTATCACTTAAATAAAATTTCTCATGTGTCTCAAGGAGATGATTGCACCTGCCTGAAGCTGGGGTCTGTCTGCACTCTCTGAGTTTCTCTGCTACAAGACATGCTGCTAGGCTGGAAAGCACTTTGGGCATCCAAGCAGCAAGACTCACTGAATCAGCTAGTTATGGGGACACTCTGTCCCCTTGGGATTCACTGTGTCTTCCCAAAGCTCTTGCTATTCAGAGCCTCACCTTCTTTCCTCAGTAACCTACCAATGATCAAACAGGGGAGCAAGCACCTCAAATAAGGTGTATGAAACAGTTCCTGTGAGAATAATGCACAGCATTTGTAGGTCCTGCTACTGAATGCCTGCTTCCTGTCCAGTCTACAGGACACCAGTGCTGACAGAGGTGGGAACAAAGCACTGTCAGCTGAGTTAGCAACTCTAGTGGGAAGAAGATCACATAAAGGAAAAGGCAAATATACTTTGGAATCAAAGGTAGGATGGGTGCATGGAAAGAACAACAACCTACAAGGAACAGCTGCTGATTAGCAGGAAAGCAGTGCCAAGTGCAAGCAGAAGAAATGCTGACAGTGCTGCCAAAGTTCACACCAGGGAACTCTCAGACAGACCACCCTTCCCAAATGCAGTTTACACAGCCTGCTTTTGGCCCTCCAGGTGAGTGTGGGGTGCACAGCAAGCACCAGCTGTGCTTGAGCATGAGAATGGGAGAAGCTGACTTACCATCACAATCTTATGTTGCTCTTCATTGCATCTGTGAGGCAAAATGGGAACGATTGAAGGAGGGATGAAGATGCCATCCAAAGTATGAATAATACCATTTGAAGCCACAATGTCTCGCATTTTTAAGGGAATCCCTGATTCATCCATCAGAATTCTTCCCTGATGCAGAAACACAATTTTATCCCATTAGACAGGATCAACTACATAAAGACAATGTGGGAAACAGATGGTTCACAGCATCAAGGGCAACCACACAAATGGTCAAGCCTCTTAGTAGAGTCACAGATTGGATAAGAAGCAAACTAATTCAATGACATTATTCAAGTCTAGTTTTTTAACCAGAGGAGGAAGCAGAGATTGGCTGAAACCACATTGTTCAGAACCACATGCAGACTTTCACCTAGCACAAAAGGGTTTGCCCCAAAGGGTTTTGATTCACACTTACATCTGCACTAATGTTGATGGTGAGTATCTGGTTAGCCATTGTAACAATGTGTGGCATCATCATCAGTTGCCCTACAGTCACCTGAAATAAAACACAAGGGGGTGGTACCATGAAAAAGCAGGGTCATTTCAGTGTAGCTTACAGAACCCTTCCATGATTCTTGCCACTTGAGAAACTTCTGAAGGGACTTAACATTTACATTTCATGAAATGCCTTAAAAACAAGCAGTGGGTCAGAGGGTAATCCAGGACTTTGTGTGAACTGTGTGCAGAACCACAAACACAGCAGTGCTGGTGGCAGCTGCCTTGGTTTTCATTCCGTGTTTAGGTAACTGTCCAACACAGCTGAAATGAAGTCTTACTAACAGTGTCTCTTGCTAATACAGCTGCAAGTAGGGTCAGACTAGTAATGGTTTTTTCTAGGACATATTCAACAAACAATGAAAGTTCAGCCAGAAGCATAATAGAGAACATATTTTGACTGAAAAAATAAGCTTAAAGGCTGAAAAAAATGTAAACTGCAGCTTCTGTACTCAGAAATGTAATTATTTGAGTGAGAATTCTGAGAACCAGGACAATTGTTATTTTTGTGTCCTGCAGCAAACTCTGCTGGACAATATTTTCATTGTAAAGGCCATCCAACTAGGGAGCACCAACACTCCAGAAAACTTAGTCCTGCAGCAAACTCTGCTGGACAATATTTTCATTGTAAAGTCCATCCAACACTCCAGAAAACTTAAAGTTCCTTCATGGGGAGAGAGAGCACAGCTGTCCCTTTTGGCAACTCCTTTCATGGCAAACATTTTGCCTCTTCAGATCCTGCAGAGTCACATCTCTGCTCCTCCAGGGGAAGTCCAAGAAGCAGCAACTGAAGTCATCAACACTGTGACTTCTATGCCAGACAAAAGGGTTGATAAGGTGTTGGTCTGAAGGAGGTCTGGGGTTAGAGCTGCCTGTCTTACCGCTGCTGAAGTGTAGATGTGATGTTTCACCAGTTCCTGAAGCTTACTTATGCCCTAAGGAAAGAAGAGGACATGAGAATCAGATACCCCTTCAATACTCAGGAGTAAGAGGAGGCAACTACATTTTCTTCTAATCAGAGACTGACAATGCCAGTGCCTACAGCAGTGAATTCACTTGGTGAATAAGTTCCTTCATTTCCCCCTGCCCAAAGCTGGGGTGAGGAATGAAAGTCAGACACCAGATTTAAGCAATCTGGCTGACCGTATTTCTCACTGCAAGCTCCATCAGCACCCACTTCTCTCCTACAGCCTTACAGAAACAAAGACATGGTTTAGCCACCCCCAGGAAGAACAGCTTTCAGCAGTGACCAGTCTATTGCACAAATTCATTCCAGCACAGCCCAGTGTAACTCATGCAGCTCAGGATATCTTACAGTGCTATGGGCCCCCACCTCTGTGAAAAGATAAATGAGCCTTCCATCTCTCAGCCTATCCACAGCATCATTGCTGGGTACAAACACGGTGAAGGGGCCTGGTCCATCCAGTATTGCAGGCAGGCCACAGTTCTGCAAAAACACAGAAGTTTTCATCATGGATCTAACATGGGTTACTGAGGGGGGTCCAGCAGGAAGTGAGAGGAAATATTAAACAGCTCACTAAAGGCAGAGCTGTTGCAAAGCAAAATGTGCAAGAGGCAACTGGACACCGGGGACAGATGTGTGATAGAACAGAAGTGGGAGTGCCACAAAACCACAGCTGGGACAAGGAAACTACTGGTGGGAATGCAGCAAATATGAACAAGGGAGTCCCAGGCTAATGCTCCCTGTATGCTTTAAACACAGAGACTCAACTGTGGCCAAGAACTAAACATGCTGTGGAGAACATCTCTGCAGGGGCAAGGGGAAGATGGGAAAGAGGAATGTACCCTTGCTGCTTGTGCCAGATCCCCTATAGATGTGAAAACTCCAATCTTTTCCATTACATTTGCTTAGGTAAAATAAGGAAATAAAACCCAAAAATGGCACAGAATAAAACACCCAGAAAGAAAGCCAAACCACTGAGATGTATTTAAATGCTATTCAAAATTCTCCCCAAATCAGCAGCAGGCTTTGTACAGCAGCAATACCACAGCTTCCTGGGTAGACACAAACTTGCTTACCTCCAATATCGTTTCAAATCTACTGAAAATCTCCATTGAGGCAAGGATCTCACCTATGGTTTTCTGCAAGAAGATACAAAGAGGAAAAACATGGCTGGGGCTGAAGCCAGGCCTGAGCGCCTACTGGGATGCCAAGCTTGTGGTTTGCATGTAAAGATCTACAGGTGACCATCATCCTCAAAGAGATGGGCACAAGCTAATGATTATTGTTCTCGTTTAACACCCAGACAACTTTTTGATTATAATTTCAAGATGCATTACAGCCCAATTAAAGAAAATCTTAGTTTTATTTTTATGTGAAAAATGTTTTTCAATACTAGTCCTTTAAGATACATATTCTGTAAGATACAGCAGATGAAGAGCTCATTTGCTATGATTTTATTCATGAAAGTAGAATTCTCTTCTCATCCAAGCATGGCAAAAGCATCACTGAGAGATTTTTATCTGGCTAATGCAGTACTATTAGCTACTTTTAAATGTATTTTAATAATACCTAACAGGCCTAATCAGAGCTGAAAACAAAATAAATAGCCTTTTCCCTTTAAAAAAAGCCTCACTGATTTCAAAGATTAATGATGAAAATTACTTTTTAAAAAGTGTTTATTCTGCTGTCCAATAGATGAGAAGAAATATGAATGCTTCTGTACCTGTGGGTTTCTGAGGTTGTCAGTGCTGGTTTTTTTCCTGAGGCTGTTGACAATATGCATGATGCCATTGGCTGCTGGGAGATTTGATTGCAAGATATTGTACAGTTCCCCTGGCAGATCTTGATACCGGAAAGATTTGATGTATGTCTGGGTGATAATAACAATAATAATAATAATAATAATAATAATAATAATAATAATAATAATAATAATAATAGATTCCTTTGTGGTATATCTGTGTCACCATGATACAACTATAAATGAGTCCTTATGGGTCAGCTAGAGAAAGGCACAGCCAGAGTTACTCTTGAAAAAGTAAATGTATGGGATGGCCTGGGTGTAAGGCAAGCACCCCACCCTACTTGAGTTTGGGTGATATTTTGATCCTGAGTGGTACTTTTAAGTCTTAATACAGAAAAGAAAAAAAAAAACAAAACCTCATCTGGTATGCCCTGCTCCAGAATTGAATGTGAGCAGTGCTTGATCACAGCTCTGGATCACAAAAGGATGTCCTGACCACCACATGGCTGATTTGGAGAAAGTTCTGGAAGTACAGCTTTGACTGCAGCTTTTATTGACTCATTGTACCTACAAGGAGTGTTTGTAACAAAGCCAGAGCAGTCAGGCTCACTGAATTACAAGGCAGGTGTCTGGTCCCTCTACTTTGTATGGATCCATGCCCTGCAGCCTGGTGTGGGAGGGTGTCCCAGGGTTAACCTACAAAGGAAGCATCCAAGCCTTGGTGCTGCAGCCGTGATTCAAGTTCAGGGAAGCACAGCTTCCTGTGCTCTTTACTTCACCATGTGCATTTTGAATTGCTCCTCCCTGCCCTAAACTTTAGTTTACGTCATTAAGGACTCAGTCTGAAACAAAGGAAGGGGAGTGCAGACTTCCCAGATCAAAAAGCTCCTAAGTAAACAAACAGGAAAGAATTTTAAAAGGAGCATTGACACACTCAGTTCGGATTCCCCTGCTCCCAATAGTGCTTTGTCCTTTTGATGTATTATGACCTAGACCTCAAGGCCAAGGCTGGATCCTCAGAGAGGAAACACAGGGCTCTCCCCCTTGCCACCTGTGGGCTTGCATGCAGGAAAGGTCCAGGATGGAGAGAGAGAGCAGTGGATACCGGAAAATGTGAGTCAATTGGAAAAGGAAAAAAAGAGCCTTCCATGTCAGAACACAACAATGAGAACTTCTTTGCTAACAGGACTAAGGAAAATATAATGGAGAGGAAAAGAGAAACTAAAAGAAGAAATATTCATCATGTGGCTGTGTCCAAGCATGCAAACTCCAAGGGAGCATTCAGTCTGAAGGGAGACTGTTGCCTCTTCCATGTCAGCCACATGGATATAGTAGCTGCTGATGATGTAGCGAAAAGCTCTTCTCCAGAACATTGTGCATATAGAGAGCATGCAAACACCATTCACATGTCAGATTCTTGCTTGTCTGTGAGACAGGAGATGTGGTTGCTTGGGTTGTCTGGTCTTAAATCACGTTGCTTTAGATTTCATAAAGGAGCTTCTTGTTTTGATCACAGAAAAAGGTTTTCTGGTGAAGAAAGCCCATCAAGGAAACCATGCTCCAGCTCAAGACTGTCCTATGTGAAAACAGTGCCCCAGGCCTTCAGGAGATTCCTTACCTGGCTATTGAATGTCAGCTGATGTCCTGACAAGGTCCACATTTTCTTGGTTTTTATCATGTCTTCTATCAAGTGCAGACCAGGAACAATGTGCATTCTGCACAACTGCTCAGCAGCTGTGTCCTTTGGGGAGGAAAGCCCACATAAAAAAGAAAAATGACATGTTCTTTCAAAAACTTCATTTACCACAATACCACCTTTCTTCCAGCTAACACAACAGAAAAATTCTTAGCATACAAGACTGAGCTTTCATCTTCATTTTGATTCACTGGAGTAGCACTCTGGCAAAACCCTTCTGTTTGTCTGCACGTCCAAGAGGGAGACTGATTAACCTGCAAGGGACTTAAGAGGAATCCCCTGGACAGAAACCTATTGAACTTGGACAAATTAAAAATTTTCCTTGCTTGATCCAGATTATAAATTTGCTGAAACTCCCAAAGTGCAATCTTTGCCCATGCTGGACCATGCAGGTGGTCTAATCTGCTGAAACTACATTTAGCTTTTTCCTTTCTTCTCTGGGCTTACCATCATTGCTGTTTTTAGAACAATCTTCTGTCACTTTTTGTCAAATGATTTAGGTGGAACTGATCCTTGGGGGAACAGGTTGACTAGGTAACTTGGGAGCCTCTCCTGATATGCTTTCTATGAATCCAGAAGTTATTTTAACCATAGTTAACCAGTTAACCAGTATTTTTAACCATAGCTTGAAATTCCAATATTTTGGTGTAATACTTGGTCGCTTTTGAAAATTACATCCTCAGGTAGTAAAAAGCCACTTAAAGTTTTAAGGACAGTCATACATAAGAGGTTTGAGCTTTGAAAGAAGAATGACCAGAAAGTCTTACACTTCCTGACATTAAAAACAAACAAAATCTGTCAGTATTGAAGAAAGAAATAGAGTTTTTTAAAATAATTGAGGGGTGCAACATCCTCTATAAGACTGCAACTTAACCAGACAATGAAACATATTCCCAAGAGATTATTCCTATAAATAGTGCATGCCAAAGTTCCTCTCTTGTGTCAGTTTTTACAGGCTACAGAGCTGAAGCACAAAAGAACCTTAAAACCAAAAAAAATTGCTGAAACCAAGAAAACTTACATTGAATTCCATTCTATCAAGAATGGGAAGAAGGGATGGTACAAAGACGGTGAAGGGCCCATATTTAGTCAGCAATGTTGAGCACCCAGAAGCTGTAAAAAGAGGGGCAGTGTGAAGTAGTTAGGCAGTGGTTGTTCAACCACAGCAATAAATATTCTTCTTGTTAACAGCACAATTCAATCTACACAGTATCAGCCTGGTGCAAGCAACAAGTATTCATTTAAAGGGAAGCAGAGGTAGTTTGGCATTGCTACCCTGTCCCCAGCTTGCTCCATTCCCCAAGCAAAATAAACAAGCATTTACCAAACATTTTCTTGGCGACGTTTAGCTTCCTTATAAACCTTCCTCGCAAATTCTGCTGATTTATCTCACCCAAGAGATCTTTATAGCAACTTCTCCCATCTCCAATCTCCCCTTCTTTACACACACAGCTATGAGGCAAGGATAAAACATAACAAACCATTGTAAACCAGTTTGCAACACATTCAACAATTGCCAAGTAGAACAACATGTCAGTATCTACACTTGAAAGGCCAATTTAGAATCATAGAATGGTTTGGGTTGTAAGGAACCCTAAAGATCACTTAGTTCAAACCTCCCCTGCTATGGGCAGGGACGCCTTCCAGTAGACCAAGTTGATCAGGGCCCCACCCAACCTGGCCTCGAACTCTTCCAGGATGCAGGTAAGGGCTGAATAAGTTCTGCCTAAACTGAGTGAAGGAAAAAAGGTGCACATTTATGCCAGGAAAGCCAATTTGTATCTACCCAAAGAGAACAGAGATGCTTTCTCAGATACAAACAACATAAGGATTGTCTGCTCTAAAGTTCAGAGTACAGATTGCCACAATATAATTATTGACACCTTTTTAATTAGATATTGAGTCAGTTGTAGTAATTTCAGCATCTGAAAATCTGAGGTAATGCATAAAACCCCCAGGCTAAGTGACAATCTATCAAACAGCTCCAGTGTGACCCCTTGGCAGCAGTGAGAAGCCAGCCCAAGCACTCCAGGTAGCTACAGTTCATCTGGAACTCACTGAGGGGCCCAGACAGGTTAATGACTTTTCCAGAAAAGCTTATCTACATGTGAAAATCTCTGTCCTGGTTCACACGGGTTTGTAGTCATCACTCAGAGACTACCAAAGCTGTTTTTTCCCGTTTGGGCTTTGTCCAAGTATCAGCTCTGCTCTTTCTGTTTCAGCCATGCAAAGACATGCGACACAGGGGAGGAATTTGACTCCACTCCAGCCTCAGAGGGCTCAGTGCCAGCTGCTGGGGAACAGTTCTGTAAGGCAGGGACTGCACTGAACACTGTGTCCTGCACTGTGCTAGCAGATCTTCAGAAAGGGAAGCCACTGTGTTTCAGTCTTGGCCTGGAGCACACAATGAGCAAGTCGATGCTAATACTTTTAACAGCATTGGAGAAGGAAGGATCAAGGAGATGGGATTGCTCCTTCCCTCTTCAGTGTCTCGGAGAAGCTCTACCTTTTCCTGAAAACACATAACATTCTCAAGGAAGCTTTCTCTGGCGTTTGAGAGACCATTATGCAAAAATGATCCTCTATCCAGACACATTTCTCATCTAAGGGGTACCAACTTGTAGGTGTTTTGCTCCAAAGGACTACGTGAGGTCTGGTGTTTCCTCACTCAACTTACCCCTTCTCTGTCACTCTGCAACTCTAATTTATTTATTGCTTACAGACCTGACTGGGAGAAGAGACAAAGTCTTATTCCTCAGAAGCAAAAATGCGCAAATGTGAGCAAACATCCACATATCTCCCTTTTAATGATTGATTATTAACTTCTACCACCACTAGCTTGGGGAGCTACACCTCCAGCTCACATCAAAGAAGAGTCTGCCACCCCAGATTAAAAGCATTTTGTGACCCACGTGCAATAGCTTACAATGACTGATGTCAAACTCTACTTCCAGTAGGTTTGCTACAAACAGGTTCTTCTCAAAGGGCGACTCTGGCCTGTACTCCTGAGATCACCCTCAGTTTCTTCAAAATTCAGCTCATCCAAACCAAGTTTCCCTTCTAGCTGCAGAATAAGCTTCTTTATTTGCAGTTTTCAAACTGGCTTACCTAGGAGTCCCCTGAGAGTTAATTCCACACGTGGCAGTCACGTCGCAATGGTACTGCCGGCAGTCGCTGGGAAATGCCAAACACTCGGAAGAAGGAGTTCTCCTACTCATGCCAGACTTGCATACACACGTTGCCTAAGGGAAGGCAACACAGTGATCACAGAGCTGCATTCACCATCTTTTACCCTGTGAGTTATCCTACAAAAGAGATGTCTGGTTTCCCTCAGCAAAATCTGAGGTGAGGAGAGCAGATTTGACCTACGCATTCATCAGTTCATGTGAAGATCTTATCCCCTGGCCAATTACCTCTCCTGGTCGTCTGTAAATGCAAATTGTAGAGTTTTCTGGGCAGCCTCCATTGTTGTCAACACAAGGATTGATGGGCTGGCAAATCTTTCCATCTCCTTGAAATCCTTCTTTGCAGGTACATTCATATGTACGTGGTCCAAGACCTTTACATACAGCAAAGGGGGAGCATGGAGAAGGAGCACAAGGATCCTGAGCTGTAGTTAAAGAGATTAGAGGTGAGCAGAACCAAACTCCTGTTTTCAGAAAAGCACTTAATGCAGCACAGCACACTGCAAGGAATGGAAAGAATGGAGCATAAGGAATTTGTACTGTTAAGCTTCTAAAATTTCACAGGGAAATTAAATCGTTCCAGACAGCAGACATTTGGGGGTTTTTATTCTGAGGAATTTGGATGACACATCTTCCATGTTAATTCAGTAACAGAAGTGTGAGTGACAGAGGATGCTTGGATTGATTCTGAATTTTCATCATATCTGAGGATACGTGAAACTGCAGTTTGGTCAGAAAAACCTGTAAAGAGCCACTGAAAACATCTATCCATGCTAGCCAATCACATGCATCTTATCAGTGCTCTTTTAAGGAAACCAGTTCAAAAACTTAAATTTGAAATCAGTGAAGAACTCCTTGGACTCCACACCTTATTATTTAAACTGGTTCAGACCCACCAACATCCTGCTGTCACTGTTTAGTGCATAATTATAAGTGAGTGTTGGATGGAACTTGCAACTTTAATTCACTATCTTGACCAAGTGAAAGGAGAGTCAAAAGCTGAGCCTTAGTCTTATGGATATTCCTGAAGACAATGGGTTTTAAACCTCTGCAGTGAAGCAGGCATTGTGTTCACAGTAGCCAAACTCCTCTTCAGATAGCAGTGTGATAGGATTTTTTCCAAACAGGACCATTTAGGGTCACAGAGAAGTTTCTCACCTTGGCAAGTGCTGCCCTGCTTTCTGTAGCCCAGCTTGCAGTCACACAGGGCTGTCCCATCCCTCACCACACACTCGCTGTTGGCCTCGCACGTCACACCTCTGCAAAGGGGGAGCTCTGCAGTCACACAGCAAAGAGAGTTTCCCTTTGAGCATGTAGGCCACTGGTAGGAGATATAATTCACCCTACAGAATATCTGGAAATAAAGGCAAATGTGGTTTCCGAGGACCCCAAACTGGCACAAAAGCCAGAGGATATGAGCAGTGCAGGCAGATCTAAGTTGCTGGCAGCCTAGGTAGTCAGGACCCCAAGGCTGAGACAAGGGATCTGGCTGGTGTCCAGAGAAAAAACAGAGGCATACAGACATGGTACATCTTAACCCCTGTCACAAAGTGGGGAGTAGACCCCAGCTCTTCCCTCTATCTCGATCTTCAATGCTCAAATCATCTTTTCTCTACATTCCCAACCTATTCAGTGCCTCCCTGCCCCTTTAGGGACACCCAAGCCCACATCACAGGGCTGCTCTCCCAGCCCCTCTGCAGTTACCAGTGTGTTTACCTTGGTCACACCTGGGGCCTGTGTAGCCTCCATAGCATGTGCAGCTCCCATTCCCAGCAGTGCCGCTGTTGCATTCCCCGTGCACACAGTCACACTCTGCAAGGGAAGTCCAGACAAAGCTTCAGCCCTTCAGCTGCCAGGCACCAGGAACACACTGGCCAGCTGCCCTGGCACTTGGCATCCTGATTTCCCACCAATAATCCACTAGCTCCTTTTAAAATATGACCATGCCAGTCAGAGCTTTGAGAGGGTAAATTGCATGTCCTGGGCTCAAGAAGATGAGGTAAGAGCAGTCCTGAATGCAAGACCTAGACCAGATTTTCAGGTGTGTATTTTAACATGTGGGCACAACCACTAGGGTCACACCTATCTCACCTGTGTGGACACAAGGAAGCAGGAGTCAGACAAAAAGGGCTCCTGTAACAGCCAGGCTGCACCACCCATAATTCACTTCCCAAAATGCCATACGTGAGAGGCAGCACAGTGTGTGATCATTTTTTTTATAGAGGGCAGCAAGGAAGAAGCTGGGAGACAAGTGGAGTCTGAAAACCAGTCGGGAAGTGAGTGTGGGTTCTTTCAGGGATGTAGGTAATGGTCTGGCTACAAAGAGAGAGGAAAGTGGGACAGCCTGGGTAAGGGGGGGAGAGAGATTTACTGTAGGAAAAATGGACTGTGTGGGCGACAGACTGAGAATAATTTAATATTTAATGGGACAGTGCAGAAGGGCACAAAGACAAAATGCCCAGACACCTGCTATTGAACACTGCCAGCTCTCTACCACTTTTCCCCTCTCCAGCACCTTCCTCATTCAACCTCTTCCTCCTCCTTCCTTGTTTTCAGTTATCTTTGTGGAGGTTTCACTTGAATGAGTTGTTCTTACCTGACTGACAGTCTGGTCCAAAACGATTTTCATCCCGGCAGTTCTGGCAGCCATACCCACTGTATTGCTCCTAGAAGGGCCCCAAAATGTGCCAAATATTATTTTTCTATATCACTCCATTGTTTCACAGATCATTTTAGTTTAAAGTCTCTCCCCATTTTTGATTTTCTGTGACATCTGAAGCAACACAGTGAAGAAAACTGATCTGTTCAGTGCTCCAGTACTAACCAACCCCTGTGGCAAAGGAGATCCCAGTGTAAGCTGACACACAGAGAGCATGCAAATGCCAGGAAACCTGCTGGGCACAGAGGAAATAATGTCCTAATTACAGACAGACAGGAAAGTTCCAGCTGGCTCCTGATATCTCTCTGAAAAAGGAATCTGGAGTTCATTAATACCAGTGGGATTTTTACATTGATTTTACAGGGCTCAGGGACCTTCAGCATACATTTTAGTTGATATAAGGTGTATTTGAGTTAAATCCAAAATCAACTTTTCTCAAACACGAGTCCAAGAGGTAGGATTTGAGCTGTTAATTAAGGATGCTGTAAAAATATACAGTTCATCAGGGAGAGTTTCAAGTCTAACCCTGACTCATTATCTTATACATTTTAGAAGCACTGCTCAATTCAATTAAATTCAATTGTTTATACTTTGGTTGTACTAAGTCTGAAGTAACACAGAAAAAAGAAAAAAATATCTGCCCTAAATTCTTCCTCATCTCTCCTGTTTTTCCTGAGAGAGGGAGCCTCTGCCAACCTGGGTACAGCTCATTAACAGCCAAGTGTCTCAGGGTTTCTTGCAGCCACAGACAGATACAATTATTTCAATTGACCAGGGGTTAAATTAATGCAATTCTTTTCTTATTTCACCCTTGAGATTCTTCCCAGCTCCACACCATCAGCAGCAATGTTTTAGTGCTATTGCTGACAGCAGCAATGCTGCAGGAAAACCACAGACACTGATGCTGGGATGAAAGGAGCTGCAAATGGCCTTCCAGGCAGAAGGGCAGCCTCCACCCAGAGCACCTCCACAGACACCACACAAACAACTCCCTCTGACAAAGCACATCACCCTCAGAGTAAATCATGCACTCACCTTGCAGATGCAGGTCCCATTTTGCTGTATACCATCCAAACATGTCCCATGGCCATTGCAGGGATTTTCAGAGCTGCCTGGACATTCTAGCAGGTAAGAGACGGGACAGATGAGATTAAATTGAACAACACAGCACTTTCCCATCTCCTCCTGCCCCAGGTATTCCAGATGTACAAAACAAAGGCCAATTCACCAGCAAATTATCCAGCATGCCTAACACTGGCCCAGAGGTGAAAGGTCTAAGGAAAAGTCCCAACAAGCCATAACTAAATTTCAACAAACTGAAACATTTTTTGAGGTTGGGGCACTGCTGCCAGCAGCACTGAGAGGTGAGGGCAGTTCTGGAGCTAGGAACAGACAGGAGCCTGCTTTGCAAAGACACCGAGCATTTTCAGCTCTCCTTGACTTCATGGGGAGCTGGAAGTGTGGCCAGAAAAACAGGGTCCCCACATCTTTGGAGTGGGGTACATCCAAATTCTGAGGACTATTTCTGATAATTCTGAAATCTGTGATTTCTCTGATGAAACTAGTTGCTTATTCAGAGCAAGTATAAGAACAGGCTCAAACAGTCTCCCATTTTCTGTATTACTGGAGGGGGTCTTTCCATATTCTGTCAGTCAAACATGTGAGAAGTGTTCAGCTTAGTAGGTCTTGGTTTTGGATTTTTGAGACAAGATAAAACAAATTCTCATTACTTGGTATAAATCTGGGTGGGAGATCTGGGATGGTTATTTTCACCTTGGGTTGGAATTGCTAAGTATTTTCTGTGGCTGAACAGCTGACTGACTCCAGACTATAGAACAGCACACGTGGCACACGCGCTGCAGACAAGAGGGATATCAGAAAGATCTTCCTCTTCCTTTGGAAACTTTTGCAAAGAGGAACAAAAACATCCCTTTCCAAAAGTTTATTTTTATAGAAGAGACAAAAGGAAGTTACACCACAGGAGGTTATGTTATGTGTTAAATGTAAGGGGATTCAACTCATCTGGAGCAAAGAGATTACGTGCTGAAGAGACAGATATGCTCCCAGACAGATAATGGAGACCTTGTGAGTGTTCAAGGAATAATGGAAATTAATCACCTCAATATATATTTAATGCCTCCTATTAAAACTGGTTTGACCTGTTCAACAGCTGGAGGTTGTTGTAAAAAACCCCAACACTTACCATAGCACTCCGTACCCCAGAAGCCTGGACAGCACTTTTTCTCCTCAATTTCCTTCTTACACATGTGATGGCACCCTGGCAGGGAAAGGGTATTTTCTCCTAACTTGACAGAGTATCTTAAAAAGAATAATCCAAGATTATGATTATACCACAAACCCAGCAGAGGGTTTCTAGGCAAGCACACTGCAGTGGCCTGAGCTCTGAAGGGAAGGAAGGGCCCTCAACCCCTGTCCCATGCACACACACAAGAGGTTTCACTCCAGTTATGTCTTCTCTAAAGAGGCCATTGACTTGAGCCTCAAAGATTTGTTAGAAGAAACCTCTTAGGGACTGGGCATGAGAGAGGATCTTGCATCAGGATGGAAACCTTGGGTGCTGAAGGGTTAAACAGCACAGGAAAAAAGGTAGGATTTCCAGGGTGACTTAGCATTCAACTTCACATCTAAAGTTTGAAAGAACAAAATCTCCTTTCAGGACTTATCCATTTGTGTCTTTTACTAAAGACTCAGCATCAAGATGCTGTAAATTTGGATTTAATAGCCACATTATTAGCAGATTCTCTATTAAATCTTGGACAAATGCCTTAAATCCCTCAAGGAAGCATCTTCTTTTCAACCCATCATCCCTCCCCTCTCACACAGGGTGAGTCCCTGGTGGCAGTGCTTCTTGTTCTGCACGTACTCAGTACAAAACTATTCTTGGGTCTGTCCAACAACCACCACAAGAGTAGATAACACTCAGAAAAGCTGCATAGACTCACATTATTCTTACACTTCATTTTATTTTTGGCACCACATCCTTCCCAAAAGGAACTTGGAAATTGTCTCAAAAGCATTGCTGCTTTGGCTTCCATCTGACTCCTGTGTATGTGCAAAAACTGCTATAAACTGCAAAACTGCCACCACTATTTTTAAAGTATCTTGAGGGAATCAGAAAAAGAGCAGACAATGGGGCTATATATTAACAGTTAACATTCACTGCTGAATACATACACAAACAATAAACTATAGTGTTTCATTTTACAAAAGCTTCCTAGTAAATTCAGTTTTCCTTCATCCTTTTCCTACCTGCCAAACTCAACAGAGTATGAGCAAGGAACACATGAACAAGCAATTGTCATAAAGTGAACTAGGAAGGTTAAAAGTTCAGAGGATTATTGCTGGAAGCTGGGAGGATATACAAGGGGAACTATCATTATTTTTTTTTCTTAATAAGCCACTAAGGAATTCTGGGTCTGAAACAGGTTTTTATGCTGGACAGATCTCTGTTAAATTGCTGCAGCAGGATTAACAAACTCAGGTTATTTGGGGCAAGTTAAGAGGTTATTGTCATTTAATTTGTTCTGTGTATATAGAACCTGCCCAGCAAAAAGTCTGTGGGATTTGCAAAGAGACAAAAGCAACAATAACAGGGGCCATAAACCCGTCTGAAACAGAACTCCATACAGCTCAAAACCACGTGTGTGTTCTCATGAAGAACACACTACTCTCTGCATAGAAGGGCTGCACCAAAAGCATAACACAGTCAGGAAACAGGCCTTACCTGCAGTCCCTCACCCCTGATCTTTGGGTGGTCTTTAACCAGCCTCTTGGACACAACATTTTAGGCACTGCAGCACAAGAAGTACATGCTGTATTCAAGGTGAACATCGTCTTGACATTGCATCGCATGGATTTTAACTTAAAAAGAAAAAACAGAACGGAAATAGCCCCAGATTAAATTGTTATCCTAGGCACTTATCTTGCCAATCTTGTAGTATCTTTATCAAGTTGCACCATTAGTTAGATATCACTGGGGAGGGCAGTGGCCAGTGCAGCTGCTGGGAGGTACCACGCTGTCCCATGGACTAAACCCCCCTGCCATGGTGCTGCATGCTTGGACCCACTGGATCTCAGCTAGAAGCAACAGGGCAGAACACAGCTGTCTTATCCTTCCCCTATGACCCACAGCAAAAATCCTAACCATTTCTAAAATAACCACAACTCTGCACTGCTAATTTCAGCTGATCTTTTACAAACATGTGGTAGTGGTGTGTTAGGACAAGCCCTAAATTAATAACCTTTGCCAGAAGATACTGAATTAAAGGACAACACAGCATTTATCTTTTCCATGCCACTGATAATCCAGTTCGTTGCTGTTCCATGGATCTGCAGAGCTGACTGTGTTAGTTCAGTCTATTTCCCAGAGCCAGGATCTGCTCACAGAAATACTTCTCGTGGCAATTGTCCGTGAGGAGGCACAGGGAGGTGGATGAAAAGGAAAGGTGTTCTGCACCTCTCTGAACACCTGGATGCTTTGACCCCAGGTGAGAAGGACTCCATAAACATTGGCATGAAGATCAGGTAGGACACTTGGATATATCACATGGCTGGTAGATAAATCAGTAAGTCCTTCTACCCAGCCAGAATGACTTTAGGCGTTTGGTTTTCCTCACAGGGCTTTCTGCACCCCTACACAACCTTGCTTTTCCAAGTGAAACACAGATGACAAAGTACAGCCTCAAGAGTGAATGATCATCACCACATGCCAACCTGTCATTAAAACTTGTGATTTTGCTCCAAAAGCATTTCCTTGAATTTCTAAACTTCTGGAAACAAACAACTGCATGGAAACCTCATTGGTAATTTTGAAACAAGACATTATTTGCCACTGCTGATGACAGAGAAAAGCTGAGAGGCATGAGCTGTGTATGCCCCAGAAGGTCATTGACTGGAAAAAAACCCAGACCTCATCTCAACTGTGCCTCTACAGGCACTGTATTTTCTAAAAATAAAAACATTATATCAAATTTTGGGAGGAGGCCTTGATCTGGAATTTTTAAGCCAATCCTGAACAATGCTGCTAATGCAGCAGCCCTCCTGTCCCCAGAACTCCTTGTTTTGGATTCCCATCAGCAATCTCAGCTTTGCTTCCTCTGAACTTAAGCCCAAATACATACATTTGCCTCAAGGCAAGAGAGGAAGCCCGTGGCTTCCCATCAGTTATCAAGAGCTCAGGAAGACCCTCCCAGTTGATAGGCAGCAGACCCTGTCAGGAAAACCTCCTGAGAGATAACCCTCAAGTCTCAAGTCCACAGGGACATGTTCCTGGAATATTTCCCAACTTCTTCCCTCTGACTGGAGTCGTTGAGCTTTTGCTCATGTTTATGGATCCACCTTCTGCAGGCATTGCTGCCCAGTGAAAGAAATTATTTTTGTGGCTGTGGTTGATCTTCCCATGGATATTAACTCCTAGTTGTGCTTCTGAAGCTTTTCTACATACAGCAACCTCCAGTTCCCCTGGCAGCAGAATCCCTGGGAACCTCTTATGTCAAGGGCTCCCTTGCAGAATAAAGAGCTCAAAACCAATCTGAGATCCACCAACTCCATCTCTCCTGTGAGCACCAGCTTTACTGATATTATCCAGCAGAACAGAGATCAGCTTTGCTGTTCTTTGTGCACAGAGCAGGCAGAGGAGATTTCCTGTCCTTCATGGAGCAAAGCAAGAAGAAGACAAGCAATATGGATGAACAAACACGGTGCTGCCTCCAGAGTACTCTGCCTCCAAAGATCAGCAGTGCCATTGATGGGGTCAGCCATCTGATTGGTCTTAAATGAGGACTCCAGATTAAAGCTGGGCTTTTGAAAGGAGCCAGCTGAATCCAGGCACATGGGTCTCACAGAACAGACAGCTCCTGACTTTTTGGTTCCACCAAATCCCAGTGTCCGCCTTTCCTGAGACAATGCCTCAGAAAAAGGAATGGGAAGATGCCTGAGCAAGAAATACAAATGTGGAATCCTTCCTGTGAGTTAGAATAATGTCACAAACCTCTGCCAGGTATCTGAGCCGCCCTATCTGCATCAAAAAGACCAAAAAACAGTATAGCACAAAACACTAAATTAAAATTCTCCAACCTTCTATTTCTTCTGTACTCAGGCATCAGACTCAGTTGGGCCATTAAATATGTTCTCTGTCATGGTGGTGGAGGAAGACACCATTATTCATACATTATTCTATTTCTCTTCTCTTTCCTCCATCAATGTGGCTCCATTTCTCAACAGAAACAAAGAGTGGGAGAGGTGGATGTCTGCCATTCCTCCCTGTTGGCATGTTTAATTACTTGCAGAGGTCTAAGACAAGACAGTTATTGTGGAATCCCCCCTACCCTACTGGGACACTTGATCAGCTTTAGGCAGCTTTCCAGTAAGACCTTCCCCTTTTTATAAGGAAATATGCTTGTGTCAGCAGCAACAGGCAGGAGGAAAGAGGAAGAAAACAGCTGAGTGGAAAAGTATTAAAAAAAATATTTCCCTTCTAATTTGAGTGACAGAACTGATGAAGCAGTCATTTTCTGGAGAGTTTTGCTTCACAGGAAAGCAGAAGAGGGAATCAAGGGACACAAATGCAACAGTCTGGATACTCAAATTTGGGAAAGGATGAAAGACAGACAGAAGTTTGAGTCAGAAGTGGCTCCTGGGGCACAGCCTCATGGAAAACAATGATGCACTGCTCCCTTGGGCTCATCTTTGACGGCTGTTTCTAAGTGCAAAGCCACTGGAAAGGAAGCAGCAAGAGGGAATTGCATCCCTGTGGTGCAGCAGTGCTGCCTGGTGACAGTCACTGTCCTGATCAGGTGATGTTGTGAGCCTGGACTGGGTCACAGTTTGTGTACAAAGGCACAGGAAAGGAGGACTGATACTCTCAAATATCTCCAAAATGAAAAGTTTTTAATGCAGAAGACATCCAGCTGTAGCCAAAATAAGTTAAGAGCCCGGGTGCCTCTGTTTCCAGGCTGTGCTGTGCTCTCTCCCTGCACTCAAATGCTTGTGCAAGAGCAACCACTGTTCTCTGCACTCAGCTGAGACACATGGAAGCTTCTGGATGCTGCAATGTTTCCTTCCCTCCTCTCTGAACAGATGTCCCTCACTTCTCAAGTGCTCATTTCTCGTATTCCACCTCAAGATAATAAGCTGGGAAGTATTTCGTAAGGGCTGGTTTCATTCCCCTCATTTTCACTCTTTATCTTTTCCTCCCAAACCATAACACAAATCCTTCTGCATGGTAAAAATCTCAAGGAAGAAAGAAAAACATATTTGGACGTCAGTGTTCGGCTCCAACAATCCTGGGAGCCGGTTCTGGAAATAGCCATTATCTAATGAATCACCAAGTTTCCAGGGCATTTGTCCTTTACAAAACAGAGCTGTAGACACATGCTTGAGTCATTATAGTCATGAACCTCCCCAAGCAGCTCTCAGTAACACTTGAGCTGAACAGAGCAGTAGCTCCTGCACACACAAACTCTTCACACTTGTTCAAGGAAGACGCTTTGTAGCATGAGGATGAACAATCAAGCTCAGAGATCACAAAACATGAGATTTACTGTTGCCCTGGGTGCTTCCCAGCATCTCAGCTGCAGAGCACTGGAAACATGGGGATGCTGAGACCACTCTCCCCATTTCCTACCTTCCTCCATTCCTCCTGCAGCACAGCCTGGGATTGGCCTCCTCCCAGCAGAAAAACTTCCATGGTTCTCACACCTGCTGCATCTTCCCCAGCCCATAGCAAGAGGTATAAAAACCCAAATCAGACTAACAAAGTCACTGTCATGCTTGAGCCATTAAAGCTGAGCCCTGAGGTCACAGCACTGAAAAACAGGGAGCACACAATCTCTCTTCTCTCTCAATGGCCCCTGTGAGCCAAGAAGAGCCTCCTGTGGAATCACAGCACTTTTATTCCAATCAGATCCAACGGGTTTTCTAAACTGCCAGAGAAAGCTTCATTAGATCCTTATTTTTCCTTATCTCCCATTACAACCTTGCAAGTGTTTCTTCTCTTTCTCCATAAAGAGGGAATTTTTGAGGAAAAAACTCTAAAAGGGAGTCATTCCTGGATTAAATAAACTGCTCCAGAGGTGATTCAAAATATTTAACTTCTCTGTAAGTGGGTACTCACTACCTAATAATGTACCTGTTTCATGCCAAGCCAGCCTCCTCAGTGATTACAGAGATCAACGCAGTGTCTCCACGTGGAGAGACCTACATTTCCACTTACAGCAGCTGAAGACACAAGGCCATGCCTCTGAACACAATCTGAAACCCATGTGCCCGGAACCCACGTCTCCAGACAGATGAAATCCACCCCTAGACACACTTAAAGTTTGTGCTCAAGTCACCATAAGGATCCTACAAGCATTCCTGGTATTCATTTATGGCCCTTTCATGAAAGAGTCTATACAGAAGCTTCCACCCAAAGGTCTGATACTGAAGCATCTTTCCAGTCCTCTGGCTTTTTCTAAATCAAGTCCTTAAGACTCACAGGTCTGTCCACTCTCCACAAGGCCCTGCTGTGTCATTGAAGAGAAGAAACCCTCCACAGGGTGTTTCCCTTCCCCAGGGAATTTCCAAATGCCCCCCACAACTCTGGGCTCAGCAGGCCAGTTCACTCCTCCAACAGCAGGACACAAGGAAGGGGATGGCAGGAGACAATAAAATGTGAATTAGTGTGAATTCCAGCCCACAGGAACTGGGCTGCCTCACCACAGAGTCTAGAGAATAGATCTACAAAGGTATCACACATTCTCCTAGGTGCTGCTGCTAAACACAGAACAGAGAGGAAGGAATCAAAAGAAAATCAACAAAACTGAAATAAAATGGAAAGTATTCAACAAACCTTACCAGGGAGCTTTTGGGAATATAATTGAAACAAACTGTTGCAAAGGGACAAACTGATGAGACAGTAAAAATTTTTTTAAGTAAAATTCTCCTGGGAAACTTATGGATCTGTCCTGATGGATAAAAAGTTCCTGTCCCACATACTGAAACTAGCAGAAGACAAAGATGCTGAGTATTTCCCTCTGATGCTGCTTCTTTCAAGTTCAATACCGAACATAGACAAGAATTTAATCTGATTTAAAACTCAAACAGCTCCCTTCAACCTTATATTTAGCTCCTCAGTTTGGACTACAGAGAAGATGTCTTACAGCCCTACAGTTTTTACTGATTTTATTCTTAACCCAACTAAATGTAAATGAAATAATGAGTTGTAGAGAGGACTATTTCCTAACATGCTACCATCCAAATATGAAGAACTTTTCAATGGACATTTAAACAAAGACCCGCAGACTTACCTTCTGACTCTGGCAGTCAGCTGTGGGAGTGAAGCATGCTGCTAAGAAGAAAAACAGCAATCCAGGAGGATGCATTTTCATGCTTTTACAGGCAGGACCCTTTACACAAAAGGGGTGGCGAGAGAGGCTGCAATTTCTGTAAGATAACACCGCCTACTAAGAATCAGATCCAAGACAAACCAGAGGTTAAAAGTAAACAGGGAGAGAGCATTTTTGCACTGTGCTTTTTGGCTGCAAAGCCTTCAGAAATGGATCTGCTACTTCTAGCGGGATTTCTGAATCAACATAGCCTTTTTCTTTCCATTCTTTTTTTAAATGCACAAGCAGAGCTCCTTAGTAAAAGGTTTACTCAAAACAGGAACATCTACGGATTTCCTCTTACATATCAGTTCAAAACAGAAGGAAGGAAATCCTTAGTTTTCAACTAATTGGAATGAAAAGAGGTTAACTGTATGCTTTACAGAAGGCAAATGCGATGGGCAAACTTAAATACCATAAATTCATGAAGGGTAAGTTAATTTCCTTTTGCCACTGATGTGAATATGTCCATAATACCTCAAAGTGAAGGTAGAGCTGCCTATGCCAAAGTATTGCAAGAACAAAGCAATGTAAGTGACAGGCTGTGCTTCAGAGCAGGAATGGAGCACATTGCATCAATCAATCAATCAATCAATCAAGCACTTTGGGCAGGCTTTGATATTTTTATTTTAAATAGTTGACTTTCTCAGCAAGAAAAGCTGATGCTATAGCAGCAATGGCAAAATTTATAATTTCCAAATACTCTGCTGACAGCTTGATGAATCCAAGGAGCACTTCCATAGCACTCAGAACAGGAAAGTCCCAAAACAGGATCTATAGCAGCAATGGCAAAATTTATAATTTCCAAATACTCTGCTGACAGAATCCAAGTAGCACTTCCATAGCACTCAAACAGGAAAGTCCCAAAACAAGATTTAAAAAAATACACACTAACCTGAGGTACAATCTGCAATTTATATTCTCCTTTTGAACTTTACAAATAATTGATCATTGACAGATTTTCCATGTTCTTTGTCTACCTGCCCTGCCAAGAGAGCTCACCAGCTCACCATCCTGAGCAGTCTAAGGACTGCTTCTGTTAGCAACAAATCTCACTAAGCCATGAGGCACCTTCATATTTTCAAGCCATTAATAGCACATGAAGGTGCCTAAATGAAACCAGGGCAGGCAACCATTCTTGTGTTTACAGAAATAATGAGAGCATTAATACTTTTTTGGCCCTGCATCCCCCCAAAGACACTCATGCTGTAACACACGAGGCGTATAGGAAGCGCTGTACTTACTGGTGCTGTTAGCTGAGCTTTACTTCTGCCTTCATCCTACAGGGAAAGGCAGCATGATGAACAGCCAGCCCTGCTATATATCCTGCACTAACAGGAAGCAGATAAGGCACACAACCATCCACTGCAACCCGTGTGAGCAGCACCAGCCCACAGCTCAACCCGACGGCTCAGCCCACTTGTCCTGCCACAGGACAGCTGCAGCCCTGGGACTGTCGCTGCCCAACTGGTGCCACCCTGCCAAGGTCAGAGGGCTCACACTGCTCTGGAAACCATCTGGTACCCTGAAGGTCTTCAAAATGAGGCAGAGCCATCATGGCTCAGCCAGCTCTGGTGGGATGGGAAAGTCACAAATGGGCAGTGGGGACACTCGTGTAGAGAATGGGAGCTGTGTAGAGTTTTCTTGGCCTGCAGTCACAGCCCTGAGCTGGCCATGGAAACATAAGAATGAGGCTGCTCCTCTGCTCCATGCTGCCCCAGGAGGATGGTGAAGATGGTTGGGTTTTCCAAGAGCTGGCTGTATGACACAGGGATTAAATTGCCAGCACCCACACATAGCTGATAAATTTTTAAGGTGAAAACAGCTCACCCTGGGGCACTTATAGGTGCATTGGATTCTTTAATGGGTCTTCAGACAGTTTTCTAAATGGCTCAGCACTGAAAATGGTACAGGGCAAGAAAAGACACACAAAGACTGATTCCAGGGCTTTCCACTGCTCCTTATCATCACTGTATCTGACCTACTGCAGGGAAACCAGGAAGGGAGAGAAATGCTTGGTGAAATTCCTGTCTGAATTAAATAAATCAGATTCACAGCAACATCAAAAGGTTTACAGCCAGCTTCCTTATCTGACCTCACCTCAATTAAAGACTAGCAATACAACAGCAATACACAGGCTAAAAATGCAAACAGTGAGTAGTGCCATTGTACAGCAGCAGAGCATCAACTGAAAAATCAAAAGGTCATCTGTCATTAGACCCTGCTTTCCTGACCAAGCAGCATAAGCAGTGTGTGTTTCAGCCACTGCCCATGAGCTGCTCTGAGAGAATGGAAACTGTGCCACCTCTGCTGCTGGATCTGGAGCACCAAAATCTGCAACAACTTTGGATCTTCATGATTCTGCAAATTAGTAAGAAGGTGAAACACCAACCACCTCTAAATTAATAGGTGGCTAAGAGCCATTAATGTTCAGTGCACAGAAGCCAAGGTGCTCTCAGCAGCAGTTGCAGCTGGCAGTGTCATCCAAGACGGCAACACCAGCAGAGAAACAGCACAGGAAGCTGTTTCTCATAGATGGAGTCCTCCTAGGCAGATAAATGTATTTTCTCATGGATGACATCAATAAAAACTTTATGCCTTAAAGGCAAAATGCATTGGATCAATTTTTTTATTCCACTGTTTTGTCTAATACTCTTCAAAACTGTTAACGAATAGAAACCCCAGTTCCCTCACTCATTTCAATATTAGACCTGCTCATGCCCAGAGGCATCTCTACAAAGTATTTCAAACTCCCAAAATCTCATAAAGCAAGATCTGCCAGAGGGCCTTCATCAAAAGAGAAAATTTAGGCAAGGCTTGTAAAGATCTGCTGACAGAATATACAAATGGCCCTGGGCAGGCAGGGTAGGAGGATTTTGTTCACATTCTAGTCAATGTCTGATTGAAATAGGATTGTGCAAATCCAATTTTAAAACATACAGTAGGAGTTGTCAACTGTCTGCCAGTGTGTTTATCTGTGAGGTTTCACACATGGATTTTATTTATTTTGGAAAGCATGGAGATTGATTTATCTGTCAAGTGTCTCTTGCCCACATAACAGAAGGTGGCTGGTTTAGCAGAAGTCACAGACGTGGGTCTCAGAAACATCTTCAAATTCTGGCCCTGACTTCTTCAGCAGGAATGCTCAGGATTTTTCTCTTTCAGGGAAAATTTTCCTCTTTTTATTTATGCATCAATGACAAGCTGAGTCCTCTAAAGCAACTTTTGCAAGACCTGGAATTTTTATTGTGTACACATTAACATTTAAAGTGGAGAATCTGCTGGCAAAAATTACTCAACCTGTTTCACAGGAAAAGAAACCAAATCTCCACTTGGATAAAGGCAAAGGATAAGGCTACAAACCCTCCCAGACTCCCTGCTTGCCTGTGCCACACACTGTGTTTTAAAATGCTGGGTCACCAGCTCTGCTCTGTGAAATGTGCACAGCTCTGACCAGATTGGGCAATTTCCTGCTATTGAAATCTTTTGTTTAAAAACTACAGAGCCAAGGCAAGTGATTTGCCACCCAGTCCACCTTGCCACACAGCTTCTCTGGGAACTGACCATTTGGTTACATCCACAGAGAGAAAAGGACTCTTGTTCTGCACGTCTGGCAAAGCTGGGAAAGGACATTAAGTCCCTTTGCTGAATTGTCAGGGTGTAAAAGGCTGTGAGTCTGAAAAGGTTTAAGCAGGCCAAGCCAACAGTGCTTGTGTGTAGGAATGGGGCCAGCTGAACCATGCTCACCCAACATACCCTCAGGGTCCTGGTGAAGATGCAAGGACACAACCCTAATTTTCTTTTCCTCTTGGCTAGTTGGAAGGAACTGGAATTTCAAGGTTTGCTCATAGAAGCAAAAAAACCTGCAAGGATTGCACAGAGAATAGTTTGTTTATCCTTCTCTTTCTCACACAGACACAGTAGTCCAATTCCAAGCAGATAGGTAGGGCTACCTGAGCACAATGCTGTGGCACAATTCAGAAAGAAATTGTGGTTGCTCACATCCTGTTACTCCAAAACCTCTATGGGCAGCAGTCCCACCGTCAGTAAATAAGTGCTTTAAGTCTGGCCTATCACTTTCTCTCGACTCTGAGTTCCTTTACATGTTCTGCTGCAGTGAAAACCAGCAACATTCTCCCATTTCTTTGTTTTAGTTTTGTGCCTTTCCCATTTATTAAGCAGCACTCTGGGATTGTACTGGAAAGTCAGACTCTAAATTGCCCACAGGTACCCAACATTAATTAGAATTCTGGATAAAACTGAGCTATTGAACCTCAGTACCTGCTGACAGGAGCACGATGGCAGAGGCAGTGAGCTCTCCCATGAAGTGCTGCTGATTCCTCAGCTCCTGTTGTCTGCAAGGGATACAAAGGGCCTACAATGTGCTTGACTCAAGCTGTACCCAACAGTTTGCCAAGGACAGCACTGAATGTCTGCCGGAGAACAGAGGGAGATGGGAGTCAGAATCCTGCTAGCTCTGCATTTTCAGCAACTTCAGACATGCCAGGGGTTCTTTTCATCCCCTCTCAGGGACCCCGAAGACTGAAGCACAAGGGTTTGGTGCCCACCTCATCTACTCTGGCTACTGCTCCTCATGCACCTGTTCAGGTAGATTTTTCCAGTGTTGGCCAGTCTTTTTTTAGTGCTTTCTATATCTAATGAATTTCACATCCTCCATCTCTCACATCAATTTTTAGCTTTCCTTTAGATTTCCTTTGAAATCAGGTGGACATCAAGCTACAGGAGCTTGTAGTCTGCTCTGAGCCACAACTTCCCTGTTTTCCTCATGTTGCTGCTTTTTGCCAAAGATTTGGTATGTTTGAAGATTAGTACTGCAGAAGTAAACTTTCTGATCAGAATGCAAGTAAGACGGAGCAGCATTTTTGTTACACTAATTAAAAAACCCCACCTCATTATCAGGGCTGGTAAGAACAAGAAGGTGAGCCAGAGGGGCTGATGGAAATACATGACTGTGCAGTACATCCACAGCCAGGCAGAGCAGAGCTCTGTAAAGCAGCACAGGAATGGACACAGGACAGACAGGATGCAGGTCACACTGTCATTTCTTCTTGCAGAGAGAACAGTGTAGCCCAGGTCAGCACCTCATTTACTTTCCTTCCTAACGAGGTTCACTTACAATTTTTTGATTGTAATACAAGGGAAGTTTTAAAACCTTTGGGCAGATCCTTGGCAGATGACACTGAACAAAAATAATTGTCTGTGTCTTCCTCGGGTGGTAAAAATCTACATCAGCTGCAAAGCCAGGACACAGAAGTTTGAGAGTTCAGGAGATACTTTCCTGACAAAGGACCCTCCACCTGCCTCTGTGTGTTTCTGGTCATAACTTCAGCTACTCAGATGTTGTCTTAATGTTGAACAAGGGTTGGAAGCTGGAAAGAATTTGGGGACAAAGAGTTACTAAAGAGGACTATGCCTGCAGGGCTTTGTAGTGCTCTTGCAAAAAGAGAGGCAGAAATCAAGACTATTCTATGTGACCTCAGCTGTTACAGTGAGCTCATTCTGCAGAGCTTTCTGTAGAAACTACATGTGGAAAGTTCTGGGAAATCTTTATGAACTGAAGCAATAAGTTTTGTTTCAAGACAAATTGTACATTCTTAAGAAGATATCACTTAAGTTCCTGTATTTAAGAAGAAAAGACTACAATAAAATTAGACAAAGACAACAGGTTGGCACTGAAGAATGACAGTTTATTAAATTTTTCAGCTTAACATTGCACTTAAGTGACTAGAAATGCACACCCACAAAACACTGACTCCAGCAGGTTCCAACACAGAGCATCTCTCCTCTGGAGACTGGCTGGGAGAGTTTGGCTGGGAAAAAAAAGCAGGTCTAGGGAGACCTCACTGCAGCCATATCAGTATTTAAAGGGTTTTTTTTAATGAGGGATTTTTACCACAGCAGACAATGGTACAACCACAGGGAATGCTTTTTAATTGAAGAGATTTAGGTTAGATGTAAGGAGGAAATTCTTTAGTCAGAGACCCTGGCACAGTTGGCCCAGAGATGCTGTGGATGCCCCATCCCTGAAGTGTCCAAGGCCAGGCTGGATGGGGCCCTTGGAAAATCGATCAAGTGGGTGGCATCCCTGCCCATGGAAGGGGGGTTGGAATGAGATGATCTTGAAAGTCCATTGCAACACAAACCATTCTGTGATTCTATGAAAGCAGCAAGGGATCAGATATCTGGTAGCAGGAGAGGGGGGGATTTCTTGTTTAGGGTTTGGTTGGGCTGTCGTTTCTAATTTTTTTTTCCAGGAAAAAATGGAAAAAGAGGTGAAGTATCAAGGAAAAAGCTTTGTATGGCCCATGCTCTACTTAGCAGAGAATAAAAGATGATTTATTGAAAAAATGCCCTGAAAATAAATAATTCTGATAGCATCACAGGTAAGATAGTTAATGGAAGAACCAAAACATACTGCAGTATGTACTGAACATTTCATTAATCTTGAAATGTGATCAATGCTCATTAAGATATAAAGGAGGAATTGCAGCTATTTCCTGGACTAATAATCTGTTGCAAAGGCACAGATTCTATGTTTTAAACAGCTGTGAACCTAAAAAGAACTTCAAGTTTAACCAGAGATGTGTTTTTTTCTACAATACAATATGAAAAGGAGGCCTTACCTGCTCAAAGTATGTGACAAGCAGGGGGTTATCCCTGCTTACTCTAATTTAAGATCCTCTGATACACACTACTGAATTAAAATATCTTTAAACAGTGGGGTTTACAGAAGATGCTAAAAACAGAACTCATGTCTATCTCAAGCACAGGGCACCCCCCAGGACAGCCCTTATTTATAAGATGGAAGCAGGGCTGACTTATCCAGAAGCAATGACAAGTATAACCCTCATAGGAGAGACAGATCCTATGTCCACGTTGGCTCAAATCCCAGGCAGTTCCAGAGGACTCCCTACAGACTCCCTGTGTATTCACTTATAAATTCACTTGTAAATTATCCATTCATCTGGTAAGTTCTCAAATGCTTTTGAAAATCAGACTGTTTAAGTTGCCACAGGCTCCTCAAGTGTTACCTTGGACAGTTATTAGTAAGTGATTAACAGAGCTACTTCAGAAAGAACTAGTGAAGACCTAAGATTTCTTTTAATTACTTTATTCCTAGGATGTTTAATTAAGAAATTAACTTTTTCTACCCAATGATAATTCAGCTTAAATGAACATAAGCAACCTTGAGATTTCAGAGAATAGAAGAGCTCTAAAGTACAGGAAAATTTAGGTTTCTTCAAGAGCCTGCAGTACCTACCTTAAGTGTTCAGTTCAGTCTAAGCTTAAGGAGTTAGACTGCCTCTGTCAAACTGGAGCACAGCTGCACTCGTTATGCTCCTCATCTCTGCTTAGGGAACTCCACTGCATTCTGCAATACAATTTGACTTTGGCTGCCTCTGTCTTTGTCATCCTTGCACTGACTGCAATATTCCTGGCTCCTGAAATCCAAAAAGCACAGCCAAGCTCTGCAACAGCATGGAAAAACACTCAGTGAAACCACCAAATTCCTAACACCACTGTGGACTCGCCATTCTTGGAGAAAACCCATAACTTGTTTGGACCAGGCCCTGAGCAACCTGTTTGAAGACTGCCCTGTTTAAAGCTTGACTGTTGGGTGTCCTGAGGTCTCTTCCAACCCAGATTTCTCAATGTGTTTAAGGGGCACCAGCTTTAAGCAGCATCAGCTGCCACATAAGTATCAAAACTGTTCTTCCCTTCTTAATCCCACTGGATATAGAACATTCTTTTTCAGTGTCAATATTTGTCTTCATAATAGTGAGTAGGGATTTTACTGTCATGGGGGATGTTAAAACTAAACACAACAGCTTAGAAAGAAAATCCCTAATATCTAAAAGACAAACAAAAGTACTTGAAATAAATCCTCAAATTGTGTTTAGAGGCTGCAGATCCTCAGTTTCCATGACTCAGCTGTACTTCTGGACTAACAATCTTGTAGTAGAATGAACTATTTTCTTCTTTCATCTTGCTGCACATTTCATACTTTACAATGCACTCTAGGAACAGAATGTGTGCTGCTGAACTGCCATATGGTATCCTGGAAACACAAGATATAAACTTGAATAAAGACAAGGCCAAAAGAAAACTGTCAAATTACACTTTATTTGTATTGACAAGATAGGCAAAAGAAAGACTTTGTGTTCAGAGATACAAATCCATTATTTGCTGACAAAATGCTGATATACCACATTGGGTACTTCCACTTTCAAGACAATACTGAGGGGATCTTTACCAAGCAATTCTTTTATCCTTGGATAAGGAAAATGAATGCCTGTGAAAATAGTTTCATGTGAAAATTTGTTACCTGCTTGTGGCTCAAACTTTACTGTTAAGTTAATGATTGGCAGCAAATAATTACACTTGGCCTCAAAGAAAAACATATGTAAAATTGTAAGATCATTAAATAATAAGCATTAGCAGCATACCCAAAATACTTCTTGTACAAAGAACATTGCACTTGAACATACACAAGCATTTACCCTTATTTACACATTAGAATTTGTATAGAACAGCAAGACTGATATATACAGAAAAATAGTGGAAACCTTAACAGCCCCAGACGACAGAATATCTAGTGTTGACTCCTTAAATTTTCCATACAGTTTCCCAGGGTGTCTCATGTGGTTTTTTTCACTATATACTATTGCATAAAAATAGACTGTACAAGAAGGTCAGTCCCCAGTTAACACTTCAGAATATTTCTGTGTACTATTACACGTTCACTGCACCAGGGAGCAAAGGAGTCCAGGTCAGCTCCTCATGAAAACAAAGAGAACTTGACAGGTGCTATCTACTTACTCACTGTGCTTCACCTTGTAACACACACTGAAATCACTTGGCTGTGCAGTAACTACCCAGTGAGTTCCAAAGGCAATTCCCTACCACACAGGATCTCCCACTGTCTTGCAAGCAATGAAATTAATTTCTCTCTGCTTTCTGCACTTGGGATAAAAATGTACCACTGGATCTCTGTGCTCCTGCTGCCCTCTTGTTTGGAATTTCCTTTTGGGACACTATCAGTTTCTCCAAAGTGATCCAGTGTTAAATTCTGCATCAGGTCCTGATTCTGAACATCATCAAACACAAATGTAAGGGCCTGTGGATATGTCTGATAGCCCATGAGCACTCTATCTAAATCCCGGATTCGTCTTCCATCTGCAAGCTGGTACTTGTCTCTCTTTGGTGGCTCCTTAGCAAATTCAGGTAGTGGGTAACTGATATAATCTTCATCAAAGAGGAACAAATCAGAGCTGGTCAGTATCAGTGTCTTAGGTTGAAGTGAACTAGTGTTCTGAGCAGATCCTTCAAAGTGATTTACTTGAAATGCCAACACATACAGAAGGATGTTGAGGGATGGAAGATTGGTCAAACCATCCATCTTCTCTGCCACTAGAAAAGCAAGGTCCCCAATTTCCTCTTCATTTGGATAAATAAATTTTACTCTGCTAGAGTGAATCAGTTCATAATTCTCCATTTTTCCTGCAAGAAACATATATTGTTATATCTCTATTTAGTGCTATACAATACTTTCTTAATGTACTAGGATAAACAACAACCCTTGACAGCTGGCTGTAGCTGGAAGAATTTCAGTTTTGTATCTATTGATACATGCTTTTGCTTATAAACAACATTGGAATAATTTTTTTTGTATTGCAGGTCTCTGCTGGAGCCCTTCTTGCATTACCAACATACTTCCCTGCAAATTTCTAACCATGTCAGTTCAGGGTGAAAGCAAGAAGCCATCACTAACTTCACCTGTGCAAAACTCTTACATACATTTAACAATCCTGCTCACATAAGGCACATCTAAGATAATTAAAGTCAGGGAGTTTAGTTGAAGTATCAAATAGGAAATGACTGCTGCATAAATGTTCCTCAGAAGAGTTTTTAATCAGTACAGTTTAGGTGAAGCCTTAAGTATGATGCCTAAATAAGTCATGACATGTAGAAAAGATCACTCACCTGTGTTTTTACTCCCAAATTCAGAGTAGAAGTCCTTATCTACTGGTTCAGGTGAAGGAGTGCGTGCAAGCAGTGACAGGACTGCCATAAGCTGCTGTATGAAGGTGTGAGTGTTGTAACTGTCTCTTGTCAGGCAGGTGACAATGTGATCTGCAGAATGTCCTGAGGAGAACACAGAACATAATTCACTCACTGTGGCATTACCATTTCTTGAACCAACATGCAACTGTCATCAGAAAAGATTTTTTAAAGGATTATTTCTCCTGAAAATATGCATCACTATTCAGAAATCTTTCAAATTCTTGAAAACGACAACGGAATCCTTAAAAATCCCTCAAAAATGCATAACTGCTCTTCATTTAAAATACAATGTATACTTATGATTCAAATCTTAGGAACTCAAGAAAAAGAAGCAGCAGAAAACCTCTCTTCTATCTCACTAATAAGACAGGGATCCATCTAAAGAAGACTAGAACAAAATAGAACTGGAAAAGCTTAAAGCACAAGATGTACTCACCAGTAATTCGGAAGTATTGGTCAAACAGGCCAACATTTACTGACTGCAGGTCATTAAGTTTTAGCACAAAGCAGCAAGAGAGGTGGAAAGTACTGTTTTCACAATCTGAGTTTTCTTTGTTCCAAAAATCTGTTAAAGAAGTATACATGATAAAAAGGTAGAAAGAAAAAGACTGTTCTGTCCATAAGCATAATTTTTATATTACAATCTAACACTTATCTCACACTTGAAGAAAGAAATTAGGAAAAAACTGGGTACAGTGGCTAAGAATTTCTGGAGAAAAATACAAGCAATTTGTATTAGGAGCATTTTTATAAACACTTGTCACACACCAGACTAATAACAAACTAACTGAATAACCACCATGAGGTTCATTACCTTTCATTTTCCATTTTCATTATGAGAGGGACTGTGAAATAACAGAGAAAAGCATGGATCCCATGGCAGCTAAAAGGGTCTGAGAAGCAGACATGACTCAAGACCCTGGTTTTTTTGAACATAAAAGCCTTATGCAAATACTGACCCCTTCAACTAGGAGGTCTAATTAAGAATACTGACCAAAATTGGTTCTTAGACTGAGGACAAACACAGAGAGAGATTAAACTGGTAACATGATTAAAGGATCAAAGTAACTATTTTACCTGACTGATGCTCATCTGCATGAATGAAAGAATCATCCAACAGAAAGTAAATAGCTTTTGTTGAGAGAAGCACACAAGCCATCACTTCCACACTGGGAGTCTTGTAAAACAGAACTGAAGACCACATGAGGTGTCTCAGCTCCTCGTTTTCCACCTAAGATGTAAATTTTATTTCACAAACACAGAAACTTTGATATTTCAGACAGTTTCATCACCTTAGAGGCAACTTCAGACCCCCAGAGAAACAACTTCAAAACCTTAAGCACCTGAACATGCTCTGGTCAAAGAGAGGTAGTTCATCTCAAAGCTGCTAAATGAGGCCACAATGGCAGCCACTGAAAATATCTTGTGTTTATATAAGAAAATTATTTTTCTGTTATAAGCAAATTATTCCTTCCTTTCTGACCAAAATTAGAAAAAAATACAGAAAAACATCTCATTTATAAGAAAGACTTTTTAGGGCAGACACTGCAGGCAAAACTTTAATCACCAGCTGAGCAGTGGCCTCCCAAGCCTCAAGTCTGCTGAGCCTTTAGGTGTTCTGAGGCTTGGAATCAAAGACCCTGGAGAGAGGACAGGAGCACAGCTTGCCACTGCAGCTGCTGTTCCAACTCAGCATCTTCCCAGCTTCCAACTTCATGGGCTTACTGTGAACCTTTAAATGAGTCACCTGCTTTTTTTATCAGCTTCTCCTGATATAAAAAGAGAAGCACAGCTTGTAACTGTGCTTACTTCAAACATTTGCAAGAGAGGTAAGGGAATAAGAAAAATGTATCTATTTCTCAAGTTTTTCAATTGACATTTGTACTCAGATCACAGTAATTTATCACTCAAAAAGCCACATCATAAATTTTGGGTAATATTTTTACTTTTCAATCTGATGTTCCCCAGACACATTTAAATGTTTTTCAGAAATCAGGTTTATCTGTTCATGTTTCTGGAGTACCTGCAGCCATGCACATGTGCTGCAGTCATGCACAGTATTACAAAAACACGTCAGAACACTTATTTATTGATTTAGCTAAGAACCATCCCAAAATAATTTCATTGCTGTTACTTTCTTTCCTTTTCCCAGTTTAAAGAAAATAGAGGAACGTTCTTGGAGCAATCACATCTTCAAGACTAGTGAATAATACACTAGTGTACTCTCCTGTTCAGCACCACAGATCCTGAAGGTAAAATATGCCTTGCAGGATTCCAGTTACTGTAGTAGGGATCCCAAAATTGAATAACACAGATTCTTGATCAAAATGCTTTCAGGTTTCCGAGAGCCTAATTCTTGTGGCTAAATTCAATCAGGAAAGTTTTTATAGATACTGTGTAATACACAGAAAGGTCACAAAGCATGTTTTTGTACACTTGATATAGACATGATACCTCTGCAATGTTGCTATGGAAAAATTCAACCAGGGCTCTTCCCTTCAGCCCAGCCACATACTGCAGAGACACAGAAACATGAAGGTGAACAGGAATCTGGTTGTCTTCTGTTATCTTCTGCATAAGAAGCTCAGATGGGTATAAGGATGACAATGTCAGATGAGGCTTGCAAAAACTAGAAAAGATCCAGAAGACAAATAATCAAAATTTAAAGATCTACACAGCTTTTTCCCTTCAAAAATATCTGTATTTCATTCAAAAATTAAAACCAGGTATCTTCCATTTTTAACAGTTTAACTTATTATATCTTGACCATAGCTGTCAACCTGCTATGACCTCAGCCTGCAGGCACATGAAATAGGAAGTTTCCTTCCATCAGAAATTACATTTTACGTTGAAGCAACAAAACAGAAAAAAAAAGGTGGACTGCTACAGTCCAGGATAACCATTCACACTTACACCAGACTAGCACAATGCAGAAGTATTTCATCAATACTACAGTCCAAACCCAAGCACACTGACAGCAGCAAACACAGGGGTCAGGCCACATCAAGCACTGTGCTGGAGACCTTTCACAGGAATCCTTACCTGGCTGCCTGACCGTGTCTGTTTGCCTCCACAGCATGATTTCTTACAGCGTCCGATTTGCTTGAAGCTTTGAAAATAATAATAGTCTTAACATCCTGGAGCAGTGTCCTTAGAAGGCTGTAGATTCTTAGAAAGTGGAATTTCTCATGAGGTAGAACAAACACTGCTGTAACAAATCTGTATCCAACAAGCAACTCCAGCACGTGTCCATCCAAAAACGAACCCTTCTGCTGCGTGGCACCGTGAGCTGGATGCAGCACAAGTGATGCCAATGGAATTCTATTCAGCTTAAATACACTTCCCAACTCCTCTGTGCCTACCCATTTACCTGGCAGTAAACTGAAATCCACCTTCACTATGTACAAATGCTGGGGTGTTAGAAATATCCAACATGGATGGACCACACAGGAACTCTGGTCAGAAGATTTATATACTGAAGAATAAAGTGCAGAACACAAAACATTCTTTGACCATTCCTTGTTATTGCCAGCTGACTCTGGTTGATGCAAGACTTTCTGCACATTGGTTTTATTCCCATAAACAAGATATGTTGGGAAACAACCTTTTATTTCAACATCTTCAGCTGAAATGCAATTCAATTCCATAAGCTGACAGAGAAATTCTTGGAGATTTGCTTTTCTACAGTACCACGTGGAGCTTGGTAACACTGATGTGTAGTGTTGAGAGCAACACGTTTGTAAACAGGAATAAAAGTCTTGAAGATTCTGGGAGTCTGAAACAATAAACAAGCAGTGGTCACTGTTTTTCAGCTTCAGAGTTAAACAGATTTCTGGCAGGAGAAAGCCAAATTCTGTAAGATCAGTGTAGGGAAAACACAGCGTTAATTTCAAGGCAGAAGGGAGGTGCTGGCAATTTCCTCTCAGTTCCTGATGAGGAATCTCAAACACAGCTAGCATCTCATCAGTCAAAACCAAACAGGAAGCAAACTGTCTGAGTTCTTTATGAATGTGAATTGAAAAGCTCCAGAGAATTTTGACTATGTCAACACTCTCCATTGCTATGTTGTCAGATGATTGAGCATCCAAAGTAGAGCTGAACTCAAAAGTCTGATCTCCTTCATGAAGTCCCATTTCAAAATATCCATCTGCTTTGTCTGTGGTTGTGGAATTACCCACAGGGCTTCCTTTATTCTCTGGGAGGGAGGGGGCAGATTTCTGCACAGCCTGCACTATCGAGGCAGAAAGGTGCTGGACAAAGTCTTGGTTGGTGGCAGTGTAGGACATACAATTAAAAGGCAAGATGATGGTGTTACAGGGGTCAGGCACTGCACAGTGTTCTCTCTCCAAACTTCAAAAGAGAGAAGAAGCCACAGTAAGTACAAACTTGAGTTTAGAAACAGTTATTGCTACCTACAATTCATGGTGCTGCTTCTCAAATCTTTGATATTTGCTCTTGCTAATACAGTTAAATCAGTGTAATTTTGTAGAACATCTTTGTACTGCACAGCCATTGATTTTAACAGCTGGTAGTGTAATTCTATAGTAAAATTAGTAAAAATAAGTAAGTAAAAGTAAGTAAAAATTAAAAGGTTTAACTCCTCTTTCCTTTCCCATCCCCAGTAAGCACAACCTCACAAGCTAAAGGACTAGACAATACAGCTATTGCTGGTTTTGAAACCACCAGCTGCATTCCAGGGTTCAAAGGTTAAAAACATATTTTTGGTTCAAAAAACCAGAGGCAGAATACAATGAAAGAGACTGTTTTGCCTTAAAGGCTGTGTTTAAGAAAACAGTATCCACTATTATTACCCAGAAGCTAACAAGGATTTAAACCAGAATTTATTTATGTAGCTTACCACACATGATGACCACCACCATACTCTTTGCATGAAGCCAATAAAGAGGCAGGTGCCTAAGGAGAGGAAAGTAACATCAGGAAGCTGTAAACTACTTAAGAGCTCAGCACACATGAGAAGCAAAGTTAATGCTGGCTCATGCTTTTTAAAGCTAGCCAAGTCCTGCTGTTTTCACAGGGAGCTTAACAGCCATCCTTTGAGGACCCAAAAGTACTGTTTGCTTTAGGTTGGGCATTCAATTAAGGCAGAAGAAGAATGAACTCTGCTGCTGACCTGAGAACAGACCCAACCTGTGACACTGGCATTTCAGCACTCTACAAACTTTCACTGAATTAGTGTAACATGAAGCCAAACACTAAGGGAACCTGACAAAGACCAACCACACTGGTAGCAAAGGAAGAGACATCAAATCTTCCTGTCTTATTCCTTGAAGCCATGCATATGAAGAGTGCTTCCAATACCACAAATGAAATCACAAACCAGAAGTTATCAGACAGGAGAAGACTGAAGAAGACAAATTAAGGCCATTCCCTATTGACAGGGAGAAGATTCTTCCACTCTACCAGCAAGAGAATCACCTTTCAAAAACTGATACTGTAATGTGATAAGACACAATTCTTACACTCAGCATTTAAATGGCTACTAAATTATGTTATACTAGTACTGGGTAAACATCTCTAAGCCACAGTGGCAACAGTTCTCTGGTAAATTTGGATTTTGCATTTAATTTGTAAGCTGGACCAAACACCCTTGAATCAAATTTGGGGCTGCCTCCTTTTCCAGTAAAATAGCTCTGAGAACCAAAAAAACCCTTGCTATGGATTACTATGATAATCTAAGTTTAACATCAGAAGTAAGTTTGCAAAAGGTTTTTAAAATACTATAATATAAACAGAAGTGTGGCAATTACCTGAATTTTACATCTGGAGTCTGGTATTTCAAAGCATCTCTGGGGAACTGTATGGTCTGTAGGAGTCGAACCACTGGATTGCAAAAAACTGCTGGCTAGGACTGTTTCTTCACAAATTATTTCTAGAATAAATATAAACAGCTCTTTAAATCACTGAAGAAAAGCAAAAATAAATGTCTAATAGTATCTGCCAATCAAGTGGAATTAAAACTGTATCAACAAGATCTAATCATAAATCATTAAAGCTAGAGGATCTTCACACAATAGCTAGGACAAAAAAGCAAGTAGAATATTAGTTTAATGAAAGAAGACTGCTACAGCTACCTTCTCAAACTAACAATCAATTTGAATCTCAAATTCTGGTGTAAGAAATCTTGACACAGCTCAGTTTTAACAGAACTAGTCAGCTGCTATGCTGGCAGAGCACTCTTCATGAACTTTGTAGCACACTCCCAAATTTCTGCAAGCTTCAATTGAACAGTATCTGTAATATCTGTTTACAACCTTCAACCAGACTTAGAAGCTCTGATCTCTCAAATGCCTCTTAAGATATTATCTCACCTTATTTGGAACCTTTTTCAAGGGTTCAAAGCTGAATCATCAGTAAAAACTTAATCATGAGTGAATACAAGGCAACATTCTCAGGGACACTTGACTTTTTGATATTCACAGCATCGAACTGACACAACAGATCAAACAGATTTTTAGTATTGCCACTGAGCCAGCAAGCTCAAGTATTTAAATATGAAAATAATCAACAAAATTACAGTGTGAATATGCTTCTGGCTCGAGCATAAAAAGCCTGTATGTATCTTTCTGGATTGATGGTAAAATTCAGCAGATTACACTAAGACATCTCATGGTCAGAGGAAACACAAGAGGTATTTATCACTTGAACAAAATACTGTGTTAGCAAGAAGGAAACTCAAATTGACAGGAAAACCAGAACATGACAGCATTATTTTTGATTTTCTGTTTCCTACATAAATATTTAATCTTTTTCCATAAGCCATTTCCCAATGACATTAAGTATGAATAATATGTTACGGAAACAGATGGTGTCTAGAAAATGCAGAGAAAACAATTCATAGAAACAGCATATCAGGAAATTAATTCCATTATTTATGACTTCAGGTCTAACAGTGAAACAAATTGCTTAGCATATTTCCATTTTCTTTAAAAGAGATTTCTCAAAACTGGTATTTTGAAAACAACCTTTCATAGTTACATATGTAGCAAATAATAAATTTTTATTGTTGAAGCTGAGAAACAGCCTGGACAGTCTTCATTTTCCCATTATTTATAAAAGCCTTCCCCAAAATTCTACTGAAGGAATCTTATGGAAAAGGACTACAGGAAATAAACCTTGACTCTTATACCACTCTATAGAACTCCTAAATCCTTTACAAAGATCTATATTTTCTCTTCTCCCAAGATTTGGCTCCTCCTAAACATTTATTGTAGTATAAAAAATTGATGGAAAAATAATTTAAACAGTCCCAGGGGTTGCTGACACACATTTTTACAGCAAGCCCTGTATAAAACTGCAGGTTGTTACATAGTTACAGGACTGAGACAGTTTATCAAGTGCTTAATATTTTAAAGCAAGCATTTACTTAATTTTGGAAAAACTGGCATTTTTTTCTGCAGATGAAAAATTATCTAGAAGGGCTACAAAGGCAAAGTACATAAATAGCAACTGAATCTCTATCAAGGTGTCTGCCCCTCAATCAAATGCTGTCAAAACAGTTTCATTTTTCTAGAGTGAACTAAGAAACCTCTGCTGATTCTGCAGAAGTCACAGCAATGGACTTTTTTCAAAGATCAAGCTCCTCAGGGATACTTCTCTCCCCTATCCACCAATCCACTGATTAATGGTAAGAGGAAGCTGTGCCACCCCAAGAAACTGAGAAGACAAACCCTGCTCTTTTAGCTGTGTACCAAGTATTCTCTCACTGTGCACATTCTACTGCACTTTTCAATCAGACAAAAGCCAAAACCAGCAAGTATTTTTATCTCTTTTTCTCAGTCACAACTGAATATTCACATAAGTCAACCCTGTGGGCTAAAGAGGAAAGTCAAGTCATTCTTCTAAGTTCCTAATGCAGCAGGCACATTCATTTGAAACACAGAGTAAAAAACTTGAGGTGAGATCAGCAGGTACTACAGAGCACAACAGATGTGCTGAAATCACCAGCTCAGCCAGAACACTAATCCCACAGGTGTCTTTTACTCATCTCCTTTCTCTATCTTCCCCCTGGTGTGACAGAAGTGCAGCTCTTGCAAAAAGCACTAATGGAACATATGCTGTTTGAGCTCACATTTTGCAGACCAAGAATGGGTAATGAAGCAATTTTAAAATATTTCTCTCTATGCCACAGTTTTCCATTAAGGCATGACTCTAAACCTGGAAATAATATCTAGTCCTCTGCAGGAGGATGCAGTAAAAAGTCCTGTACCCAAACTCTGACTCCAGGTATTTAACCACTACTGGAAACTACAGGCCAGTTTTGCTGAATTACACTCTGTACAACTTTCACTTTCAAAGCCAATTCTACCATGTCTTTGTGCTTGTCTTGAAAGCCCTAAATCCATGCACATAATATTCATGTATATCAATGCAGCTTAGAAAAGCAGAACCAAGAGGCTCAGCCCAGCAGCACGATACATACATGATTACCTTGGCTGGAGCTGACAGGACGAGGCAGAGAGGGAGAGGAAGGACGAACAGTAAGAGAAGAACAGTTTGATTTGGAGCTGGCAGCAGTGAGCCTGGAGTCCTCACTGATCTAATAAAGAAAGTACGCAGCAATTAAAGAAAAAAAAATAAATACACAGGACACATGAGATCCTGAACTAAAATAAGTCCACAGAAGCTTTCTCAATTTTAGTAAAAGGAAAGTTAGTGCCAGCTTTTTTTTTTTCCTCTCTTTTTTTTTTTTTTTTTTTTGGTGGGGAGTGGTGGGGGTGGTCACCTCCTCTAAGACTCTCAATTTTCACACTAGGTGGAATTCCACTAAGAATTCTTTTAGAGAAGTTATTCTGATCACTGCCTAATCACTGTATTGGCAGTGTCACAAGTCAAAAGAATGACACCAGGATTTCTACATTGTAGGGACAGAACCTCTTCTGTCCCTACGTTGATTTCCAAACCAAGACTAACCAACTACATAACACACAGCCAGGTATGAGGGAAGGCAAGGAGAATTCAGATTTCTGATTCTCTCTCACTGCTGAATACCCAGAGGAAGAAAGTTTGGGGAAGTAATTTCTCTGCAATGTACTCTGCAATGCAAGCAGTAAAATCACAGCTCTGCAATACTTGTGTAAGACACAAAATATGGCTGTTAAAGTCAACTGTGAATTCACTGTGTACATTATTAAGTAATTTTATCTTTTCCTCCCACTTCCTCTCTCCCAAGCCAGCCCACAAATAGAAGGTCAAATAACTACCAAAAACGCATTGAAAACTAAACAGGTAAAAGAGGCAACATTAAAAGTTCATACCACATTAAAACACAAGGCATACAAATTTTAATGCTAAGGAAAATTTAGTGCATTCTGTGTAAATCTAACTTGTAGAAGTAATTTTGTAAGCTTTTGTAAGCTGCATATTATACTTCTCTCACAGCACCAGACTCACCTTTTTATCAGAGTTGCTGAGTTTGTATTTCACCTCCTTTGCTTTTTGAATAGCTTTTAGCACTTCTACTGTGTCTAGTTCCTTTTCTGTGGTAACAATGTTATCCAAACAAACCTAAAAAAGTAAGTTAAAATATTTAAAGCATTGAAACCGAGGCATTCTCCAATTTTTATTAATGGAATAATCAAAAATTACCATAGCTCAATGCAAACCATGTGCATCTTTGTAACCATTATAAAGAAGCAATTACCACATTAGACCTTGAGCTAACATCACTTTAATGCAAACTCAGCAACGTTTGGTAAGTTTAACACCATTCCAGCAGAACAGTGTTTCAATATTAACAGTCTGTTACCCAGTGAGGGCAGAGTAAAATCTCATTTACTAATTTACAGGAGCACAGCCGAGTAACATTAGTAAGGTTTCACTCTCTAAACACTTTCTCCAATGCACACTAAAAACTCCTCGGGTTTTCAGAACATTTGTACCACTTCCCTCCCCAGGCAGAACAGAGGGTGAGAAGAGCAGCTCTGGGGCTCACCTCTGAGGCCCTGTCCCCAAACTGAGCCAGGACTTTGGTGCGGTAATCGGGGATGATGCTCAGCGGGTTGCTGGATAACATCACCTTTTCCAAGCATGGCAGGTTGCCAATATTTTTTACTTCATCAATCTGAAAGCATTTGAGAATAAAAGCATGAATGAAGACTGGCAAAATGAAAATGAGCACACAGGCTGAGCATTTCTTGCATAGATTACATACATACAACAACCAGGAAAAATCACTACCGCCACTTTTATTTATTTGCAGCTTGATCCACTAAAAGAAATGGCTTCTGATCTAACACACATTTTGACACCAAAAGTCAACAGTTACCTGTTCTATTTTGTTGTTGCTCAGATCCAAGTTGACTAATGAGTACAGTTTGTTAAGACCACACAGCCTTTCCAGCTGATTTCCTGCTAAATTCAGAGTTTTGATGTTTCCCAGTTTTGTGTGAACACCTTCTAGTGATGTAAGTTTGTTGTAGGACAAGTCCAGATGAACAAGGTTGTAGAGATGCTGCAAGAGCACAGAAAATTCATGTCATACACCAATTAAAACTGAACAAACATGCTATCTTATGGCTGGCTCATTTTATTGTGCAACAGTGTTTTCATGCTGGACACTACATAGCATGAAAGACATGACCTGAAACTGTTCATTACAAAGGTTAAAGCTTGTAGAAATGGAATTTCCTCCACTGCATTTTTACCAACCCAGGCATACAGCTAGCAGTGAATGAATTTAGTTAAGAACTAAATGTATGTCAATATTGGCAAAGAAATTAAAATATCCAGGAGTAGTTAAGAAATGCATCACTAAAAGAGTACTTCATGTTACAAAGAAGCAGCTATTTGGGCTGAAACTACTTTCCATGAAGATAAGCAACAAAATTCTGAAGCATGAAAATCTGTGTTCTAAGGTCTCAGGCAGCTGGGAAAAAATTCACCTTCAAATGCATCACTTACCTGCAAATTTTCCACCAGAGACACCCCATTGTGACTCAAATCCAGGAACTCAATCTTTGGGATTAATTTCTAGAAGGGGAAAAAAAAACCAAACATGTGTTAACTTTAGTTTTAAGTCAGGCCTCACTTCCTTCAGTATCTGCTGACCAGCAAAAGCAATGGAAAGGAGTCTCTCTTCCCAGCTTCTGGCATTAAGAAAGCATTCTGTGTGATCTGGGGCATAAAAGAGTTGACTCCTTCTCTTAAGAAAACCAGGTTACTCTGAGGGGCATCATTCAGTTTTAATTTTTCTTACTGAAGACAAATAATTTCTCCTAGTTTATTCCCACTAACTATAGATCAAACTCGCTAATGCTGCTTTGGTCTCATCAAACAGATAAACCAGGGGATTTATGCTACACACAAACCTAAAAGACAGTAGCACAAACCAAATCCAGAGTAAGTCCATTACTGATTACACCAGTCAAGAACTACAAGGTCACACAAACTTGTACAAAATGCATTTTAACTCAGAAATCCTTTTACTTTTGGAGGTCTCAAACCTTGAACTTGATGCTGAATTCTGACATCAGTGTTTTGCATCTGCTTTATTTTGGTTGTAATCTCAGAATTGATTTGCATTGACAGGCCAGTTAAGACCTGTACACAGACCTGAAGCATCATAAATCTACATCCCAAAAAATCATGAACAAGATAATTATGCTCCAAGTCTATGATGTCTGGTTGAACTACACATGTAACTATTTCCTGCTTCACAAGAGTAGCTCAAGTAAAAAGCTATGTCCATATTTTACCATGCTCTTGTGATGAATATTAATTTTTTTTAAAATATCTGATTTACAAAACAAAATACTAAAATACTGGCAAAATACTCTAAATTTTGTTTTCAGGCTTTTCTTATTGTTTTGATGTCAAGAAAGCTGGCAGCCAAGACATAAGTTTTTAAATATACAGGAAGCTTCAGCCTTGATAACTACTCCAAAGTTGAGCCATGAGATGTTTTTTCTTTTAAATAAAATTTTAAAAATAAATTCTAACTGGCTCTACAGCCAAGGCAAACAGTAAAAGCCTGTTTCAAAAAGTGAGAATTCATGGAAATGTTTCCTACAGAACACAAAATTCCGTATTCTCCTTTAGCAAAGGAAATAAAGTTCTTACAGAACAAATCTCCTAAGCATTAACTTGGGTAGATAACCAACAAAGTGCAACTGAAAATTCTCCAGAAAAAGCAGTAGAGCAAATCCAAAATCCTTGCTGTGTATGTGTGCTACAGATAAGTCATACTTTTTTTTCCCACAAATTAAAAATACTTCTTACCACTGAGTCATCAATTTCAGAGATGCTATTGTGACTCATATCCAAAGTTGTTAAAGTTCTCCAGGTTGGGATAATTGCTGTCACTGGACAACTTGAATCCAGTGCATCCTCTGGCTCCCACTGATCAAACTCAGAGGCCTCAGGCACCAGGATTTCCTGTTTAAGAGGACACCAACATTTGGCTTACATCTTCAGGGAGAACTAATGGTTTTGGAAACTATGCCAACAAACCCACATAAGCAAGCATCAAAGGCGTCCCTGTGAAGGGACACATCCAAACACTTCCCTCACTGAAACCTGAGATTCTGTAAGGTTAGAAAACCCTTAGAGTTCCATGGTTTTGAAAACAGAATCTGCAATAGGCAGTGCAGAAAACTCCATGGACTCTAAATGGATATTTCCCCATTGTGCATGTTGGTTTTGCACATGCTTTGAACACTCACCAGAAGTAGGAACTTGCTCTTACCTTCATTGATGTTGCTGAAAATCGAACACTCAGAGTGGCCAGAGCATGTTTTGATGAAGTCAGCCCTTTGATAAGCTTTCCCCCACAATGACTGATCTATTAAAAAAACATCACATTACAAAGTCAGAAATGTTAGGACAGACAAATGAGACACAAAAGAGGTAGCGGAAAGCTTCAACAGCAGATTCTACAGCAATCTGCAAAGTAGTTACAGCACTTCCTTAAAATCTCATGAGATTATCAGGTCAGAAACACTGACACTTGGCAAAGCTAAAGCAAGAAATTTGAGACATAACTAGAGAAAAGTGAAATTCAAACATATATTGACTTTCCACCTGTCCCCATATTCAAGGTGAAATTACCAAGGTGATTTAACAGGTCACAGCATTTTTACTGTTACCTAAAAGAGATCTATTTCAAGCTATGACTGTACCTGCAGACACATTCATTTGGGTATCAGATGTCCTTTTTATCATAAGAAAAAAGAAATGCCTAGAATGTGAGAAAACTAATCTAATGACCTGTAATCAGCTAATTATACAGAATAAGTTTACGATTACAAAGTCTCTTTTTCTGTAGCTTAATTTGAAACAACATTACTGAAAATCTGCTACAGCATCTGTCCAGGTCCTTCTCTGAGACAGTCACACACATTGTGCAATCATGAGAGCTGGAACATTTGCTGGTGTACCAGGCAAACCACAATGAACTGACAGAGATTGAAAAATCTCTTTCATTCTTGAAAAAATTCTTCCCAGATCACCACTGTTACTTTTTGGACAGTGCTTACTTTGGGATGAAAGTGTTCATCTAGTGTCAGTCAATCCAAAACCTTTCATGAACATACCATTTCAAAAGTGTTCAAGATTTAAAATCTTTTTTCCTCACATTCATGCTCACAGAATTGGGGAAAATTGATACAACTCTGCAATATCCTCTCTGCTGTGTTAGACTCTCTCACTCTATTGTAGTTTCTTTCCCGTATGAGAATGACAATAAACCACTGACATCAGAAATACACTTCAGTTCTCAACCAACAACTGTCTCATATCAACGAGACAACAGCATTAGTGTACTAGAAAAAGTACAGCAGACAGTACAGACTGTGTGACAACATTGGATAGTCTGTCTCTCTCTGGAAAGACCTGAAGTGGTCAAGAAGGTATTTCAAAAAATACTCACTGAAAACTGCTAGAAACCTAGGTATTTATATTGCAAGCAGAGCAATGAAAAACATCTGCAAATTATCAAGCAAGCAGTACTACACCCAAAAGGGCACTTTCACTAACAAATTTAATACCAGGGCATTTTCACAAATACTTAATGTATTTTTTTTTCCAAATAAAAAGCACTTTGTAATAGGGGATCCTACCATAACCACTTGTTAGTTCTTTAAGGCAGTGGAAAGGCACTCAGGTATAGGTTTTGTGTGAAAACTGGAAACTGTGTTTTTTGGAAACAAACACAGTGCAAGGTCTTCTAAGTTAAACATCGTGTCCTTATTTCCAAAACTTGTGAAAAAACATTGCTTCACAAATGAAACAGTTCTCTTAAACTCTGCATTCCCCAATTCCAGCAGCAAATCAAAGCAGAGAATCACCAATTCTGAGATATAGGAAGCAGGCCTGGCATTTGCAGAGCACCTATGCATTTATGAGCAGTATTTCAGCCCTACCTCTATTTGATGAAGTGATTTGAAAATAGACAGATCAAAAGGCAAGAGATGCTCCTGAATGTTACTGGTTCCAAAAGGTCCCCCTGTTCCAGTGACCTGGCATTTAAGACATTAAAGAACTGAGTTAGTGCACACAATCCGACTTGCTCCCATTCCCGTCTCACACAGGCAATGGCCCAAGGGCAGTGGCTTGGAAAGACAGCCAAAGTTCCAAGCAATTTTTCAAATATGAAATGATTCATGACACTTGCAGGTTAACTCTTCAGGAAAACGAACACTAGTTGCTCCAGCTGAGTGCACTGAACTTGAAGTGCCACCTTGTGCTTGCATTCTGTAGCACATGGGGCATGCAAAAAGCAGTATCATAAGCAAGGCTGACCAAGGCTCCATTCTTAGCTGAAAATCAGATTTACATTCACTGAAAACAACTTCCTTGAAACCTGTGAACCCTCCAAGTTAGCACTGTCTTTATTTCCACTACAAGGGATGAAGTTCAAGGCACTGACAACATGGGTTTGAAGAAAACAAGCATTACACTGATACAACAATAAAAATGCATCTGGTATTTCCATATGGTCATAGGATTCTGGCCTCAGAGCATACCAGCAGCATAAAAAGCAGGTGGTTTCATTTATGTTTCTGTGAATAGAATTTTGAGAGAAAATTCAAAGGGTTTTCTCTGGTTTTATGTATCTTACAAGTTCTGAATGTGCCCACTCAAAAGCATTCAGAAGGGCTAGAAATTCTGCAGATGCCGATTTTTTCTAAACAATAAGCTCTTCTCCAGCCAGAAAATCCTCCCTTTGGAGGATTCTATACAGAGTATTACAAAGGCAACTGAGGAGCCCCAGGAACACCAGCACAGCTGTGGTTTTGCTTCCCTGATCCACCATTTGATTTCAGCTTTGAATACATGACAGAGTTAAAAGGCAGCTCCTCATGCAATAAAGGGGCTAAAATGAGTTTTTGAGTCATAGCAAGCAGTGTTAAAAATTACTTTAGGGAAAGTCTAATTCATTTATTTGGTAGAAAAAAAAAGTCAAATTGTCTCCTGACAAAAACTATCTGTTCTGAGGCCATTTTACATTTATTCTGAAATGGCATTTTAGCTAAAAATTCAGGACCATCTATGAAACTGAGGAGCTTTTTAGGGTTTTATTTTTAACTGTCAGATGCAGTCAGACAGTGAGAAAGGGGGCAAGATTTATATAGATGCACATATGCACATGCATTCACATACAGGGCCTACCCATAGTGCTTAAAAAGAAAGTAAGGTTACAGAGGTCAATATTTATTTCTTTACCCATCCCTACTGGCACCCAGCGAGATTCTGTGGCTGCATCTATACAGAGGGCACTGCTGAAGAGACCACATCACACAGCAAACACCTTGGCTAGAGGACAGCACGGATTGAAAGTTGGCAGCATAAACACCTATTTAACATTGACCTCACCTTTAGATACTTGAGTCTACAAGTGAAATCCAGAATGTGCCCTAGATCTGTTTTGGCATCTCCATTAGCACAGGTAGGTTTGCCCTGCAGCAGCTGCTGAGTGACAGCATACAACTGCAAGGGCCTGATGGTGAAGACTTCTCCAGCCATTAAGAGCTGCTCTCCTGAAAAACAGAGTAGCTTAGGATCAAACACAGTGCTGCAAGGCTTACACAGGACTAAATGGTACATGGGAAATGTAACGATACATGTTTGTCATTTATACTCTAAGATGAAAATTGAGGTAGCAAAATATTTTTTAACACCAAAATAATTCATGTATTCACGTGGGCACTCATGATACAGGCCCAAAGTTCCTAATGCAATTAATGGCAAATTTCCCTCGGTCTCAACAAGACTGGAGTCAAAGTTCCTTTACATAACGTAAACTCTTTCTGCGATATATCTAAGTTTACAGCAGTTAGATTTTTTTCTATTAAGAAAACACAGCACCTGCTATCTAAAATACAGACCTCAGATCTTTTGCTATGCTGCCTAAATACAGAATTGTAGTAAACGTGGGTTTTCTGGAAAGTATGGGGATTTTCTGCATGCTAGTACCAAAGCAAATACCCAGAACAGAGAATTCCTTATCTAATTATAATTTTACAATCCAATTTAACAGTAGGAACAGCAGGAAGCAGCATATAAAAGCCTCTCTGAAGGCAACCATTAGCTGGCTGTAGGCTACAGCAGCTGGAACACACACATGGAATTAATATCTTTCTCCCTTTTAGGGACATCAGCTTGACTTCATGGACAAGAAAGCATCAGCTTTTGTGATAAGCAGAGTTCTCAGAAATGCTCTGAGGAGTAAAATTCCCTTCAGCTTCAGTGGGAGCAAGTCCAAGAGTCCAGCTGCACATACATTACTGAAAATTCCACCAATACAGAGCAGTCAGGGACACATAAATTCTGGTATCAGTGAGACTGCAGGCACTAGAAAGCCAGCAAAGATTTCTTCACAAGCTTCCTTAAGATATTCCAAAATTTGTTGTATGGACTCTCTGAGGTGGCTTCACCTAAAGGTAACTTTCTGCCAGAAAATCTGGAATACATCCTGAAACCTGTTTCACCTATCATGCCTACCACGCCTCAGCCAACTGAATTATAAAGTAGCATCTTGCATGTCCTTCAAAGCAAAAATAGCAGGGATTAATCCTTTCACATGCCTCCTGCTGTTAATGGAGCAGACAGAGCTGTTGTAGTTACAGTAAGAGCATTTAATTTTCATCTGCCAGCCTCAGAAAAGCACACCCTTAAATTAACTGACCAGAAGGTCTCCTGTTTCCTGAATTCTGGAAGAACAATATTTAGATATGTAAAGTGATCTCCTGCATTTAATACACAGTGAGTCCTGTCAGGACTCACTGACACAGACCAAGCTTCCTTACAGGTTACACTAAAACACTGAGATAGACAGCTTAGCAAAAGCTCCTGATCACCACTGCCACATCCTATCTCTTAAGGACACAGACTAGGAGGCCCTTTACAACCATACATTCACCAATATCTTTTTCCAACAGTGGCTGCAAGACTGTTGCAGCTCCTCACAAAACGCAGCTTGAATTAAAGTGCAAGCAGCAAGAAAAAGACAAAAAGAAAGAAGGGGGAGAAAAAGTATCAGTTGAATATGGAAGACCAGATCTCCCATTGTCTGGAGGTAAAATATGAAAGATATGTGAACACATGAACAGAGAGGAAAACATTCCTGGATAAATACTGCAAGCTCCTTACCTTTGTGAAAGAGCTCTTCAGCCAATGCAGCAGTGATCCCATTGATCTCCTGCAAACAACAAACCATTGCAATAAGTGTTATTTGCATACTTATGGTTCCAATTTTTTAATTTGGACCTTCAGCGAAGTATCCTTTTTTTGCTGTGGTAGAGGACTGTTTTGTTATTTTTTTTAACTGAAATCAGGGGTGACTGTTTTATAGATTTGTTTGTAATTTGAAAATGCTTCATAAAAATTATTTGGCATTGTTTTATTTCATATGATTTTCACTTCCAAGATGAAAGACAGTGAACTACTTAATTAATCCCATTCTGCACACATTAATAAAAGGGCAGCAGCAACTAGAACAACTTATTACTAGCCATCATTAGCCCAACTTGGAAGACAGTTCTGTTTTGAAGAAAATATTACAAATGTAGTGTTCTCCAAATTTGAACATTATTCTAATGCCTCAAACACTCAACATTTCCTCAGAATATCACTAACCAGAGAATGCTTTAGATTAACAGGTCTACAGAAAAAAAGAGATAGAAAAAGTAAGTAGTCTTCTGGACTTCAACTCTACTATATTTGCTGCAAAGTAATGCAAACCCCTCCTCATCATCCTCTTCCCCCTCCTGAACTCATCCAGGTGCTCCACCTCCATTCCTGGCACTGATGGCTCCAGCATGAAAGGCTGAAAACTCTCAGTGCAGGGATTTGTACCTTCTGAATCTGCAGGTGCAGAAACATCAGTACAAGTATTTCCCACCTGGGCACACCTCTCTCCACAAAATGCAAATGCTCTGTGCAAGTCCAGAAATAGTTCTGAGCACTTGCAACAGCTCCCTTTCAAAGGCCCACAAAACGTTTGTAAAACTGTGTGTAAGGGTAAAGCTTCTCCTAGACAAACATCTCATTTTAAGGTAGCTGCAAAGCATAAACAGATATTATGGATCATTGCCACATGAATATTTCATGAGTTTACTTTGCTGACAAATACCTCATGATTCATAACAAGGGAATACATCCACAGGACATCTGCAGCAGACAGCTCAGTTCATTTGATGAGGCAAGGATTTTAGAACATCACATTCTTATTGCAACTGAAACCCCATTCACTGAGGACGAACAAAGTCTCCACGCCATAGTTTTGAGAACAACAAGCTCAAAGCTGTATTCCAAACAAAATTAAACAATCCTGATTCGCATTTGAATAAGCCAGTTACACTCATCTGGCAAGCACAGACTGAATTGAAAACTCTACTCTGTATCTCTTTTGTCATCTGGGACACAGAGCCAAAATTTTTTTTCTACATTTATAATTGGAACAAGATTATGACTTAGACTGTTCAGTGACTAGCAGGCAAAAAAAAGGAACTCTATTCCTCTGTCAGATCTACAAGAGACTTCTGTCTTAGCTGTAACTACTTAAATGCATCACACCCACAGAAGTCCATTGTTTGCACGTGCCTCTGAACAGCAGTTTGTGGGTACTCAATGCTTTTCCTGCAAAACCTTCTATATGTAAGTTAGCAAACCCAATCTTCTAAGATGACAAAGACCGTGCAACAAAATAAGCAACCCCATATCACTGCAGAAATCCATTTCAATGTCAAAGTAACAAAGTTCTACATTGCTGTCACATGCAACTGTTTCTCTTTGCTAGGCTGTATCCAAGAACAACTAAAGGCTTCAAAGTGAGTTTAATGTATCAATGCCTGGAATTTCAACTCCATTTAGTTCTATTACCTGGGAAATGAAATTAAATAACCCTTACTGGAAATACTGCAAAAAAGAATAGACAAAAAAAATTGTAGCCTTCCTACATAAATTAATGAGGCAATATCAGGGATTATAATGGCGCCAGTATGTACATGGGTTGTCTGGTAATGAAGATATTTTAAAAGACCAAAGTTCTAGTGGAAAAGTATTTTTTTTCCAATAGAATTACTGAGGTAAATATTTAGCTTTTCTCCTGAATAATTAACACACTTTTGGTAAATATTTAAAATGACTCTAAAGTTCCAAGCAAAAAACATTCGAATTTACAACTAAGTCAAATCCCCCTAAAGCAAAGAAATGCAGGTTGAGCAACATCTTTGTTCTTAATATCCAAGAGCAGTTTAGAAACAGGGAAGCATTCATATCCAAATACTGCTAGCTCTTTGGAAAAGTAAAAAAAGATTACAAGTGGAAAAAAATAGTCCTGAGAAATAAGTCAGGGGCAAGGAAGAACTTCTGCTTGCATAAAAACCATGTGGAAGTTACAACACTGAAACTTTAATGAAACAGACGTCATTTACAAGATAGAGCACAGAACAGAAAAATTATGTAATTTGCTGGTGATCGCTGGAATTTTGGTCTATTTGAACAGAATTCTCCCTGCATTGTCAGACATTTTGAATGAATTTAAAACCTCAAATCCATTTCAGAGGGCTTGATAGTAACAAATCTGTGTTTCTCTCTCAAGTCTGCAAGGCAATAGCAACACTGTGGAATAAACCTTCTACTATTTTTATCTAAGAAACTCTGAAGTCTCACCAGGGTAATTATGTTCATGTAACATAACTAAACCAGGCTTTCCTTTGTTGCTAAAACTTAATTAACACTAATGGATCACTTGTGACTAATTTCTGAAGCTTTTCTACGAAACCCTGAAGGGCCTTCTCAAAACATCCCAGCCCAAAGCAGTTACTGCTCCTTCTTTCCACTCAGCTCTCCAGTGCTTTTTCCTTTTGATGAAATTCCTTCTCCCCCTTACAACATGATGCCATATTGCAAAAAAAGCCTAACTATACACAAGAGATGAACAAATTGCAATCTGAACATGAAATCAAGTAATTGCTTCTTGCTTTAAGTATCCTTACCGTAACATTCTGTCTGCTGGAGCTATTTCTCCAAAGGCCACTCCATTATTGTGCTTCCACAGAGAAGCATCAATTTTTCTTCATTTGGGCTACTGCAAACTGTTTCAGTGAGAACCACATCTCCAGCCATTAGCCACTAAGTAGGGGGGTGTGGATCCATTATGCAATGTTCATTTGAGAGCCAGCACTTTTGACTTCAGCCTAACCAATTCAGCCTCACATTTATTCACAGCTTCCAACTCTCCTGCCAGCATTTGTTTTTTCTTCTTAGAGTCCCTGCCCACACTACTTCCCAGCACAGTGTCTACTGCAATAAAAAGTGGTGACAAAAATCTTAAAAATATGCTTTGTTATATTGTGCAAAATGTTAAAAAGAACTATTTCGGCAAACTCATGAAGATTCCACAGAATTCTCTCCAAGTCAGAGAATTAGGGAAAGAGACTCAGGCCTCTATTCAGACACTAAAAACTTAACTTACATATAAATGAAAGTGTAGGAAGTGTGACAAAACTTTTGGCGCAGTAACAGGGAACTTGAGCAGCAGAGTTTGCAGGTAGATCTCCAGTTCCTTCTGTCTTTTCTCCACAAGGCTTTTGGAATTTTTTCCAATTATCTTCTTTGGAGGTAACAGATTTTTATCTATTTTCTTCTCTGAAACAAGCTGAAAGATAAAGACCAGAGCTAATACCTGACATGTGGTCTGAACTTACACAAAAGATGCAATGGAACACATTAAGCGCATGTTGCCTAATGCTGGGAAGATCCAAAAATAAAATTACTTCAGTAAATTTAGCTACTGCCTTCAAAGTATTAGGTATTTTCAGAAAGAACATTTTGTCATGGAATGATCAGGGTGTAATAACAGTGTCTGCTCAAAGAATCACTCTCAGTACACCAGGACAGAATGCAACAAATGTGATAAAACAACAAAATAACCAGTGCATTTCTGAGAAAGTAGAACACTCTTGAATAAAGCAAACTTTTCCTTATTTTTGTTTTTTATCAGCACTGGTTGGTAAATATCCCATGCCACTTTAAGGACATTTTTATCATCCACCGTGATGAGACTTTGGTCACCAAATCAGCTGATCATAAACACCCTTCTTAGCAAAAAGTTCAGTGACTCCAGCCTGAACTCTCCTCTCTGACACAGCTTCCACACAGGACTGAAGTTGTCCTGTCAACCTCCCCCAGTTCAAGGGGGGAGTGTAACAGGGGCAAGTAACAATGTTATCACAAAAAGGACTTAGACTGCAGCTCAGATGGCATCTGGCAGACATGCTCTCTCTTTACTGAAGAAAGAAATTATGTAAAACAGAAATACAAGAACTGCACAAATTTTGTAAGATACCAAGGTCACAGTTTTAACATTCTTACCTTTTCATGCAGGTCATGGAAATCACTGTAACGATGTTTGACTGTCCACTGATGATTGCCAACACTGACCTGAATAATGTACACCTGAAAGGACGAAATTCAAGTAAGGATGCAGCAAAACATTTAAAGAGAAGCTGCCTGTGAGACCTGCTGATTGATGCAGCACTGTAAGGTGGGTATATATTCTGCAAGAATCAGAGCTAAGGAAATGCTAACCCCAGGTCTGAGGGGGCTTTGCTGATGGGGGATGCCTGATCTCACTCACGAGGGTGCTCCACAGCAAGAACAAGCAGATGCCTCAGTGTAAAGCAATGGCTGTTTTTTTTTTTTTTTTTGCAACCCAAAGGTTAATGAGAGAACAAGCAGATGCCTCAGTGTAAAGCAATGGCTTTTTGGGTTTTTTTGCAACCCAAAGGTTAATGACCAAGGGCTCCAAGCCACTTCTTTTTCCAAAAGTTTCTGTAACTGGAGTTGGTTCTCATAGCTACGCACAAGCCTGAGACAGCAGCATCCCTTCTTCCATCTACCAAGTTCCACAATGGGCAGAGGAACTTGGCAAGCAGCGAGCTGTCACTTCAGTTAAGCAGAAATCTGGAGCTTAACCCTTGAGAAAACGGAACAAATCCTTTGGTTGGGTGGATACTATTTTATTCTTTTTGGGGTAAAGCATACAAGACATCTTCCTAAGAGTTACTGTAAAGCAATCCAACGTTGCCTAATACAAAAATAAGTATTTTTAGCCATGCATGTACCAAACAAAGATTTTCATTCTAGGTGACTTTCTGGACCAAACAGTACTGGTTTTGCAGGAAACTCATCCTGCCTTTAGATATGCCAGAAACAAGCCATCCCAAAAACATTTTAAAGGCACAAGCTAAAACACAAGCTGAAAACAAACAAGGCTCTGCAAAACCAGTTCCACAGCTACTTGAATGCAGCAAATTAAATAAACTGTATTATCCAGTCCAACTATACTCTTTGGGGAAAACACCAACATGTAATCAAATCTTGAAAGCATTTAATACAGTTAAGAACTTGCTTACTACCACAGATCACCTAGAGCTGACTCATAGCTGCTATGAGGATGATACACATCTAGTTGCTAAACCCACATGAAAAAACAAAAATCAGTAACAGTTTCAATCTGTTACATAAAGGGCCAGTTTTCACTTACTGCAAGTACAGAGCAGCACAATGTCAAACATTAAATAGAATACCACCTGCATTTCAGACATGAACTGTAGTTCATGCCAGTTTTATTTTTGTAAGCATCTGACACTGGCTCACTGAACAAACCCCAAGCCCCACAGAGAACCAAAGCAAGATGTCTGACTAGAGCACGCAGTGAGTGACACATCAGTGCTGGCATGAGCACTGAAAACACAGAAGAATGCCCACACAGAATTATGGACTCAGTTAAGGCCTGTGCCTGTTTTCCTGTCATGTTGTGTTGGGAAACAGCAGATCAGGATTAATCACTGTGCTGTTGACAAACCAGAACAGAAATAACACCAGCATTCAAAAGCACCTCATAACCCCGAAGAAAGCAAGGAGAAACTCCAAGAAACAAAACTTAGAAGTAAAGACGTACTACATTTATAAGCCATAATAAAAATATCACTTCTTTTGGAAAGCTGACTGTGCTAAACTATGGCAGAGCAAGCAGCACATCTAAATGCAATGCACGCTGAGTACACAAAGCATGAAACCAACGATTAGACACTGGAAACTCAGTAACTTCACATGTCCCAACTGACAACTCACCAGGTGAGCAACCTCACCCTCCTCCCTGTATAAAACACAGAGAAAATTTGTAATAAAGGTTTAATATCCTTTTGCTGAAATGGCAAGCACTGACCACATCTGGAAACACAGCACTTAGTGAAATGGACAGTCTGGTTGGGAAAGTACCTGTTAAAGTGAGTGTTGCATGCACTGATACAATTCCTTAAGTCTTTAAAAAGCTGTAGCATTTCCCATGGAGAAGGCAGCCAGAGCAGGCAGTACACATCCACCCCCCAAACAGCATCAGCCTGCAGAGACAGCACCTGACTTCACATCAATCCACAAGCTGCCATTATCTTGAAGAATAAATATATAAATTCAATATGCTGATGTGCATATTAAGACTTGTCTTAATATAGAAATAAATCATTTTAAAGCAAAAAAAATCCCCTTAGATATTTCACTGCTTTAGGAGCTTCATCACCAAGAAATTTTGAGTGCACTAATATGACAAGGCTGACAGCTGAAGTTAAGGTTCTCCAAGGGCTGCCTGTCACACCAAGGGCTAAAGGAATACACAGACAGATGATGACATCCTCACTCTGCACTTTCTTGCAGACATAAATAAATACACCATGTGAAATCCCCACCCATCCTTAGAAGTGCCACAAACTGCACTTCTGTTGAGTTAAACATAAAGCCCTTTATGTTCATAGGATTTCCTTCTCCACCTGTCTCTACCAAACCTTTCTGTATAAAAAGTTTTGTGATCTTTCTACAAATCAGTTCTTTTAGGTACATTCTACTTTGTAAAGTGTTTGACATATTTGCAATGCTATATATTTTGTTTTCTAGCAAGCCTCTACAAGTTCTTTGCAGTTAAACATCACCAAACAGCATCCCTTCATCTTCTTAAATACTGAGGGCTGAAAGACCTACTAAACATTTTAAAAGCAGACATTAAATGAACAACAGTGATTCCAGACTGCTTTTTGTTCACTTCCTATACACAGTACAAAAACCTGCCTACCTTGCTTTACATGGAGAACTGGCATTTCTACATTGTGTCTCATTCCACTGCACATGCTTCAGTACAATAAAAAGCCCAAATAACAACCCAGCACTTAAATGACAGAGCTCTCCACAGGAAGCCTGGGACACAGGTGTGACTACAGCCAGTAGGTCCCAAATTCCAGAGCAGTGATGCAGCCACATCTCCTCCTGCTGCCTCATCATGTAGTCAGTTTACACCCAGTCAAGGAAGCAACAGTATTTCCTTAAATATCAAAGTTAGTATTTATGTTAAAAACAGCTGCAAAAACCAGGAAAAGCAGGAAGGCAATTTTAGGCCAAACAAATGCATAGCAGGAAACAAACGAAGCACTGACAGCCTTGAGGCCTTCTACTTAAAACCAGTCTTCAGTCAGCATCAGCTGGACCAGCAGACCCAGGAGAAACCCTGCAGAAATGCTCACACCTTACTAACTCACAGAAAACACATCAACCAGTGCAGTATTTTTTTCCTGATCGATTCACCCATACCTTGCCTTTCATGCTACAAGAATCAAGTTTTTGAAAGCACCTTCAGCATTATACAGAACTGTGGGGCTCCCTGATATATTCCACAGGATCTGATACCACAACTGTCAAACACATGTCATGACAGTCCCCTTCTATGGACACTCAGCTCTGAAATACAGAGTGCTACAGGAAGCTCATATGCCACAAGAAAAACCAACTCTTTTAAAAACAAAGAGTAAATAGGATCACTGCCACCTGACCACATGGTAATGGAAAGATGCAGGTTCCTACAGCTGCATTTCCTTTCTTACCTATACCAAATTTGACTGACTTTACCACCATTTAACAATCTCTGTCCTGGTGCAGGTCTTTATCATGTCCTTAGGCACCACTCAACTAATTATGAACACTAAACTATGCTATTTTTTTTTTCAAAAACTTTTCAGTCTGTGACAAATTTTGCAAAATTTCTGCTTTCATTTAAAGATTTATTCCCTCATTTCTAATGGCTTGGGCCTGTCTCATAAAACCTTTTTTTTTTTTTTCAAAAACTTTGTGACAAATTTTGTAAAATTTCTGCTTTCATTTAAAGATCTATTCCCACATTTCTAATGGCTTGGGCCTGTCTCATAAAAGCTGACAAGCAGCCTTGGAGTCCTGCTAACAGCTTCAGGAGGTTTACACACAGGCAAGCTTAGTGCAAACATGCCTTCAAAAATGCAGCAAGACAAAGCAGGACCAAATGCTGGTAAATCCTGTCTTTCACACACTGTACTTTTAAAGCTCCCAAGAAGAATGGCATTAAAGTAGAATGGTACTTCCATAACCACTAAAGAAAGAAATCTGGTCTTGAAAAAATAAACTTCCTTGGGCTTAGCTGCAGCAGCTTAAAATGTTATCCTCAACCATCAGCTGATGAGATGAACACCACCTGCAGAGTTACACACCTGAACTCCAGCCCAATCCAGAGCATTAATGGTGTTACCCAAGGGTGTTACCACAGCACTTGTTTGCAGGCTGAAGCAGCAAAGGAGCTCCTTTCACCTCCTGCACCATAACTTCCAGAGGGCTAAGGGGGAAGATGACACTGGCATTTTGTGAACTGAATGCACTTGATTTTCTCATTTACTGGTATTGCATAATACTGATGGAAATTCTCAACACCAGCACTGCTGAGTCTTGGTTCACACCTGGCATGGAAGTTTCCAGTCCCCCAGCCACAGGTCTCACTGTGCCTCTCAGCTGACTGAGGGTTGAACCACATCCTAACACAGCCCCAGTAACACCTCAACAGCAGTGGTCCCAATTCTGAGAGTACACATCATGCAACTAAGAGAATGAGCTCAGGCACTTCTCAAAAAGTCATTTCAAGCTTGCAGTCAACTCCTTCACCAAATGCTCCACACATTTTTGTCTGTAAATATGGCAATTCACCACCTGAAAGTCATTTCCACAATCATGTTCCAATAGTCATCACCTGGGAAGGAGTTAGGCTCTTCATGTGCCACACCTGTGCAAAGCTCTGTCCTATTAACAACTCAGAAACCTCTCTCCTGTTGCTCTGTTTTCCCTGGATACATTTACAGAGGCACAAGCATGAGGTATTGTATCCATCACACAACTTTCCAAATACTCTCTTTCTAAACCATTGCTCCTCTTTCCTTTTTCTTTCGCACAGCAGGAAGCCTGTCATTCGTGAGCATTCTACCGAAAAAAAGGTCTTTCAAATCACACTAAAATAAGGCAGAAGGAGAAAACATTTTTAGTTATATAACTAAAGGGTGGTGTGCTCGAGGCATTTTCTGTCTGCAATTATACTGAGGTTTGCTTTAGGATGAGCTTCTTCCTGAAAAACAGACCAATTAACTCTTGGTAGAATGCGACCAGATGAAAAACAAGTTATATATCAAAAGCTTCATTCCTTCCCCAAATTAAAACACTGCTGGCAATTTTATTTTTTTTTTTGGTGGGGTAAAAATAAAACTGTCTCTCCTAAATCATCTGACTGCCTGTGGAAATAAGATCAGAGAGGGTTTTTTATGATACTTCCACGCGGAGGAAAGATTTTCTGCTCTGTTTAGTCCAGCTTTGAAAGCCGTGTTTACTCGATAGCGATCTTCCATAAACATACGCACATACACATAGATATATACGGGCAAGAACACGACACTTGCCCACGGAGCCTCCGCCTCTCCCAAAGGACCGCGGCTACGCGGAGCTCGGGGCCGCCTCTCCCGGCGGAGCCCCGCTCCCACGCGGCTCCTTTCCCCGAAGCCCCTCGGAAACTTGTGCCAAATGTCTCGCTCCGTCCTCAGCGTGGGCACGGCTCCGGCCGGGCACAGGTGCCGGAGGCAGCCCGGCCCCGAGCCCGGCCTCCCCCGCGCCCCCGGCACCGCTGAGGCGGCGGGCGCGCTGCCCCGATCCCCGCACGTCCCGCACGGCCTCCCCGCTGCGCACCGTGTACGTCTCCACCAGCTCAGAGCCCAGGACTCGGGCCTCCCGCGGGGGCTCCTCGCCGTCCTCGCCTCCCGCCGCCGCCTCCATGTCTCCGGGAGAAGCGCCGGGGCGCAGCCGCTCAGGCCGTCACGGCTCCCCCGCGGCCGCCGCCGCCGCCCGCACCCGCCGTCCGCCCGGCCCGCACAGCCGCCGCCGCCATCTTGGCTCGACCCCCTCAGGGCGCGGCGCGCTCCGCCCGAGCCCCTTTATGGGCATAGGGGGCGGGGCCCGGAGGGAGGGGGCGGGGCTTGAGAGAAAGGAGGGAGGTGCCCGTTACAGGGGCGGGGCTTGAGGCTGTCGGGGCGGGGCTATGGCTCTCGGAGGCGGGGTCTAGCCCATCCGGACGCGCATGCGTACTAGCTATGCGTGGGGGGCCATCGCAGCAGTGCGGTGCAGTGTGATCCAATGGAATGGAAGTCAGTCCAACGCAGTCCAATGGAATAGACTCCAATCCAATGGAATGGAATCCAGTGCAATGGAATCCAATGGAATAGAATCCAATCCAATGGAATGGAATCCAGTGCAATGGAATCCAATGGAATAGAATCCAATCCAATGGAATGGAATCCAGTGCAATGGAATCCAATGGAATAGAATCCAATCCAATGGAATGGAATCCAGTGCAATGGAATCCAATGGAATAGAATCCAGTCCAGTCCAACTCAATCCAATGGAACAGAATCCAGTCCAATGGAATGCAGTCCAATCCAGTCCAATGCAATCCAGTGGAATAGAATCCAATGCAATGCAATCCAGTGCCATGCAATGGAATAGATTCCAATCCAATACAATCCAATGGAATAGAATCTAATCCAATGGAATCCAGTCCAATGCAATGCAATCCAGTACAATCCAATGAATGGAACCCAACCCAATCCAGGGCAATCCAGGGGATGCAATCCCTGCAGTGCGGAGCTGCCGAGGGCTGGGCCCCCTCCCAGCGCTGTGGCTGTGACACTGTCCCAGCTGCTGGCAGCCCCTGGTGCACATCTGTGGCACCGAGGGCTGCTGGAGGCTTGGACACTGTCACACCGGGCCGAGGTGCCACCTCAGTGGTTCTGTGACTGAGCTGCCTGGTGCCACCCCAAAAACAGAGCTGAGGAGCTGGGCTGATTCACTCAGGAACGAGCCCAGAGTGAACTCGGGGTGTTGTTTGCAGTGATTTACTGACAGCTTGGACTTTACTGTCACTGTCCCACTGAGCATGGGGAAGTGTTTCAAGCCTGTACACACTAAAGGATCTTGCCAGGAATTTGTAACAGAAGTGGAGAATCTAAAAGATGGCAAGCAAACCCTTCTCAGCCTTTTCCCCTGAACCTGAGTTGCCCTGAGGGGAAGTCATACTATGGCAACCTTTCTGACAGGCTCAGTGTGCACCCCAGGAAAAGAAAATTGCAGGAGAGAGGATATAATTAGTTTCTTTAGGAGTATCTGAGTGTATTAAAATTGAGAGGTTATCTAGAAAGATTATGTTTTGGCAGAGGGATCCATCAAGCATCCATCAAGGCTTTGAAATATACTCTGTGCTACATTACACACAGAAGGATTATGTTTTGGACTGTCAAATAAAGGAGATTTTGTTTAAAAGTACCTTCCAGCAAAATGAAAGCAACATCTGTCTGCCCTTCCTTATGCTACCTAAGAGAGGATGCAATTAGCTCAGTTTGGTGTCATGAATTACAGCAGAAGAGCAAATTCCCTGGCTGGATGTGTGGAGCTGCAGGGACAATGCTGGTGTGTCTCAGATGCCACCAGGGCTGCAGTGGCAGATAATCAAACACACCTCTGCAAACAGAAATGGGAAAACCCATTTTGGGATTTTTTTTTCCACTGAAAAATGTTTTTCCTTGGTCAGGGTGTAGCCAAAGGATGATGTGTACAAGGACAAAACACAGAGAGCACAGGCAGCCCAACAGGGATTTTCTGTTGCTGTCCCAGCATCGGAACTGCACTGAGCTCAGCCTCTTCATGAGATAATAAGTGGGTTTGGAGAGCAACTTTAATTAAGCTTCCTCTGAATGTCCCATCTCCTTAATTAAATAAAAATTTGCAGCCCTGGCGCGGCTGTCAGGTTTGATCAGTGCCTGTCTCCTCCTCCTAAAGCAGCTCCTGCCTGCAGGCACAGCTCATGGCTGTGGCTCATGCTGTGACAGCCCTGTCCTGGCTCACAAAGAGGAGCAATGTGCCTGGGGAGGGGGGAAAATGGGGGCTCCTTCAGTTAAAATATTCTGAGTAGGCTTTAGGGAGCAGTAAATTAAAGAATTTTGCTGTTGCTGGGTCTGGGCTCTCTCTCAGGGCCAGGTGCCCAAGGAGGGAAGGGGGATGCTGGAGCATTTGCTGCAGTTTGGAGCCATGACACAGCCAAAGGAGCCCTGCAAACATCCCTAATCTCAAATACAATCACAGCTTAGTTGTGCTTCTGCCTTTTATTTCCTTGCATTTGACGTCACAAATGCCTCAGCTAGCTTTGCAGTGGGTTGCAGCTGCTTGGAAGAGAGAACCTGAAACGAAGCTTTGGAGGAAAAAAGCTCAGTAAAGCTCCCCAGTTGTCCTGGCGGCTCGGAGGGGCTGACAAGTGGGACAGCAGGATGTCAGGATGCAGCTGGAGCTGCCAGGCTGTACCTGACCCCCGTGAGAGCCATGCCTGGGCTGAAGGCACTGGTGCTGGCAGCGCTGCCCGGGCTGTGGAGAGCCACACTCCTCTGTGCCATGGGGCTCACGCGGGAGGCACAGGGAGCAGCAGGAGAGCCTGGCTCTCCCCCAGAACACCCCGTGCCTGCAGTAGCCCCTCCCTGTGCTGTGCATGGCTCTGGGTTTCCCCACCAAACCCCAATTCCCAGTTCTGTTGTATCAAGCAGCTCAGGAGAGCCAGGGGATGCTGGAAGCTTTGTCTCCAGGCAGCCGGCAGGGAGGCAGGGGTTGGCACAGTGCCACTCGCCTGCGCCTCCTTCCCGGGAGGAACATCACCTTCCTCCCGCTGCCAGATGGGATTTCATCCTCTCCTCTGGGCTCAGCTCTGTTTTGTAAGTCTCTGCCTGCAGCAGATGTGCAGCTTTCCCATGCCAGTGTGTAGGGTGGCAGTGGCCCAGATCTCCCCTCTCTAAGCACACAGAGACCCTTCCTCCACATGCCAGCCTGAACTTCACCCCAGCTCTCTCCAGACCTTTTAAAGGCAATGTTGGAGCTGCTCCTCCTGAGCTACATTGACCCTAAATACATCCTGACGCATCCCAGGGCTGTTTTCAGGGTGACTCAGAGCCGTCACTTCCCAGGATGGAGGGACAGGGCCAGGAGTGATTCCTCAGCCCCTGTCCCGGTGCCTGGTAGTGCCAGAGCTGGCACCTGCCACCCTACTCTCTCTGCAGTGACTCCCAAGGCCAGAGAAGCAGCCAGGGGCTGGGGTTTGCCTCGGGGCAGCACTTCTTTGGGAAGGTCTCTCTGGGGTTGGCCAGGAGGTTTTGGGTGGTAGTTGGTTCTGGGGAACAGCAGGTCTCCCATCCCAGCCTGTGCCCTCATCTAAGAACAGGCTCCAATGCCCTTTAACAAAATAACTACTTCCCTCTGCTGCTTTTTCTGACTTTCCTGTGATAAAGGCAACCAAAATATTAAAAACATTCAAATTAGGAAGACTAATTGCTTCAAAAACCAATTCCTTAAATGTGACAATTTTCCTTTTCATTCCATCTGCTACCTCTATGCTGAGCAGAGGCAGGGCTGGGCTGAAGCCTGGGTAAATCAAGGGCAGCAGATGCCCAGAGGACTGCAGTTCCTATCAGCCTCTGCAGTGAGTTAATCCTTCAGGACTCAGAACCTGGGAGGATGTGATGTGGGCATGGCTTTGTGCTCACCTGCATCCCCACTTTGTGCTGACACCACCTGGCTCCCTGGTTAGTGCTGCTTTGGCTTGGGCACTCCATAGGGACTGCAGGTTTTTCCATGCAGCATGAGTCCTCTTAAAGGTGGATTTGTAAAAAAGATGAAAACTAACAGTTGTATTAATTGCATTTTTAGTTTTGCAAACTAATTTTGACATGAGCCAGCTGGAGGTGAGACTTTGCCACCCTGTGGTGCCAGAGCCATCTGTAGCCCCTCTGGACACAAGAGGGAGTCCTGAATCGTTGGAAAGAGAGGTTTGTCTTCCCCTGCTCTGGAGTGAAACACTTCTCACTGCAGTGAGAGAACCGCTCATCACTTGGAGGCCTTTGGTGTGCTTTGCTCTCCACCGTGGCAGGGTAAACCCGTGGTAAATCCACAGGCAATCCAGGAGTGTGGATTTTAGCTGTTTGCAGAGGGGACAGGTCAGCGAGCTGGCTGGATGAGGCGAGCCATGATTTCCCAAAGGACTGGCAATTACCCCTGGAATCAAACCGAGCTGACACCCCCATTTTTGATAGCTGATCCCCACATTTTGCAGCCTTAGTTGAAAACAGGAGACTGGGGCAAAGCTCTCCACACTTCTCTCCGTGGCACCGGGGCCGCACATTCCCCCCGCTCCCTGTCAGCCCGCACACGCATGGATTTGGGGACACACAGCAGAGGGGACGAGGGGCCCTGACACCCCCTGTTCCCACTGCCCCGCGGGACATTCCCTACTGGACAGGGATATTTTGGGACATGTGCCTTTCCTGTAATAACCAATCCTATTTGGCACAGTCCAAACTTTCGAACGCCGCTCCCAGGGGGAACACTGCGGAGGTGGAGGTGACACGATGGCAGGGCTCCAGCCAGGACAGCCGAGAGCCGCAACAGATCAGCAATTTCCGCGGGTCTTGCTGAAAAGCGGTGCCTTGATCCCACAACAAAGTCACGAGGGAAGCTCCAGCTGCCCCGAGCGGGGCCGGGGCTGGGGCTGGGGCCGGCCCCGGACGTGCCAGCGCCGGGCTCGGCCGTGTCCCCGTCCCAAGGCATGCGGGGCAGGCATTCCTGGGGGGCCGGGCTGCCCGGGCTGCTCCAGCCCTATATGAGCCCAGCCCGCGGGCAGCGCCGGCACAGGCACCGCGGCCGCCCTCGCCAGCCATGGATGACATCTACAAGGCAGCGGTGAGTGTGCCCCCGGGGCTGTGGGATGCGGAGCGGGGGCTGAAATGGATCTGAGGATTTTTGTTGTAGGCTCCCCAAAGCTGCGATGGCAATAATTCAGTGGAGAAATGGAAATGAGAAATAATTACAGGGCAGCAGCTTTTAGTCAACATCCTCATCCAGGATACTGACCCTTCCCTCTCCTGGCTCTGGAAGTTTTGCACTCCTCTTACGAGTGGAAAACACTCAACCTGCTATTAAATTATTTACATTGACCCCCTGGTTCTCCACTGTAAAGCAGGAAGATGGCTCCTAGGTGAAGATATAAATCTCAATAAAACCTGCATGGCATAAGAGATGACTCTTGGTTTTAGTCCAGACAAAGCAGAGGAGGATTTCCTAGAAAATAAACATTATTTGTATGGGTTAAACTCACCCTCTTCTTTCTGGTGCTTTACAACTCTGTCATCGCTATGTTCCCCCCACCCCTTTGCTGAGTATTTTTTATGGGGTTTTTAAAAAACCCTTGGTTTTTTCTCAGTTATTTCCAAACCTCCTGCTCTGCTTTGCTGCTCCTGCTCTGTGCTGTGCAGAATCCAGAATGTGAGCTATGCCCTGGGGAACGTGGAGCATCCTTTGGCTATTTTAACTTCCACAGCTGCACACTGCACTCACTGTGCAAACCCAAACTATTTGGTCTGTAATAAGAACTCTGCATTATTCTGTAACGTAGTCAGACAGAGATGTGCTAGCGGAATAAGGATGAAAATAGATTCTGGATTGTGTAGATTGCTATTGCATCCATAACTAGATTTACAGTAAGAGCTTTTTGATGCTTTCCCCCCTCCTTAAATATACAACTGATCAAGTTTGATTTTAAGCAAGAGCACAAAAAAAAAAAAAAAAAAAAAAAAAAAAAAAAAAAAAAAAAAAAAAAAAGCATCATACCAGTCTTAATGTTATGCCAAGGTTTTTAGAGGGAAGGAATATAGTACTTGGTAGCTAACTGAAGGAAAAAAACCTCAATGCTCACACATCCCCTGTCCTTTGGTCAGCCTTGAATCTTGGAAATGGAACCCCTGTAGTGATCCTGATAGTGTGAAAAGGTTCAGGAAAGGCTGGGTCCCCCCACCAACACCTTCAAAATGGAGAAAAATGGAACATGTAAAATCAAAGGAAATCCAGGCCTTTCTAATTAAGATTTTTAATTAAATAAGCCCTCTGTGACTCAAGGCACAGGGACCACATGGCCATTAATTAGGTGAATGGAGGGTTTGAGCCCTGGGCATTAACTCCCAACACCTTTACAGAGGCAAAACAAGTCCAAGCCAGGCACAGCTGAGACAGACAGCTCTTTTGTGGATCTGTTTACCTCAATTTAGACAGAAAACATTTACCTGTGGAAAAAAATTAAGAACTTCAGTTTCCTCTGTCTGACTTCAAACGGAACCATGGGATGGAGAGAGGAGCTGATAAAAGCAAAATACCATTTTGCTTTTGGCATTACCACAACTGCTGCAGTGCTGTGAGCTCAGAGCTTGCCTTCCCACATTGCAGTCAGAAAAACCTGTTCCTGCAATGATATAGAGGAAAAAGAGGAATAAGGCAGGAAACAGCACCCATGTCCAGAGTGAACTACGGACAGCTCAAGATAGATTTCTGTGACACAAATGTCACTCTGTAGCAACAATGCATTTAATTCACATACACCACATCTATCACTTCAGTACTCAAGGAGACTTCAAAAGTGAATAGCTGTACATTTTCTGCATGCTGATAGCATATATTAATGTTACATTTATGCCAAATCCCCTACGTGCAGCCAGAGAACCCAATGGATTTTCATCTTACCCACTCATGCCTAGATAAGGGTGTGCAAACACAAAGCTATTTTGGGAATATTTTTAGGCTCTGTTAAGCGGTGCCTAGAACAGTGCCAGGGACAAGTGTCTAGATAAAGGGCTGCAAGGATAAATACCAAAGCCTGGGAACAATTGGGGAGCTCATCTTTATCTCCAGCACCTCTCTCACTCGGGCTTATAAATAGCGACTGCGCCAGTGGTGTCGTGTTACAGAGCGGGACTGGCTGTGGCCGTCGTGGTGGTGGCTGCTCTTGCTCTGCCCAAAAAATGTCTGCATGGGGGCTGCAGCTGCCTTCAGCAGCACCAGAAACACACTGGGCTTGGGTCTCCTCCAGCAGTGGAGAAAGATCCTGCCACCGTCCTTAGTGCTTTCTGCCAAGTCCTCACCTCGTGGAGCACGGGGGGTGGGATAAAAGGCTCTGCCTGCTCCCACAGGCTCTGTCCTGCTAAGGAAAAATACTTTCTCTGCTTCTTGCTGCAAGCAGGAAGAACCAGCTGGCTTTTGCAAAACCACAGCCCTTTGGGGACAAAAGAATCAGCTTTCACTCAAAGACACCACCCTGGGTTGTGGGGTCCTGCCCCAAACAAGACATGGCAGGGATGGGTGCTGGGGGCCATTGCATGGGGGTGGCAGCAAGGAGACTTTAGTGGGGTCAGACAGGGCAGGCACGGGGCCCTACCTGGCTGGATCTAGAGAGGCTGTGGACCAGCATAGGAAGGAAAAGTTGATGTTTTCATGGATGCTTCCAAAGGGGCAGTTGGACATGGTGGTAAGGGCAGCAAGTTCAGCTAAGCTGTACCTGGAATGAAGCCATAGAGAGAAAGGCACTTAAACAGGTATGGCACAGAGCTGATTGATTCCCCTTTGCTCTCCTTTTTGATTATCTTCATTAATTCATGCTATCTAATAAGCTCCCACTGATAGTCTGTGGGGATTGAATTAGGGCAGAGTTTGGGAACAGTCTGCCAGTCCATGTCAGCTAATGCCTGTTGGCTCCACAGGCCATTCCTTCAGAGAGATTCCCAAAACAGACTGAGGGGAATAATAGCAGCTCCCTTCAGAGCCAGACACCTTTGTAATAACACTGGCTGAGATGGAAGCAGAGCAGTTAAGCCCTGGATAGGGCAGCAGTTTCCTGAATCTAGCCTGAAAAGCAACTACCAGGGATAGTCTTGTGTACCTCTCCCTCCCCAGGGAATCTCAAGCACGTCTCAGCTCTGATCTGGCATTGGCCCACATGTGAGCAGGCATCCTGCAGTGAAACCTGCCACAACAAGAAATTATCCCCAAATGGTTGGCAGAGGCATATTCTTTTCCCAGTGGGTTTCCCCTGCCTGTACAAAGGCTATTTCTGCCATGTATTAGCATCTACTACTCTAGAGAAGTTATGTTTGCTTCAAAGGAGATGTGAATATTTTTTTTAAAGGAAGAATCTCTTAGACTACAAAATCTTGCTGTGTCAAAACCTCTCTGGCTGTACATTCCCTGATCCATGAGGTTGCCTCTTGTGAGGTTTGGTTGACCTTGGCAAAGGCTGTTGAACAAACAACATGTCCTTTCAGCAATTTACGATGCTGACAAAATTAAAATGACTTGGTGTCTGTGTTTTCCTTACAGGTTGAGCAGCTGACAGAAGAGCAAAAAAATGGTAGGTGCACCTTCAACCTGACATCACAGCCTGAATTGGAGCTCCCAGGCAGCAGCCCTGCCTGCTCAGCAAGAATGCTCTGGAAAATGCTTTGGCCAAGGCAGGGCATGACCCAGGGGTTTTGATCCACCAGCATTCCTAGCAAGGCAGTTTCTGTGCTGTGCCTGTGTCCCACGGGGCCGTGCCTGGGCACAGTCAGGGGAGGCTGTGCCTGGGATGAGCCCCTGCCTGCAGGCTCCAGCTCTCCTCTCCTCTCCTCTCCTCTCCTCTCCCTCTCTCTGCAGAGTTCAAGGCTGCCTTTGACATCTTCGTGCTGGGGGCGGAGGATGGCTGCATCAGCACCAAGGAGCTGGGGAAGGTGATGAGGATGCTGGGGCAGAACCCCACCCCTGAGGAGCTGCAGGAGATGATAGATGAGGTGGATGAAGATGGTGAGAAGTTTGGGTTTCTTCCACTCTCCCAAGCACCATCCCCCACATCTGAGGGCACGGGGGCCATCTGTGCAGTGCTGCAGGATCCGTGCTGGGGACAGTCACAGCTGTAGGCTGCAACCTGCTGTGAACTCAAAGGACACTAAACACCCACCAGACCTCAGCATGGTTCCTTTATGGAACTTCCAGGCGAAGAGAAACTATAGAAATCTTTATTTCTGCAGCGATCAGACTGCTTGAACTGATTTTGGGGGTACGGTGAAATTGTACAGATCCTTTTAAAAAACAAAATATAGGCTGAATGTAGGAACTGCCATTTTAGAAATGTCACTTAGAGGATTCAATCAGGAAAGTCTTTCACTGCTCAAGTGTACACACCCCCACATAACTAACTGTCAATACTGATTAAATCAGTGTACTGATGATCACACATAACAAAATCCACTGTGGGCATTTGGGCAGAAATACCACACAAAGTAGCTGGAAAATAAAGAAGCAGTTAAAAATCAGGCAAAAAAGGAAAGCATCTGAGTCACTGAAAACAACACTGCTATAGTGCAGGTGCAAAACCACACTGCATGAATACCTGCCTCTGGAGCTTTCAATATTAACACCTAAATGAGATGGACAGGTATCTCCATAGCAGGAATTTCCATCCTTTGGTGCTTCTAGAAGGACTTTTGCCAACGCAAAATGACTGTGAAAGGTAAAAATTCACTTACAAGGTCAGAGAAGGGCCTCAGTCAGTTTTCCCAGCATCCTGAGAGCTGACTCTTGCTGCAGGGCTGCTCTCCTGAGTTTTGTCCCTTGGTTGCTGAAGGGAAGGGTGATCCCTCATTGGCATTGCCAATGTCCATCCCCTGTAGCTCCAGTTGATGGCTCCAGCTGGGCTCCCCTTTCCTGCATTCCTCAAGCCCAGTATGAGAAAAGACTGAGACATCAGACCTTGTACATTCTTCCAGTTTGACTTGTAGAGACACTGTCTGATGGCAGTCTTGGTTACAATAACGGGTTTAACACCACCACTTAAGGTTTTTGGGTTCTGAATTCATGTGGCTGTGCAGGGAAGCTGGGTGGAGCTGCTCATGGAGAAGTGTGGAGCTCAGTCAGGGTCCCAGTGCTGACCAGCTGGCCCCAGAATGCCCATTCTTCCCTCAGGCAGTGGCACTGTGGACTTCGATGAGTTCCTGGTTATGATGGTCCGGTGTATGAAAGATGACAGCAAAGGAAAAACCGAAGAGGAGCTCTCAGACCTCTTCAGGATGTTTGATAAGTAAGAGCCATGAGCACAGCGAGGTGGGGTGGTGGGAGGGGTGCAGCCAGCCTGGCCCCCCTCCCCTGCAGTTCTGTCTGCTCCTGAGCTCTTTTGTCCTGGCACAGAAATGCTGATGGCTACATCGACCTCGAGGAGCTGAAGATCATGCTGCAGGCAACAGGAGAGACCATCACTGAGGATGACATAGAGGAACTGATGAAAGATGGGGATAAAAACAACGATGGCAGGATTGACTATGATGGTAGGACTTCCTTGCATGTGGTTTGGTCACAAGCTCTTGGTCATGCCCCTGGGCAGCTCCCTTGGTCTTGGCTGCTTTCTTGGATGAGCTCATGCAGGCAGTGCTGGGCAATACATCTGACAGGAGCGTGTGTGCACAGGGATGGGGGGTTCTTACTCCTGTGAAATGGGAGCAAGGCCCTGGGGCTGCCTCACCTGTTCCCTTGCTGCACTGAAGCACTGCCGCTTTTCACCAGTCCCCTCCTGCCCCCTTAACACCAGCACCATTTCTGAGGGGCTGCATCTTTGAACGTGGTGCTGACAAAATTATATCCAGGCCGTGTGGTGGCAGCTGAGGGTGACGCTGGGCTCCAGTGACATTTCCAGCAGGAGTCACAAGGAGTCCTCGCCACAGTCAGAGAAGCAGTAGCCATCCCCCCCTCGGCCTCTCGCATATCGTCAGGGTGGAAAGGGAGACAGGGCTGGGAAAAGCTGCCAAGAGCACACTTGGCAGCTGTGAGGGCACTTCAGTCTCACCTCACACCTCTTGTCTCCAATGTCTTCCCCTTGGCAGAGTTCCTGGAGTTTATGAAGGGGGTTGAATAAATCTGAGGCCAGATGGACAGCTTGAATCTCCTAAACCCTCCAGCCCTGCATCTCGTCTCCTTGACTAAGTCCCCTGGCTACCAGCATGAAGACTGAGTGCTGAGAAGGGTGGCCAGGGGGAAATAAAACCTGTTAATACCCAGTGCCTCAGCTGGTCATTCCTTGGAGGTTCAGTGACAGCTTCACCCCCGTTGTGTGCTCATGATTAATGAAACCACTGTCGGGGGCTACTTCTGGCAAGGTGACATCACGGCTGGAGCTTCAAGCCTCCAAGAGGTGTTCTGCTGCCAGCCCAATGGCAAAGTCCATCCAACAGGGCCATGGGGGCTCAGCAGGGAGCTGCCATGTTCTATCTCCTCACCCCGCCACGGAGAGCAGGCTTGGGAGCTGGCACTGGTGCCTGCTGGTTTAACTGGAGCATTGGCAGCATTTTAGCAATGAAATATGAATTAAAACCCCCTTCAGCCATCACTGAAATCCATGTGCCAGGGACAGTCCCTCCCCTCCCTACTCTCACCCTGGCTATCCTGAGGGTACACCCCTCCTCCTCCCTGCCAGCCTGATTGGCACCCTGTAATGCCCAAAGAAGACCTCAGTTTGCTTTGGAAACATGCATAAAAGCCATTCCTGAGCTGGACTGGATGCTCCTTCCTGTCCCTCTCAGCCTGGTGGGAGGCAGGTGCTGGCCCTTCATAGTCCTCCTGCAGCCCTGGGTGGGAGCCTACTACAAAAAAATGAGACACCCAATTTTCCCTGGCAAATCACATCGATTTGGGCCACTGGGAAATGCACAAGCCCACTGCGGGTCTCAGCTCCCAGGCACAGGGTGACAGCAGGGCCAAGGAGCAGCGCTGTCCCCAGCACCGTCTCCTCCCGTCCCAAGGAAGCGCAGCATTCCTGTGGCATTAGCAGCTCTCCCTGCACATAGCTGCCTCCTCCCATCGAATGACAGCCCCAGCACAGCTCACACATTGCAGTCGTGTTGCTAAAGTCAATCGTTTACCCAAGCAAAACAAACATTGGCAGGGCAAGCACGGGGCTGAGTTGGTGCAAGCCCCGGCGATGCTGCCCTCAGCCCTGCAGGGCCACGCTGCTGGGCCAGTGTCCCAGCTCTGCAGGTTGTCCTTCTGCCTTTCCTCCACAAAGCAGATTTTTTTTCCCCCCCACTTCTGTGGAAATAACACCCTAAAGCAGCTGTGACACAATCTCATTTATAGTAATGATGAAATATTGCAGTTCAGGGAAAACAGGGATGAGAGAGGCGGTTGATAGTTTGCAGGGACATGGCTGTGTCTTTCCTCTGGACAAGCAGCACTAAATATTTTGCTCAACCAAGGCTTATAACAACAGAAAAACTAAGAAAATGAACCTGTCAGCTAGAAATCTAGGGTATTTTGGAAACAGCTCTAATGCAAACATCTGTTTGACCCACTCAAAGGTCTCTCCCCAAGGGTTCCAAGCCCTTGATGCCACAGCTACTGCAGATTCAGCAGGGCTACAGGTGCACCAGAAGGCAATGGAAATATGGGTCTAAGAACCCTGTGACAGGAAATGCTCCCAGGTGTTAAGAGATTATGTTTCCAACTAATCTCTAGCCTACAGATTAAAAAGAAACATTTTCCACCTCCACAGTGTAGCAGGAGTAGTTGTTTCCCACCTGTGAAGACATAGCGTGTCCTCATGCTTTACCCCAGGCCTGGGAACCTCCAGAGGTGCAAATAGCTGGGGTTCAGCCAGGAGCTGAGGTGATGCCAGCTGTCCCCACACCCACGGCCACCCCACACCTGCAGTCACACCACATCAGGCATCACTGACAGCCCCTTATCCTCCTTATCCTCCTCTGTCCTGGCCAAATCCCAGCATCCAAAAAAGACTTCTCCAAGATATTCTCTACTGCTTACTGATAGGCTTTGGCTCCCTGGAGGGTGAACAAGAGAGAAAATAAGGTTAACCCCTTCCCTTCAGTCAGCCTGGTGGCCTGGGCTATGCTGTGTCCCAGGGAAAAGGATGGCTGGGAAGAGCCACCTGGCCCTGTGTCTTGGCTCTTCCCCCTTGGCTCAATGGCACTGGCAGCAGAAAGCAACAGCCTTACCTGCTGCCCACCCTTTTCCAAGAGTAAAGCAGGGAAAGTGGTGGCTGGAGAGAGAAGACAAAGGTCTTGCAGCAGCCAAAACTTGTCACTAGAAAAGCAGATATATTGGGACTATTTAGGCTTTTCCCATCCATAGAACAAGAGGTTGGGAAGCCAGGAAAACTGCTGCCAGGCTGGCCTGCCTCAACACACTGCCTATCCTCCCAGTCAGACAGCAAATGCTGCAGGGTGAGGAGCTGTGGGTGGATTTCACTGTTGGCTAAAACACAGGAACAACTGCACAAGGAATGTAACACAACATGACAGGCCAGTGAGTGGGTGAGCAGGCTGAAAAAACAGTCCCCCCTGGAGGAGCAGCCTGGCTGAGCCCCCACACGGGATGTGCTAACAATGAATGAAAACCACCCTGAGGAATCCACGGATCTATGCAACTCCAAACCAGTTCGCAGTTTTTAGTGCACGTGTAGTGAACCTCTGGTGCCCAAAAGCATTTCAGGAATGTGACACAAGTGCACATTGTCTGGGGAAGAAAAACCAATTATTTTTTTTCTTTTTAATGAGGCAAAAAAAGTAATTTACCAGTGTCTAAACCAGCCCCTAGATCCATGTGCTCTTACCTCCCCAGCAGGCAGGTGACAGCAGCCCATGCCACCAGACACTGCCACAGCTCTCAGGCCATTTATCTGCTTGCCTTTGCTGTAGATTTAAACTCCTGCCCTGGTATGCAGCTTTATCAGCATATCTGAGGCCTCTCCTCAGCCCTCAATAAAACTTTGCTGTGTGAACCAAGTGACTGCAGGAAGTTCAGATGAAATTTTGTACTCACTGCCCTAATAAAACCTCTACCTAAATCTGCCAGCAGGGCAGTGTCAGTGTAACGTGAGCTAAGGTACATCAGATAAACACTTCACCAAGCCAAAGCCCCTGTGGTGTACAAACACCTGCAACAGCCTTGGAACCTGGGCAAAGCAGAACTCATGTTCTGTTGCAGCCTCTTTTTGACCACAGTATTGAAAGGCATTAAAGGGGGACACAGTTACATGTGTCCAGCCCTACTTTTTATCGCCACTGTGAACATCAATGTCCCCAGTAAAGACCTTGCCCCATCAGAGCATTTTGCAGGGCTTTGATTCCCCCCTCCCTGTTCTGTGCTCTTGGCTTTCAGAGCAATGGCTCACCTTTGCCAAATGAGATGATTTGGTATTTGGTTACACGCCCTTTGCCTTTTTTCTTTTTTAAGTCAAAGCAGAGAAAGGAGCCAAATTGGAACTTGATATTGAGTCCTCTTAATTGCAAAGGGGAGAAATAATCTGCAGCAAGTATGACGTAGAGCAGCAGCAAGCAGGAGATGTATAAGCTGATGTACGGCAGTTGTTAAGCACTGAGATGCTTTTGAGCTCTTTGTCTTCCTGCAGGATACCAAACACTTCATCATGAGAGTTTTGCAGTTTTGAAATATCAAAGATGAGAGAGCTCTGTGTAGTAGGAATAGTTTCAAGTGGGCCACAGCTGCTGGTCCCCCACTCCTGAGCTCTGTATACGTAATGCCCCCAAAAAGGATCTCCAGCCTCACTTCACCAACAGAACTCACATGATTTCACAAGGCCAGAGAAAGAGGATGGAGACCCACCCGGAGGCAGAGTCAGCACAAACTCCCCTCCACAGCTTCCCCTTCAGGGCTGGGACAACCGTACAAAGAGGAAAGCTGCGAACACAGGTGTCACAGGGTTAGCAGATGCAGTAGGTGGTCACTGATGTCACTGCAGGCAGTGTCCTGCAGAACCACCATGTGTGCAGGGAGCACACAACAAACCTGACACCTGTGGAAGCTCACAAAATTCCTGTCTCTTGCTACACAATGATGCCTGGATTAAGGTTACGTTCCTCTGGGCTGCATTTTGTCACGCAGCCGCTATTTTGGTCAGAAAGTCAGCAAGGCCTTATTTGGGAAGCTGTCCCACTGAAGGGCAGCATGAAGGGCAGCGAGATGAAAAGGCTGCTTCTGAAGGCAGGCCTGGGGGAGCTGCCTGGAGCCACAGGAAGCCCAAATCTTGCCCTCTGCTTCTCCTTAACATTCCAACATCCTCTTCTCAGCCTGAGCCTTGCCTCTCTCTTCCCTCAGACTGCATCTTGTGGGTGAGCTACTCTCACAACACAAGCACTCTGGGGAAGACATCAAAGGGGTTGAGGTGAAATCTCCCTTCTTACCTTTTTCTTATGGAGAAGTTTTATTGCTAGAGATTTAAAATGCAGAACTTACACTGGGTAGAAAATCTGCAGACACACAGGTAAAGGTGTAGACTGACAAACACCAAGTGCTCTGCTCAGAGGTTTTTTCCTTTCACTCTTTTAACACACATCTACACCAGAATGACCACACTGACCCTCGCTGGACCAGCCACTCCCATCTCCTTCCATACCAGCAACAACTCCACGCTGTGTGCCTTAATCATCTAGCAAGCTGTGGAGTGAACCTTCCCAATGAACTGTCATGCTGTTGCTTAATATTAAATCTGGTTTTTACTGGTACCTTTGCTGGTGATCCTTTAAGTTCCTCAAACACTTGTTTGTAACAGGTTGACAAAACCAACCTCCACAAAAGCCCAGGAGATGCACACAGCAGGAATCAAACAGCTGAGAGCTACAGACATCCCTGACTTTACAATTCCCTTGACTTGCGAGTTTCAAATTAGTACATTTCTGTATATTGCTTTGTTTAGGGATGGGTGGGTTTTCCTAATCAGTCAAAACCAATTAAAAAGTGGGAACTGGGAAAAGATTTTTGAATTTAAGCTGGAAAGAGTTCAAAGTAACACAGATAATTTTGGTAATTGGCTAAACTATTCAAAAAAACAAACTACATGAATTGGATGTTCCAGTTAAAATTGTTTTTCATCCCACAAGTGTTTTTCTGCTCTACAGTCAGGTCTGTGCAAACTTCCAGCCCTGGCGTGCTCTGCTGATTTACCCCACCGGGTGGACAAGCGCCGGAACTGCAATTTCAGAGCAGCCGGCTGCATTCCAACAGGCGCCTCACACCAGGAGTGGAAAGCACGGCAAGTCAGCTTCGGGGGGGCCCTGGAGAGTGAAGCCTTCTCCTGGATGCACAAAACAGCCGGAGCAAAACCCGGCCTCAGCTCCTCCCGGGATTTTGCATGTTATTCCCCTCATCTCCCCAAGCCAGCATATTTCATTAGACAGTGCTTTTGTTACTGGAGTGAAATACATTCCCTAAAATTAGTCACTATTAAAAATGTGCATTTTGTGTATTCCTAAACCCTTACACATTCCCATGGGTAGCTCCATTAATGCTTCAATATCTACAAGTATCTCAGGCTACAACACACACCAACTCCAGCACAAACTCCTGTGGTCCTCAGCACCACAGCCAGCACTCCTTCCCCTCCTATTTCCCTGGATTCCCACAGCTGCAGGGAACCACACAGCAACGCAGCAGACACGTAACAGCCCTTAGGAATGTCACCCTGCTGTAACAGCACCAGGAATTATCACTGAAGTCATGGTACCTGAGAAAGAAAATGTCACCCCAGTTTTCAAAAGCACAAGGAGGGATCCAGGAGGGAACTACAAGCCAGTCAGGCTCCCCTGGATCACTACTCACAGGCTTGATGCACAGCTGGCAGCTAAAACACAACTCAAACAAGGCCTCTGGAGGGCTCTCCTCAAATTCAGGAGGTGAAGGCTTTGTTACATACAATTTTATTTTAAAAAAATGCTGTAACACACATGCCAGTAAGAAAACTGGGTCCTCTTGTTAAAGCACATCAGTCCTTTTTCTGCTGAGCAGCCTGCTGAGCTGCCTGCTTGGCATTGTTGGCCTGCATCTTCTTCAGCCCCTTCTTGTTGTGTTTCTTTGCAAATCTCATGTTCCTCAGAAACTTGGGATCAACCTATAAAAATAAAGGAAAAATAAGCCATGTTGCAGAAGAAGACATCTACAAAAACATTTACAGCTCCATATTGTTCCAATTACTCCCAAATGCAGACTGTGACTAGTTCAGACTTATTTTCTGATTTTTCAGTAAAATTATTTTAGTCATCTGCAACCAGGCTTTAACAGCTGTTTTCCTTAACCATCATAAACAAACAAAAAATCCCAAACCCCAACAATAACCATAAAGAATAGGATTTACTGTTTTCACTTTCTAGTGTGGAAAAAGGTCTTGCTGTACCATTTGGATAATCTCAGAAAAAGCAATATGCTGTCACTTTCATGCGTTTTGCCTAGAAATGCTAATTCCTCTTATATTTTAAAAATTTCCTGTAAGTGAAATTATCTGGATTAGTATAGACAGCAAAACATTACTGAATGTAATGAGAGCAGAGGACGAGGAGAGGAGGAGACCCAGCAGGACTCAAAAGGGAAAGGAACCATTTTACTGGCAAGTGTTTTACTGGAGACATCACCCAGTGACAGCCACCAGAACAGGACAAGGACAAAACTGGCCACTGACTGAAATTCAGTTTCACAGACATACAAGAGCAGATTTCATGTGGGTTAGAAATATCCCAGCTGTATGTCAGGAAAGTAAAAGAACTGAACCCCACATTGGTTCTGAGCCTCTGGAACACAGGCCTCTGTCTGCAAAAAATGTGTCAGTCAGAATAACACAAATTCTGGTTTTGTTGTTTTTTGGTTTTTTTTTTCACAGTTAAGCCTCAGTGGCTCATCAACCTGGGAATACCAGCAGAAATACTCACCCCTTTGAGAGATTCATATCTATGGGTTTTGGGCTTCTTGATGCCATTTCTGTGCCACTTACGGGCTACGTGAGAAACAAGACAATTACTGAAATTCCAGTTTCTGCTATTATTTAGCAGCTGCATTAGTTTCTTTTTAAAGTGTACCTGACTATCAAAATTATCTGGAACAGACAATTTTCAGACCCTTCCTATCCAAACTAGAGTTCAATTAAAAACACATCTCTGTGCTCATCCCTTTGCATGGGCTTCCAATCCAAAGATTTTGAGCAGCTCATTAACTAATGAACCCTGACAGCACCAGCAGCAGAGTCAAAGGCCTCACTCACTAATAAATGGAAGCCCTTGTGGTCAGTGTCAGAGGGCACCTCACTCACTGTGCAGGACCAAGCAGAGCCTACCCGTGACCTCTGCTAATCACAGCACTGATGAAAGACCCCAGACATGAACTATTCCATCACTGTGGCCATCTCTGGATTGCACAGGATCCCAGGGAGGAAGCTTGTCAGGAACACCACACAACGACAGGATGGCTTGGGCTGGAAATAACTTTGAAGACCATCCTGTTCCACCCCCTGCCAAGAGCAAGGACCTCTGTCACCAGACCAGGCTGCTCCAAGCCCCATCCAACCTGCCCTTGGACACTTCCAGGAATGGAGCAGCCACAGTCTCTCTGGGCAACTTGTGCCATCCTCACAGAGAAGCATTTCTTCCTAATATCCAATCTAAGCCTGCTCTGCCAGCGTGAAGCCATTCCCCTGTGTCCTGCCACTGCCTGCTCTTGTGAAAGGTCCCTCTGCCTGCTCGGCTGGCAGTGACCACCATGGAATCACTCAGGTTGGAAAAGGCCTCCGAGACCTTGGAGCCCATCACCACCCGGCCAGATCAGGGCAACGGGCCACGTTCAGCCTTGCCCTGAACACCTCCAGGTACGGTGACACCACCACCCCTCCCGGCAGCCCATTCCAACGCCCAAGCACCCTCCCTGGGAAGAAATTCTTCCTAAAGCCCAACCCAAACCTCCCCTGGCACAGCTTGAGCCTGCATCCTGTCATCCCACTGCTGGTTACCTGGGATAACAGGCCGACCCCAGTTTTCCAAGGTAAAAGCTCCTCTTTTGTTACCTACGTATTAATTCTACGTTGAGCCCAAACAAGCCCCGACTCTCATCACACTCCTTCAAACCCCCATTCCATCTCCGCGCAGCACCGCCTCATCTCGCCACAAACCCCCGGGCAGGCCGTGCTGCCACCACCGCAGCTGGAGCGGCCCCAGCGCGGCTACCCCCGCCGGGATCCCCGCCCCGCTCACACTGGTTGTGCGTGGTGTGGTTCTTGGACTTGGCCATGGTCGCACCTGCGGGAGAAACACACACGGCTCAGCCGGGCCGGGCTGCCGAGGGGCGCCCGGCTCCCGCAGAGAGCGCGCCCGGCCCCGAGCCCCGGCTATGGCCCCGCTCCGCCAGCCCCGAGCCAGCCCCTCAGCCCGACCCGCGGATGGTGTCGGATGAACGCGGATGGCGCCGGATGGTGCCGGGGCCGCCCTCACCGGAGCCGCGCTCGCCGCCGCCGCCGGACCGGAAGAGAGGGAGCACCGCGGGGGCTGCCGGGAATCAGGGCCGGGCCGGGCCGGGCCGGAACCCCGTGTCCTGTAGTTCCGCCCGGCAGTTTCCCCGTTGCTTTCCCGCACCGCTGCTCTTTGCCCGCACCGCCCCGGCTCTCCTCGCTGCCGCTCCCGCTTCTTGAGGGACCTGAGGCCGCTCCCGCCCCGGGAAGGCCCCGCCGCGGCGGGACAGCAACACCCAGCGACGTGGCGGACCCGGTCCCTCAGCTACGCTGTTCCCCCAGCAACGCGGTCCCCGCACTAACTGCCCCCGACCATGGCGTCCGCCGGCCGGGGCGAGCGAGCCGGGATCCGAGGCCGCCCTGGGCCCGGCCCTGCCGATCCCCGCGGGAGCCTGGGGCCCTCGGCCCCGTCCGAGTCCGGGCTCGGTTCGTCTGCGCGTTCACCGCGCTCGGGCAATGCAGTGACGCACAGACAGCGCTCCTCAGGGCGGGTTCACTCAGTGCCGTTCACCTTTGTTTGTGTGAAGCACCAGCGGCCCGAGCAGCTCTGTTTGCTTTCAGACACAAAGCTGTGCCACCTCGGTGACCCCAAAAACCCCCATGCCCAGCAAAGACGTGGCACGGTGCAGGGGTTTGTGCCGCGTTCTGGCCCTGCTGCGAGGTTAAAGTTCCACTCGTGCAGAAGACAAGGACTGAAGTTTGGTATTTCAGTATGTGAAAGACTGAAATGGCGACTATGATGGGAAATTTCTTCATGGAAAGGGTAGACATTGCAATGGTTTGCCCAGCGTGTGGTGGAGCCACCGTCCCTGGAGGTGTGCAAGGAAAGATTTGTGGTCGTGGATTGGGGCATTTCCCGTGGGGAAGTGGCACAGGAATGAGGGGAGCCGAAGGCCAAGCTTGCCCAAGCCCCTGGGGTTGTATCTCTTGGCCAATTGCAGCATTTCTGGCCAAGGCTGCTGTGATTTCAAATGAAACCTCTGAAAAACGAGCAGAAAAGGCCCAGGCTCTTCTGTGGCGTGGGAACAGACTGCCACCTTTTGATGGCGTTGCCTTTATTTTACAGTGAGAGGCACAAGTGAATTTTTTAAAGTAACTCAGACTGAAAAAAATTGCCCAGAGACCAAGCGCCCCACGGCCAGTACAGAGAGGGAACTGGACATTGTTTCAGTGGCTGATTGCTTGCAGAGCAATTGCTACTCTGCCTCAAGTTCAGATAGCTATAAACAAGCTTTTCCTATTATAAAAACAGGGGAAAATAGATTGTCCTTGGTAGTTGGGTAACGCTGATGAGAGTGAAATGAATATAGGCAGGAAAAGGAAAGATAATGCAATTCAATTTCAGTATTTCTCTTATTTCGAGCAAGACCTAAGATGCAAAATGTATTTGGCTTCATTTCCCAGCCCCACCCCCATTCTGGGCAGTTGTTTTGTAAAAATAGATGAAAATAGCAATATTCTTTTACTGGCATTTTGCAGCTGGAATATGAAGGTCTGCTCAAAATCCTCCTTGATATGCAAACATCTGATTTTTTAAACTGTTGTTTTTTAAAATTCTTTCCACTGTAGTGAGCTCCAGTCTTAAAATATTTGTACATCACTGTGGCCAGCTAATTGCAGGCAACAGTAGAGAGGAACCTTTCCTGATAACACAGAGAGCCAAACTCAGTGGAAAACAGAACTGAATCCCAGAGGTGTTCCACTGCATTTCAAAAGGCTGCCAGCCCCCTGAGCTTGGCCATCAGATTATGAAGACTCTTGATCTTTTTAACTAATTTCTGAGCCTTCCTCCATAGGAAGAAACAGAAGGGTTTACTTTAGGGTTCCATCCACCTTTTCAAAGTTTTTTCAGGGTCTCACTGCAATTATTGCTGCTGGATCTCTCTGGGAGTCGTTCCCAGCTGCTGCTGGGGCCACTCAGATGGGCAGCCAGACAAGTGGGGATTAGAGAAGCTGTGCTTAATGCCCAGGTGATGACAAGATCCATAAGCCAAATTAATAAAATAAAACTCTGGAAGAACATTCATGGGGCTGAGTGTCACATATGCAGGGCAGTTTATAAATCACTGCAAACCAAAGCAGAGAACGAGGTGAAAAGGATGATCCAAGGCAGGACCAGGGCCTGTGTGCACTGCTGGGTGATCAAGCCCCCTTGAATTTGTCCCGTGCCCTGATGAGCTGCTGTGCCTCTAATTACGGTGGTACTGAGAACGATTGGCCAGTTCAAAACCTTTAGTCATGCTTCTAGTGATTACAGACTTAATTAGTGCACGTTAGCCCAAGTGTCCTCTATTAAAGGCACCGTGCTCATTAAATAGGATGGTAATTACTCCAGCTGCAAAACAATTATGAAAAAATCATAACATAAAAATCCCACAGTGCCTTTGACAGCTGTATCTTGGCCACTGTCCTTGCATCATGCACACTCCTGCTGTTTGATCTCTGTCAGGTCTGTCACGGTTTTCATGCCGACACCCCACTTCAGCAGCCTCCCCCAGCTTGCCTCCTCCCTCCCTGTGAGGTGACTTTGCCCTGGGGTAAGGAATTTCTGGGGCTGCCCCCATTCAGCAGTGCCAGGGACTGTGCACTGTCCAGCATGGTGCCAGTGCCAGAGCCGAGATAGGCTGCGTTTTACAGGGGCTTCGACAGAGGCTGGCTCTGGTCATTTCCCAAGACATGGAGAAATTTCCTCCCCATTTCCACAGAAGGAAGACAAGGAAAGGCTGTGTTCATGGAGGATGCTGGGCACAGTGTGACAGCACAGCTCCCCAGTGTAACACAAAACCAGCAGTGAGCATTTTCAGTGTTGATCAGGCTGACTTTGCTTGGCACAGACCCTACAAGCTGCTGCCTGGTGGGGGGTATTGAGCAGTGGGGAGAGTGCAGGGATGCTTCTGGCTATCCTGATGGCTCACATGGAGGATTCCCACCCTGGGCTGCTCCCAAGGCTGCTCGGGCACTTCACCCATCCCCACCCATTCCCACTGGCTCTGCAGACACCACCGAAGTGCGGCTGCAGCGTGCAGGGCTGTGCCTTGTCAGTGGGAGCACCTGTGGGATACGGCCACGCTCACAGCCTCCCTCAGCCCGGCGAGCAGAGCCAGGACTGGGCTGTCTCCCCAAGAGATGCCTGCCCTGGCAGGTGCCGGTGGCTTTGGGGCGATGTTAGGGCTGTTCCCAGCCTGTGAGCAAACAGGGCTTGGCTGTGCTGAAGCCGAGCGATGCCGAGGGGAGCGGGGCCATGGGCAGTCCCCGGGGAGGAATGGCCGATACACCCAGGGAAGGCAGGAACAACGGGGCTCGGAGGCACTAGAGGGAGCCGGAGCATAACAGATCCCGCTCCGGCTCCGAGAGGGAGAATTAGTCCCGCTCGGGGCGAAGGGGCATCACCAGCGAGTCACAGCAAGTCTCACACAGCAGTTTCCACGTTGACCTGGCATCCTACCTGGCTGTGCCTTTTTTTTCCTCCTGACAGCTGTTATAATTTCCTTGTGGGCATAAAGAAATGGTTTCATTGATGGAAAGTGCCAGTCTACCAGCAGAGAGACAGCTGGCTCTGAGCATTTGGGATAGGAGGTGAGAAAAATCACTGGCAACTGGTGGCAATTGTCAGATGGGAGGGTTCAGGAAAAAAGGAATTCTTGCAAGGCAATGGAGAGCAGAAGTGCTGATCCACAGCTGCAGATATCCCTGTGGGAAGGGGAGGTGTCGCAGCACAGCCTTGCCAACTGTTCCTGGACTGATGGCAGGGACAAGGGAACAGTAGCTGAGGTTTGTGTCCCCCACTGGTGCATTCCAGTCAGCACCAGTTAGGAGAGCTGAGGCACCAGAAGAGGCTGGACACCTGCATTCTTTTATTTTATTATTGGATGTGTCTGTTCCCAATAGGTCTGAAAAGTGAATTTTCTTTTACAATGTTTGCAAGGGGCCAAAATTTGCTTTTTACAGGGTACTCAGGCTCAGCTCAGTAGAAATCAAAGGAGATGAGTGAGCAGGGACCAGAAACAAATCCTCCATCACCCCTGGCTGCTGTTGGAGGCTTTCATTCTCCCCTCAGATCAGCCCAGACCCTCCATAGATATTGCACAAGCGTGTTCCTGTTAGCAGCTTCCTATCATGAGGGCAGGATTTAAAGTCAGGCAGCAGCCTGCAGTGCAGCCCTGACCTTTCCCTCCAGGACTGCCACCTCCTCCCACTCTCCCTGGAGCTGGCACTACTAACAACTGGTTTCCTCTTGTTATTTTTCCACCTCCACTCCTTCCTCCAGAGGGGAGGCCGTGCTGATGGCCCACTTACGGTGACTCACAGGCTGGGACCTGCGAGGAGCCAGCTAAGCCCAGCCAAACTTAGAAACATCTCATTTTCCATTTCCTACACCCTGGATGCTGCTTCTGGCTGGGTTCATCTGGAGACCTTCTCCAGCTACCTGTGGGGTTTGGGAGGACCAGCAGGAGTTGGGCTGAGATGGAGCAGCCCTTGATGTAGACAATTTCATCTTGGTCAGTGTTTATCCAGCTTGCTTATAGCTGAAACCCACGAGATGTTCTGGCTTTTCATGCTTGGGAAACATGTAAATTAGGACATATATACAGGACTGCACAGTCGTTCCAGTTTTCTGGAAGCATTTGAATGATTTGAGGGGAGCTTAGGGGTTTAAAAGCTGATTCTCCATCTGTGTCAATCAGCCTGGTCCATCTGGCTGGATGTCCCCAAATCAAAAGATGACAACTGCAATCACATAACCGAGCCTGGGGCACCTGCAAGGTGGGGAACGATGGCCTGCAAGGTGGAGGTGCTGCCGTGGTTGGAAGCTGGGAATGGGAAGCAGCTGGGTGACGACCAGGCTGGCAGCACGGAGCAGGGACACGCAGCTCCTGGGCAGCTGCATGGCGAGGAGCAGGACCTGCAGCTCCGAGCGGGGACAGCGCCAGGCGGGGAGCAGCCGTGTGCGCGCAGCCCACGCCTGGTGCTTTAACGGGATTTTCCAGAACACTTTCTGCCCCAGTAACGGAAAGGGAAGCTCGCCTGCCGCTTCCGAAGGCTGGGGTGAACGTGTGCAGGCGACGTGACACCTGCTGAACCCGCAGTTGCCGAGAGCCCGGCTGTTGGCAGGGAGGGAGCGGAGCCGCAGGCACAGCGCGCACCGAGCAGCTGATCGCTGCGGGGAGGAGGCGCACGGAGGCGGCTGGGAGAAACGGAGAGGGCTGACCTAAATAGATGCTCAGCTAATTTATTCATTTCTCTGCTTTATTATTTAACACAACTTCGAAGCAGCTCAGGACTTCTGGTTCCTCTCAGCTCTGCTGCTGACGTTGGGGATGGGGTTATTTTTTACCTGATTTTGCTGTCTTGCTCAGCACCCCTCTCTCCCGGCAGGCAGGCCAGGCACACTACGGGAAAGCTCCAAAACAACCACTTTCCAGCCCGGAGCACAGAAAGGACTTATTTTAAGTTATTTTGAGCTTTTGATTCACCTCCTGCTTAAGAAGCTGTTCGAATTTTGGCCTGCTTTACGCATTGCTAATAGGGAGATTTATCTCCAAGTTAGCTGGCCGAGGAGGGATTGGTGGGTTCACACAGCAGGAGGCAGCCTTCAGCCTCCACTGACATCTTCCTCCAGGCTGGCTGCCAAAGGCAGCCCCAGGCTCTGCAGCGCAGGGGCTTCCAAGGATAAACCTGGAGCCTGTCTTGCTTCCAGCCAGCCTCCTCTCTCCTCAAATCCTAGCAATATCCTGAACCACTGTCCAGGAGGAATTTATTGCTAGAAGGACTCGGAGCCCCAGCTGCTGGGAGAGCTGTTCAGGTTGCAGTTCACTCCACGGGCTGCACGTGTCCTCTGCGAGCCCACGTCACGTTTTAGCACTGCTGAGCTTGAACAGCCACAAGCTGGGGGAAAAAAAAAATTGATGCCTGTGCAGGTTGTGTGAACCCCTGCACCATTTCTGCGCAGGCACGAGGGACACGGGCAGAGCTGCTCCTTGTGAAGCTTCCCAGGATTCAAATCATACAGCATCCAACTTGTAGCAACCCTTTAATTTTTCATTACACTTTGTCACTTGATGTATGATTTTAGGCCAGTGTTGTATACAGTTACCCAGCCCCTCTGTTATGATTTTTAAACTGGATTATTCAGCGATCTGCTTGATTCTTTACAGATTTCTAAGCAGTAAAATGAGCCCTGATGCTGTTTAGCTTGGCAGCAGGGGCATCTCAGCTCACCCGCCTTCACACTGCTGGAGAGTTTGGTGATGTTGCTGGGAGTGGGATAGTGCAAAATAGCAGAAATGAAGCAGTTAAGGAGGCTGCAAGTTAAAGTCTTCCAAACCAGCAGGCAGTGAAGGGGAACAGTTGGGCATGGGGCTGGGAAAGTAGGTGCTGCTTCCCTGGTACAATCAGCTCCTGCCTTCGCTGGTCAAACTGGGGCAGTGTGAATCCTGGGCAGGGTCCTGTGCTGGCAACCCACAGGGTGTGCAGCCCGGCCCGTGTCAGGCTTTGATCTGAAGGGTTTTGTGGTACTTGTTTTTAATATAAAGTGAGACTTTGGTCCGAGAGCCTTTCAAGGCCAAAAAGAATGAACGTGGAAAGGACAGAGAAAAGACAAGTGATTTGAAGTTTCTCTTTCCTTCCCTATACCCTGGACTGGATTTTGGTGGATGATGCCCCAGATTGCCTAGTGAGGGCAGAGGGGCCCTACATCCCACACCCTCTGGGACCTGCGATTTCATTCCCTGGCACCTTAATTGCACAGGGCTGATTAGGATGGAGTTAAGGGTAGCTGAGTGTCATGCTGGGATTTAGGATCTGTCATGGGCACAGCTTCTGCCCTGCAAGAGGAGGGAAAATCCCTTAATGAACCAGAATGGGCAGCAGGCTTGAGGTGAGGGCTCCAGTGTGGCTGCCAGCTTGCCTTTATCTGCACAGGGAGGATTATTGGGAAGCCATGTTGACATATGCTGTGGCTAAAAAGGAAAATGAACTTCCTCACAGAGATGGTTTGTTTGTGCAAAGTGGAGAGAGAATAAAGAAGCTGCCAAAAAATCTGACATTAAACCCACTGCTTACCTGCAGCTCATCCGATACCATAACTGAAACCTCTCATTTGCAGCAACCTAATCCAAGATTTTCTTTCTGCAAAGCAAAAAAAAAAAGTAGGTTATTGCTCAAGCAGACCTGGGGAGGGATAAAGAGACAAGCGGGGCCTGATCCTGCCAGGTTCTGTGTGTTCTGCCCTCTGAGCAGGGTTAAAACCCTGGCTAGAGCCTGATTTGGGGTTTTGGAAAGAACTTGCACACAATCCCTTTCCAAACCTTTAGGGAAAGGCTTGCTGTGCTGCAGAGGCAGGGCTGGATGCAGAGCATGGGGCTCCCAGCCTTGCCTTCAGTTCCTGCCTCTCTAACCCAGGGACCTGGTGGCAAGAGACACAAACCAGTAATCCTCAGCACTCTTGTAGCACATCTCAAAGTGCTTCGTTGGGAGGGAATTAATGACCCTCCATAAAACTAGGGCTGCCCTTTCCCAGCCCTGCCTGCTTTCTTTTGGATGCATTACCTGCTCCAGCCACTGGGTCATCCCACCTTTCCCGGGATGCTGAGATGCTGCACACAGGCTTTGCTCAGCAGCAGTAAAATCCTCCTCTCTGCAGCACTGAGAGGATCTTGTGCTATTTCTTTTCCTGCCTTTAGATATGCAGAAATACACTTGGCTTTATCTGCTGGTTGATTTTAGCCGTGGTTCTGTACCAGGATCTTTTCAGAAGGTCTTGCTAATTAAGAAATCCTGTCCCCACTGAAACCACTAATGCAAACACCTGTTGGTGTGCTCCCTGCACCTCTTTGAGCCCACTGCAGCCACCCTGTCTCTCTTGGAAGGCTGCTTCTCATTCTAGGTGGCAGCAACAGAAGGTTCCACAAACGTTGTCCTTGGATATTAAAGACATAAATTACTGAGCTGCCCTTCCACAAAATCAGTGCAGAGAAATGACTGACACCATCCTTTTTACATAATTCAAATGAAAACCTAATTGCACCACGGCTGCAGGGGAAGGGACTGGGACTGGCAAACAGGTTTGGTGCAGAGTTTCCTGTTCCCACCAAGGAACAGTGAGGTGCAGCCACCACAGGGGCTGTGCCTGGGACACCTGCTGCTTTAAAGAGTTTTTGTGCCCAACCTGTTCTGGAGATGGTGCTCAGGGGCACTGATTTCAGCCTGCTACCAGCTGCATCCCTATGACAAAATGGGCTTTATAAGGAAAATAGTATGGGCTGTGGCAACACTTCCATTAGCCCTGCTGCTGTTCTACCCCCTGACAGCTGAGTACCAGAATAACTGCGCTGGTCCACACAGGGGTGATGCACTGGGACACAGGAGAAGGAGAAAGCACAGTCCTCCCCTCTCGTATCAGCCTCACATCACTTGTCTGATTTATGATTTGGCTTGCATTAAAACACATTTCCTTCCAGAGCAGTTTTACTCAGGCTTTTCAAACACTTCATGAAACCAAATAAATCCTTAGGAAGTCTCTGGGAGGTGGACACCTTGAAATATCCTTGGCACTCAGCAAATTTGATACATCTAGAGGGAATGGGGAGGGCAGAGTGCCTGGCTAAGATCTGGAGGCAGGTGAACTTCAAGTATTTTTCACCAGAGCTCCAAAACTGTAGCCTTGTTCAAGTGTTTTAGGATAAGATATCAAGCCACACTGACATGTAGTCAGGAAGAGGATGCAGGACAGACCTCAGGAGTCCTTACTCTCTCCAGACACGTAGAAGTTCTCTCTTTTCCCCCCTAGTCTGCGTCATCATGCTGCCACCCCTTCAATTGCTGCAGAATCCTGAAAAATTAACAGCTAAAGGTTTTTCTTGCCTGCTCTGGCCACCTGAAACAACCTTCTGTTCGGGTGGAAGCACTGAAGTGTTTCTTAAAACAGCTCTTCCTCATGTCATTAAATATTTAAGAGAGCGGCACCAGGGGAAACCATGAGCTTTTATGGAGGCAGGATGGCACAGTGCTGGGAACCACACAGAGCCCGATTTAAATAGCAATGAGATGGCAGCAGAGCTCGGTTTTATCCTCCCCGCAGCATCCCCGGCAGCGCATCCCCGTCCCGCCGCACGCGGTGCGTGGGGTGCGCTGGCTGCCATGGGATCGCGCTCTGCCAGGGCGTTCCGGCTTGCAGATGTGCTCAATGGAATCTTAATGACCTGGAAACCAAGTGCTCCTCAGGAGCGATGGGAACACAGCGCTGTCCGAGCGCCGGCCCTGCTGGAGTGGGAGCAGAGCGCGGAGCAGCCGTCCCATCCAGTTCCTTTGCCTCCCCGCCGTCACTTTCCCTGCTCTGCCTTATTTTGGGGGAGTGGGGGATGGCAGAGGGAGGGTGACTCCGCGCTCTGCAGTTGCTGTAGCAACTGCGGTGTCTCTGGCGGCAGAGCACACGTTTCTTGCAGCCAGCCCGAGTGTGAGCTGCTGAACTGAAAGCAGATTGATTTCTTTTTCCCCTGCAAGAAAAAGGCTGCCCTTTGTCCTCCCCACCCCCAGCAGCCAGAGACCAGGAGGGCTAAAGACAGCACCTGGGCACCAGCCCAGTGCCGCCCCACAGGGATGCTGCCGCGTCTGGCTGCTCCCGGGAAATCTTCTGCACATGAATCAAAGTCCCAGCACCTTCTTGAAACCCTTCTCTGATCCCCCCTCAGCTCCTTGGCAAGGACAAGCTGCCTTTCCCTAATCTAGGCTCCAAGGCAGGGTGGGTTGCTGCAGCCATCCTGGCTCATCCCTGGGGCAACTCAGACCTGAATTCATTTCCACATGAAACAGAGAATCTGCTTTGCTGGGGAGGGACCAGTCCTAATCAAAACATTCTCAGAAGAAGAGGATCAGCATAAGCTTTGCAAAGTTACTTCCCTGGGTAATGATTTTTAAATAGTAGAGCCTTTATCACTGGCTGGATTCATTTGGTGCCCATTTCCCACCACCTGATAAGACTTCACCTCCTAAATCCCGTTACTCCCCCATTTCCATCACCTTTGCACATCACAAGCCCTGACCTCCTCTCCATTTTCTCTCTGAAACCAGAGAAACAGAGTTCCTTGAGCCAGCTCTGAGAATGTGCTGGTACCTCTTCTCTGAGCCTCAGTCCTTGGCCATTGCACTGGTGTTTGATCCCGAGGCACATTGCTCTGGTGTCCCACCATTGTGTCAGGACCATCCTGTGGTCACTGCAGGAACCCATTCAGAGCCCATCAGCCTGGTTTGGGCTCCACTCTGTCTGTGTGACATCTCTTTTTTCCTTCACCACTGACTTCATCTTTGTTTCCAATAAAACATGTCTTGCTGGCCAACCCATCTACCAGTTCCCATCAGCAGGCAGCTGGAGGGACAGAGCAAGCAAAGCTTGGTGCTAAGGGTTCCGTGTTGCTCATCACCCATGGCCCTGCTTGCATCTCCTTTGGTTTCATTGCAGAGCTCAGCCCTGGCCTTGCACAGAGGCAGAGACCTGCCCTGATATTCCAGAATGCCATGAGCTCTGATCCACCCTTTTTCCCACCTGTCTTTGCGATGACTGCCAGGGAGGGCAGGAATTGCAAGGAGGGCTGTTCTTCTTGAGAGGGGGAGGCAAAAAGAGAGTGAGTTAAGTTTCCCATGCTCAAAGTCCACCCTCTAAGCATTTCCTGGTGGGAACCAAATCTTCCTTCTGCAGGTGATCACGTGCACCACAAGATAAGGGATGAGCAATGCTCAGGCAGGGGCTATAGTAACCCAAAATAGGTTTTTTCCACTGTAATCACTACTTAAGGTGCCATTTCTTAGCCAGTGTTTTTGGGTCTGCAGCTGGAGCTTTATGTTTCCTGGGAAGTTTTCTTGAAGAACAGGTTGGCCAGTTAGGGAATGTTTCACTGCTATTTTCAGCCTTGGGACATTTTCCTTTTTTTTTTTTTTTTTTTTTTTTTTTTTTTCCAAAGTACAACACAAAACCTGTCAACAAGTCACAAAAGAGTGATCTCAGTCTAAAATACGAGCCCTGGCACGGGAGGGCATTTGACTCAGAAGCCACTTCCCATCTTTGGAGACTTGAAGTATGTTCCACTTCGTCATCCTGAAGGTCTTTGGGCACTTATAAAAACAGGGTTTATTTATCCACAGTCAGAACAGTCTATCTATTATCTTGAAGGCTGAATTCAGAAAGTTTCTTCAGAAATTTATTGGTTTCATTCCTACCAGTCTGAACAGAAGTTTTCCACAAAGTCTGTCAAAATACAAATGTCTCAATTACAATTTCCCTCAATTTTTAGCAGGACATCACATTAATTGTGTTAAAAAGCACTTTTATTAGTTACTGAGAAAGCAGAAGTCTGGCAGCTCTTCTTGACCATGAGCTATTCACTTTTGTGAAGTCTCCTTTAACAGTGCTTTGATCCAAAGCAGTGGTTTTCTCCACCAGCAAATTCAGCAGTGCCTGGAGCCAAAGGGACCAGCTCCAGGCAACAATTATTGGCTGCAGGTTTGAAGGGCTCCTATTGCTGCCTGGGCAAAGCCTTTCTGTTCCTCTGGAGGCTTCTCACATCCCCATTGTGAGAGCAAACCGAGTGGGGGAGGCACATGGTCAGCCCGAGGCCAGGGAGACCCAGGAGCATGGGCAGAAATGCAGACAGGATGGGTGAGTTTCATTCCCACCTGGGACACTTCTGGGAGGGCTCAGTGAACCATCAAACAGCTCACAGGAGTTTTGCTTTAGTCTGATTGTGCTTAAGGCTGCTCCAGCCAAAACAGCTCAGCCTGGTGACAATGTGGCATCTACTTCACAAGGGAAAGGTGGCAATGAAAAAAAACAGCAATTCCCAGTCCTCCAAGGAGCAAGGAAATTTTATTCCCCATCTAATCTCCATGGGATGCTCTGGGATTGCTCCTGCCAATGTTCAGTCATTCTGGAGCTGTGTGAGTGGCCAGAACCCCAAATTTCCACCTGCTGCCTTGCATCAGCCCTCTTGACTTCCCTGAGCCAGCACCAGAGTGTGAGGAGGAGGATGGGTACTCAGCACATGAGCCAGCTGCAGGATCCATGCAATTCCTGGGATATAAGCACCACAGTGAGATACAGCTGGGTCATTAGAATTAAAGTAAAAACTCAGCTCTGCTGCATTTTTGCTATTGACTGTCCCATTCTAAACAAGGTGACAGACATTAAGTGCCATCAAATGAGGCTGGGCTTTACCTCATAGCACTTTTTGGAGCATCTAAAATGCCACTCCAAACTGATTCCCTGCTTACACTTCAGCTCTGAAAATACTTCAAGGAGTTCCAACACACACACGTTGAACCCCTGTGTGGAAGAAGGCAGTGCTCTGATAATTGAGACATTAATGCTGAAAGACTGAGCAGGATTCCCTTGGCTGTCACAGCTTGGCTGCTGGGAGCTTATGAAAAGAAAATAAATAAATTGTGACTTGGTTGAAATAGCCAACAGATTGAAACCTGGAGATTCCTGGAAGCAGCTGTGCTGGAAAGGAGCACGTGTAAAGGGTTGGAGGATCCCTCCCATGGTTGTGTAAATACCTCAGCAAGTTGCAAATGTTGTCAGGGCTGGCAGAATTGCACCCCTCTGACTGCACCAGGACCTCCATAAACACTCTCACACTGTCATCTTCCAGCCAGGCATGTGGAGATCCTCCTTGCAGAAGGATGGCCAGGACAGGCACAGGTGAGAGCCCAAGATCTGTTGGAAGCAGAGAAGTCCCTGCAGAAATAGTTTGTTGGATGCTGAGGTATCTGTGTGGAGGGATCTGTCAGTCAGCAGAAACCCAGAGAGGGGAGATTTCAGACAGGAGGAAAAGCTGTGCCACCCAAAAAGGGCAGCCCAACTCTTGTCACAACCCTCTGTGATCCACCATTGTTTTAACACAAATTCATTGAGGAAAAGAAATGCTCTTAGGTTTGAGGATAGGTATTTGATATACAAATCTTACAGCTCCTGCCCCCATAGAGCACCTGAAGACATTTTGATCAGAAAATGCCCTCTCAGCCTCCCTTGCTGTCCCAGAGGGTCTGGTGGCCTCTTACCTACAAGAGTGCAAAGGATCCATCTTCAGGAAGGGCCTCCATTCAGCACAGAACCTTAATCTTTTCCTTTTATTTTAGTACTCCACCCAGAATTTTAGACCACAGATGTGGCAACTCAGGGCTGAGCAAGGTCACAGCTTCTGCATGGGACATAGCTCCTGCACCAGAGACCAAGTACCTGTGCAAACAGGTGCTGGAAGCACCTCATTTTCCTTTTATTTTAGTACTCCACCCAGTTTGCACAGTACCTGTGCAAACAGGTGCTGGAGGCACCTCACTGCCTATAATTTAACCCAGTTTTTCTTTCAAGCACTGGCCCAATCACGATTTCTAGAGGCCAGAAATCATGGTGCCAGAAAAAATGGTGCAATTCATGGAGTGTCTGATGTTCTGACATGTGCTGGTTTTACACCTGTGTGATCCAATGGCCTCTTCAGAACCAGCCCTGACTTCTCCTGGCTCGATGGAGAGGAGAATCTGGCATTTCCATGATTTAGCCCATGGACACAGCCCCATCCAGCCTGACAAACAGCCCTGTCACATGCCCTTTGCACAGCAGGGGAGGGCCTCAATTACACGGTGGTGGCCACGCATGGGCCACCAGCTCCCTGTTTACAGGAAGCACCAGCACAGAGCATGGAATTAGAAAGACCACAAGGAAGTGAGGGATTATTTACTGGAGATTAAAGGACATGGAAAAACCACAGGACAAATCAGTGGGGCCTAAGCAATGGTAGCTGCTATTTCAGTCTTCCAGCTGCTGGCATTCATACTGGTCATTCTGCGATGGGAGAACTGGGGAGGAATTAAGGACAGGAGGCTGCTCTGCTTTTGGACCAGCAAAACACACCAAAGAATAGGCCCCAAACCTGCTGAAAGGATAGGAGAGATTTCTTGTTCTTCCCTCAACCATCCCTGTGTGTCTTCCTCCTCCCCAGGTGTGATTCCTACTTGTGGAGTGCCCCTCCAGGCCAAACAGCTCTGGCCAGACCTGGCTGTCAGCAAAGCAACTGGGATATGCTCATGGGTTAAACCCAGATGAGTCAAGATAAAATATCTCCTCAAACCTGGAAAGTGCAATTGCCCGTGGGTTCATCTGCTTTTTGGTGAAATCTGCTTTTCAGCTATGTCTGGCCACCAATGTTGCTAATGAGCTCTGACATTTGGACTGTAACTGGACCCGGTCCTGTGTCAGTTTGTGCCCACCTCTTCCTGCAGTTGTAGATACCCAGCTGCTGTCCCTGGGGCTCTCCAGGATACTCAGCCACATTTTCCCTGAAAATCCTGCAAGATTTTCCCAATGCTTGGCTGTACTTCCTCAAGCATTGTGCTCCTGGCAGGTAAAGCTGTTTGCAATGCTGCTGTCCTTGTCCCACAGCCATGTTGGCAATATTGGTGACCGGTCTCCTGTCATCAGCAGGAAGTTTTGGGATAGCATCCAAACTCCTCCACCAAGCCCCCTTCTCAGGGGGTCAGGTGAATCTTTGGCTGCCTCTCTTTCCAAAGACACAGATGTCACTTTACCATCTCCCCCCCAGCTTCTCCTGTACCTCAATGCCACACAACAACAGGCCACCACTAGGTGCCAAGTGACAACATCCTCCATCCATCCCCACACTGATACACACTGAGCTTCCACCACCACCAAAGCAGCATCTCCAGCAGCCCTGGGGCCCCCTGTGCTCAGTGTGGGGCAGTGATTCAGCTCTGACTCAGTGGGAAGGTGGCCACTACTCCCTGCACTGTCCATGGTGGAAATCACAGAGCTACAGCAAAGGCAGCAGGGAGGGAGGGAGGGAGGCTCCCCTTGCTGAGGAGGAGCCCACAAAAGGCTCCCACTGACACTTCCCTTTCTCTGCATCCATGTGGCTGAGGGAACACAAATGGCATTGCCCTCATGTTGACCAGAACAGTGCTTGGCTGCTGGTGCCATGCCACAGACTCCACCTCAAAAGCTAAGAGAAGCTCAGTAGATTTTTCTTACAATAAATAGAGAGAAAGGAAAGCATGAATGAGCTTATTTTACAACCTCAGAGAAATACCCAGCCATTTTTAGCTTGACACAGGCTGCAAAAAGTGATGGCTAAGAAAATAAAACCTTATTCTTTCCTGTATGTGTTGGCTGAAAAATAAAACCCTTCCATGGGCCAGCAGCAGTGCTTCCATCAGCTACGTGGCTGATCCACAGCTCAGTGACTTCCAGAGCAGGACCTGACCTACTGCACATAACAAAAGGAAATGGAAGAACTGGGTTTACATAATTTTTGAAGGGTATTGAGGCACATTGTGCACTGACCCTGCCCTACCCCACACAGGTGCCCTCAGCACCATGTCCCATCCTGGGCTCGCAGCAGTTGGAGGGAAGGCAATGCCATGTCTCAGTGAACATTAGCATAGAAACTCTCCAGAATATTTCCTTCTCCCTGTTCTCTGCAAATAGAAAACCTTGCCACAAGGTCAAGCAGTGCCCAGTCCCAGGGGAGGCTCAGGCACCTGCAATGAGTATCTCAGAGCCTTGGACACTGAGGGTGACAACCTCTGCCTCAGAGAGCCAGCACTGCCAATAAATTGGTCCAATGGCACTTTCTCCCCTCAGAAATGAGGACTAAGAGCCAGGACATGCAGAGAAAATAGCCATGCCATAGATGCTCAATTAATTAATTCAATTAATTTTTACCAGGGCCTCTTGGGTCATTCATTGTAGCTGTCTGTGCTGGGAGAGCGGGGCGCCGTCGCCTGCTGCAGCCGTGTCTGGAGATGTATTCCTCTCCACTCACCATATAACTTGCTTCTGCCACCAATCCACATCATTTGCCCATATTATTGAAGTGGTAAAATCAGCCTCAGGAGCTCAGAGTCTGGGAGTAGGGATTCACAGTTTGGAGTCTGTGGCTGTCTTGTGCATTTCAGTGATATATGAAGGGAAAGAAAAAAAATCCCATTAATAACTCCAATTCCCTCCTCAATAATTTCACCTAAACAAACTTCCCACCCAAACCAGTACTTTTTAAAAGACTGGTTTAGAAGGCAGGAAGTGCTAGTAAATACACTCCTTCCCTGTCACAGCTGCAATTCCACTTTCAAACACATCTGACTCCAGAGACTGGCTTGGATTTTTGTGGCTCATGTTATTTTTCCTCCTTTATTTAGTGTTCAAAATGGCTGCAAGCAGAATTAAACCAGATTCCAGTGAGGCCGAGGCATTGCTCCCCTCCACCCTTCTGCCCTGTGTTCCAGGGTTCCTGGGAGCAGCAGGGCAGAGGCGGCAGGGAGCGTGCCGGGGATTGTTTCCCCCACATCCTTGTGCGCGTCGCTGGGTGTGCCAGGTTAGGGAACAAGCGGTGACTTTCTTTGAGGTCTATAAATCAGGGGGCAGCTCTCTCCCTGGCACGAGTAGAGAGCAGAGCACGCGTCGCTGGGTCTGCCAGGTTAGGGAACAAGCGGTGACTTTCTTTCAGGTCTATAAATCAGGGGAGCAGCTCCCTCCCTGGCACGAGCAGAGAGCAGAGCGGGTCCCAGGCACTGCTGTCACTGTGGCTCCAGCCCACGGCCTGCTGGAGAAGCGATGCCCGTGGGGAGGGTGGGATCTCATCCTGTGCAGCCGTACACCGCCGTGGCTGGGCTGTGCCCTTCCCAGCAAAACCACCGGCAGCCTCTTCAGGGCACGAGTGACCCAGCAAATTACAGGGAGGGACAAAAATGGGATTTCGCTTTAACTTGCGACCATATTTTTTTTTTTAATTTTTTGTTTTCTTGTGGACATATGAAATGGCCAAAGTTTTTCAGGTGTGTTCCACAACCCAGCAAGAGCCTCTTGCCGTGCTGGTCCAGCCCTCATCAGCCGGCTGCCTGCAGAGGGGGGAGAGGAGAGGGCCGGTGCAGGGGATGCTTCCCGAGCCGGGATTTCATGGATTCCCCTGCCCCGAGCAGCGGCTGCCGCGGGAGCCTCTTTATGTGGAGGCACAGGCAGGGGACTGGCTTGGTGACAGCAAGTCTGCTCAGTCACAGCTCAGATGGCTTAATGGAAACTGGATCCAACTGGTCCAGCCTTGTGGGTTTTGATTTAAACTGCAGTTATAAGGTGTGATTAGAGGTGGGGGACGCTGTGCCAAGAGCTAAGATGTGAAGCAAAAAACATATATTAAGAAAAGAAAGTCCTTCATCCTTCCCCTAAACTATATGTGTGTTTTTTCCATCATTAACCCTTTGTCTGCCACTGCCAGATACCCAAGGAAATCCTGGGCTGTCTGAGGACATCTTTGGCTCTGCTGCTTAAATCTATAGAGGTCTGTTAGCACTGCAGAGGAATTTGACCACTGAAGTTCTGACATTGATGGGTTTGCTATTAATAATAACCACAGCAGAGACCAGCTGAGTCTTTCCTGCCACTGTGCCAGAGAGCCAAGGCAGTCTGTGCCCTCCCTGCGTCAGACAGGGCTGGAGCAGGGGCTGTGTCTGGCTGCTTTCTTTTTGGATCAGTCCTATACTGTGTAGAAGGGGGCAGTGCTTTTCTGGACAGTCTTTCAACCGTCTGGAAACAGCTAAATCAGGTCTTTTTTTTTCTGTCTCCAACTAGTTGCCCAAAACCTCAATAGTTAATTTGGCAGTTGGAGACCTCTGTGGATGTTAATACAGTTCAAGCCTTCAGCCCATATAGATAAAATCGAAATTCAATAAAATTGCTAGTTCTTTATCTTCATGAGGCATCCTCACACAGTTAATTTCAAGCTTTCCAGTAAGCTGTAATATATCTTTTAACCTAAGAGCTCTTTTGCATGACACTGAAATAGGTCCCAGTCTATATACATCTGCTGCCAATACAAATGCATGGTTCAGCAACGGTAAAGAGGATATAAAAGACTCCCACGTTACAAATGTAGGAGGCAGAGGATATTTTAGCATGGCAGTGGTTACACTTTTGGCAGCTTTGCTATAAGAAACTTTGTTTTCAGAGCCTTAAAATATTCCCTGTGCAGTGCAGACTGACATATTTGCTTTCAGCAGAGCTGTCTCAGGGGCCAGGGCTGGTGAGCGGAGCTCAAGGATGTGGGGGAATGCAAAGAAGATGGAATTAATATCAACCTATGTTTAAACAGGGTATTTCCTTACAAAATGCAAATATTTACAAATGCCATCAGATCCTGATAGGATTATTTCCATTAATACAGATGGGCACTCAGGAGGTACCTGCAGGCAGAGTGCCCAGCCCTGGGGCTGCTTCAGGAGCTGGGGGCAAGGCAAAGAAGCTGAGTGGGCAGGCCAGGAGCCAAAAATATGAGGGCAAAGAGATGTAAGAAAACAATCTTATGTAGGAAAAGTCTCTGGAGGCTTCCACTATCTTCCATCTTCTGGAGATCTCAAGTCCACTGCCAAGATGCGACTGCTGGGCGCAGGTCTTGACCTGAGATGTTACTGCCTCAGAGCAGAGGGAGCCCATCCACAGCTGGCAGGTGGATGTTGGCTTCCACCTGTCTCCCAAGTCATCCTGGAGTCTCGTGATCCACTAAAACCCTGTGTTATCTGTGGAGAAAATCAGTCCTGCCTTGTGCACTCCTGCCTTGTGCACTCTGGAATGGTCAGAGTAGCTGTGAACCCTGATCCAGGCAGTGTTTTGGGCAGAAAAAAGGAACTTGTCTCACTGGCTGATGGGGAAAGGAGGCAGCAGGACAGCAGCAGAGCCACAGTCCTGCCTGCTCTCTGCCCCCTCTGTGAGGCAAGGCAGAGCTGTCCTCCACACACCCAGATGCTGAGGGCCACACACCATGTCCCTTGGCTCTGGGAACTCAGGGAACTCTCCCAATAAGGGAGAACACCAGGAAGATTGTTCTGAAACTTCAGGACAGATTTCCAGACCCTTAGAGACTACTGAACCAGAGGCAGAGCAGAGGAGCAGGAGGGAGGTGGCTTTCTACTGTGTCCTGACTCCTAAATGACATTTGCCAGGGTCCAACCTGTGGCACGACAGGAGTGAAATCTTTGTGTTCTTTCTGATCAGTTTGAACCATCAATTTCTCAGAAGGAATATCTGAGAACTCAGATGGCCCAGGACTGAATAGCAAAGCAAGTGTGAAGCCATGCTCTGCTCAAGAAAATACTGGGAAATGGGCAAATGTTGACCTGGCCCAGGGTGTGAGCTGAGCATCAAACCCAAACTGCTCTGTGTCAGGTGCAGGCCAGACAAGCTTAAAAATGGAGTAAATAACTGAACAATGTCCTTTTGAAATGTTCTCTGCACACATACAACTCTAAAAATTCAACCCTGTTTGTTAGAGTTTCTAAGCCAGCAAGAAAAAGCACTTCTTATCATCAAGCCTCCTTAGAAAAGCTCATGCTGCTTGTGCTGAACCTGGATGGGGTCTTGGCACAGAGGATTTGGAGACCATGTGATGGCATTATAGTTTCATGCTAATCTGTCCTCATGGTGTGCTATTAAAAATAAATAAAAACCATGGCTTCCTAATCCACAGGTTACTAACTGTGGGAAAAACGCATTTGTCACTGCCTTAGCAAGGGATAAAAAGTGTCACACTTTTGTGTTTATTTATTACAAAGTGAATGTGTAAACACATTGTTACTAACCTGAGTATCTGCATTGCAAAACCCATGCAGCTGCTCCTGCAGGACCAAACCCTCACATCTTCAGCAGAAATCCTGTGCCAAGCCCTGCTGCAGCTGTGGGGGTTGCACGAGGGATGACCCGACCCCTTTGTGCATGGACAGCTTGGGGGATTTGGCAGTGCCTCACTGATAAATGTTCTTGCCAGTGGCAGGTTTGTTGGGATTCCTAGGAAGTAAAAGAGAAAGAAATAAGTTTTGATAGTAGATCAAGTATCAAAGAAATGAAAATAACCAGGTACTTTTGCAACCTGCAGGCTGAGCCCTTTGCCATGAATCCAGGTGTTCCTGCCTGGGGTGAAACTCCCCCCAGTTCAAAGAGGCAACACGACAGCACTGGGGCTCTGATCTGCACAGATGCATGAGGCCCAGCACAAGGTCTTTATTGCAGACTTCAGAGAAACATTTTCGTTTCATTTCACCTCTCCAACCAGCCAGGTGAGGCAGTTCCCAAAGGGGATCCTGCCCAGACCAAGGAACAGTTTCCTCCTCTTGTCTTTGCTGTACAGGATGAGGAAATAAATGACCTTGTAGATAAGCAATGAGCCAGACAGCAAGTCTCTTCCATCAGACTGCAGGTCCTCCTGCAGGGACACTCCTGTGCTCTGCACACACAATGGGGTCCCACACCCTTGGAGGGAGGATACATTGGCCAACATTTAGTCAACCAGCAAATAAAGATGAATTTGTCCTAGGAAAAAACCTAACCTGGTGTCTGCTCCACTGAACAAACTTTCCTTTGGATACTGAGAAGATGCCTGGCTTCAGCCTCTGCTGCTTCTTCTGTCCCAGCATACAGTGAGGCACCAGCCACCCACTCCTAATTAACTTGATGGGTAACTCAGCAGCACAAATCACCTCAAGTTACCTTGGCCACGGAACACAGCGGATCCTTCCACAATGAAGCAGCATGGCAGGAATTATCCCAATCCATAATTGCTCTGAGCAGACAATAAACCAGCTTGTGCTGGTGGAAGTAGCCACTCGGAGGTAATAACCCAGTGAGTAACAATAATGGCAGCAGATACTTGATAAAAAGCAGGGAACAAAAGAGAAAGCTTTCTCTATTATACAGAGAGCGGATGTTTTCTGTTTGCTTCCTTCATTTCAGAAATGCACTTGGCTGTTTGGAGAGCACAGCTCACCCGCACTCACAGCAAGAGGAGCTGGGGCTGAGGGAGGAAGGGGTCGTTCTTCACTGCTGAGATCATGAATAGGAAAATTGCTTTTCTTCTTTTAATCTTTCTTGGATTTCTACCCAGCTGGTACCCAGGCATTTTCTTTTCTTTTCTTCAAGAGAAATGTTTGCATATCAGTGGGGGGAAAAATGCAAGCCTGTTTCTGGTTAAAAAAGGGCATTGAGGTACAGGCATGCTTGTTCCCTCCATCCACACCCTGTGAGTGCTCAAGACTGGGCAACAAGAGGGCTGAGCCATGCTTATCTGAGGAAAATTCCTTAAACCAGGAGCTTGCCTGTGCCTGGTGCAGGTGCCTGCTGCTCCTGCTTCTGCGGGTGCATGTGGTTGTGCCCTCTTGTTGCCCAGGCTGCTCCCACCGGGGGTCTGGCTGCTTGCCCTGTATCTGCTGGCCCACACCTCTGCTGCCCTGGTCTAAGCCCAGAGCTCACACAGGGGCTATTACCCACCTGCCCCTGACGAATTGGTCTCTGAGAGCAGGACATGGGGCAGAGAAAAAAAGAAGTCACCCCATGCTCCTCAAGTGCCACAAAGGCAGCAGCAAGGCGGGAGCAGGTGGGCAGTGACTCAGCCCCGAGGATGTTTGTGCCTGTGGCTCTGGCCCTGCACCAAGTGCTTGGCACCAGCTCTCCAGTGATGCCCATCCCATGCTGGGCTCCCTCCTGCTTCCCCACCAGTGCCACCTGCCCCCAGGCCACTCCCTGCCCCAGGAGGGCAGTCATGGGCACGGGTGTCAGTGCCACAACGGCTCCTGTGGAGAGGACAGGAGGTGGGTGACATGGAAATCACAGCAAGATGTGAAAGATGGAACAGCAAAACCCACGGGGTATTGTGGGGGGTTTAGAGATCCAAGTGCCAGCTGGGCATGACACAGCCCTGCTCCAGCCACCCGAGCTGTGCCCTGCAGCATCACTAAGCCTGCAGCCAGCCATCTGCAGCACAGAGCACCAGGGAAGGCTCTGCAGGCTGCAGGGGCTAAGCACTGCTCATTAAAGTGCCCGGGAAATGTGAATGAAGCAGATGAATGGAAGAAGAAATGAATGAAGGAGGGAAGAGGAAGTGAATGAATATTGCATTGACTTGGTGCCTTTCATCCCAGGGTGGCAGAGCAGCGCAGCACAGCTGATGGGCAGGCACCGTGTCGGTGCTCCCTGGAGAAACCCCCGGCCAAAACAAATCAGATTATTTCCTGTTGACAGAGCCCTTCAGGGAAAGGCAAACAGGGAGATGTGGCATATGGATTTGTATTACTTGAAGCACGAGGCTTTCCCCAAACAAAATCCCTCCAACTCCCCCTTAATCAATGTGACAGATCATTACTTTTTGAGTTGCTCTCCTTCTTGCTATTCCAGACACTGGGTGATTTCCATGGCAACAGCCATCCCAGCCACCCCAGGCCTTGTCCTAACCTCTGTCATCTGCTGTCGAGTCACACCAGTGCATAACCTGCAGAGAGGAGCAGTAGGACCACAGTGGTGCCTTTTGCACTGGGGGGGTTCAGGACCCCTCTTTCCAGCCTCTGCAGCCCTTCCCTGTAAGCCCCAGGGAACCTCTTGCAGCCAAGCACCACACAGAGCTTGCAGGCAGCTGTGGCAGAGCATGTGAAAATGAAAAAATTATTTTCTGGAGGTTTTATTGCGGTGTTTTAGGACACAATCAGCTGAACCCACTGGTGAATCTGGCTGAAACTGGGATCCAGGATGGTTTGAATGGGGATGATGGGAAGGAGCCATAAGATGCTCTTGCTCCCTTGGTAATGCAAAGCAGGGTAGGAAAGAGAGGAAAGAGAATCCAGCTTTACTTCTGGTTTGGTGGAGAAACCTTCTGAAGGTGGAGAAATCTTCTCCTGCAACTGAAGGAAAACCAGTCAGGGATGTGATCCTGCATCAGCCTGGTGTGACTACCACGAGCAGCACACCCTGCCCAAAGGAGCATCCAGCCCCACTCCAACGTGGTGATCCCCCTCAAGGGCAGCATGACCCCACTTGGCTGCACAGCACTGGGGTGTTGTCACCCCCCAACATCATGTAGGTGCTCCTCGGGTAGTTCACAGCTGCTCACAGCTGCGACATTCCCAAGCCTGGCCACCAAGCTGCTTTACAGGTGTTTAGCGGCCGGATGCAAAGCTCAGGAATCATCTGTGGACTTTGAGTAGTTTTTGGAGTGGCCCTGGAGAGCACAAAGCCTGCTGTGCGTGGGGCTGTGGGTACACAGCACTGCTGTGCTGAATGAACCAGGGCTGCTCTCACAGGAGCTGCCACTGCTGAGGGAGCTGGAGCAGCTGGTTTGGTTTTGCCTCTTTCACTTACCCTGCTCCCCTCAGCAAACAGCTTCCCCTCTGAAAGGCCAGGGAGAACTGAGGGTGGCTGAGTGCCACTGCGGGGCCTGGGAATGGGCTGTGGTAGAGCACAGGGGCAGTCGGTCCTCACACCTCACCTGAAGCAGCAGACAAAGTGCCTTTGTTCAGTCACATCACCTTTGTGATTCAAGGTTTGCCCCAGCACAGGGGTGCTTTTCTGCTGAAGGTTTGCTGCCCTGCTTCTGCATCAGCCTGCATCTCATATAAGCTGCGTCAAATTCCGTGGTAACCCCGCAGGGTTATTGCTCTATAACAATCACAACTGCTGCACTAGACCCAGCTCACCACTTAGCTCATCCAAACATTAACCAAGCACCAGATGCCGAGCCATGGCCTGCTTCTCCCTCTTCCCACAAGCAGTCTGGCCACTGGGCTTGGCAGTTGCAGGACTGGACCCAGATGAGAGAATCCATTTGCAGACTGGGCCAGCAGCTTCCTTGAGCAAGGCTGACTGCTCAAAAACTCACTGCTGGAGTTTTTACAGTTGCATTCAATCAACCCTTTGTCTACCTTCCCTTCACAGATGGCCAAAGAGATGTTCTGTCCTGCCACAGCCTGAGCTAAGTTGCTTTACCTGACTGTTAATGGCCTGGGCTCAGAGGGCAAAGGCTCTTGGTTAAATTCTGGACCAGTTCCTTGGCCTTGCATGGGGACGCATGGAACTGCTTCCATGGAAGGTTGGCTTTGGAACATCCATGTTCACAGCACAATAATTTCTCCAAGTACTTCAACACAAACTGCTCCATGGAGGACCCCAGCCAGAGCTGGGATGTCTTTGGTGATTGTGGGAATGAGGAGGGACACAGCTTTAGGAAGGGAAGGGAGCACATTTCTGTAATGCAATCACCTACCCTTCAGGAACTGTTCACCCTGACGCAGGGCTTAGCACTGAACCTTAATATATTCAGATAACTTAATAAAAAACAAGGGTCTAAAATACATATCATGGCAAAGCCTGGATTAAACAAGCTATCAATATCCTCTTTATTATTAAAATAGGGGAAAGACCTGTAACCCCTCAGCTTCACAGGGATTATGGTGGTATGGCCCTTACTGGAGCAATGGCTACAAATAACCCAGGCCAGAGGGTAGCTGCTTTGCCAGCTCTGCAGAAGGATGGGTGACCCTGGTGCCACTCAGCCGGGAGAGCCTTCCAGAACAGGGCCAGCTGCAGGAAACACTGGGTGATGTTCTGGGGCTGCGTGGGCAGGACCAGAGCAGAACTGCTCCTTTTCAGCTTAACCTCCCAGGAGCACTCAGGCAGAGCCAGCCCAGGCTGTGTGGAGCTGGAGCACTGCTCCCTCCACCCACACAGACACCGTTTGGGAGAGAGGAAGAGGGAAAAAAAAATCAGAAGACAAATTGAGAGTTACCTCCGTATTTTCTTTTCCTGCCACCCCCATCACTCCCCTTCAGCCCAATCATTCTGTTCCTCTTCAATCGAGGCCAATTTGCAAGAGGAGCAGCTCCCAGTGCCTGAGTGCAAAAGCCTTTAATTACTGTCATCTGGGAGGCTGTGCCAGGCTCCCCTCCAGGGCCTTTTCATACTTTTTGGAAGACACTGCTCCAGGACTTGACGCCCCCAAGATGGCATTTGTTAGGCTTCATTTAAAAGGAGCACTGCCTGCCTGTTGGGAGGCTGGGGAGACAATTCCTGACAATCCATGTGTGCTGCTGCTGCATGAGCATGGCAATCATATCTGGGCAGAGGCTGGTTCTGGCTGCCCCATGGGGTATCAGGCTGGCAGCAGCCCCTGCATGTGGCAGTCACCACATTCAGACCCTGAGAACTGCACTGCTCTGTCCCTTTGCTGCCTCTCCTCCTGTTTCTTGACTGAGGATGTAGACAAGACTGTAAATGGGGTCAGATAGGGACAAAGAAAATTCAGGAGACCTGGCAATTGTTAAATGAAAGTGACCCCAAAGCATCATCTCCCAGGAGTCCCCAAACCTGCATCTCTGAGAGCACACTCCCAACTGGAATGCATGTTCCCTCCTGCACAGTGTGGGTTTTGGTGTCAGCCAGGACTTTGTATTTCATTCTACACAGGGAAACAGGAATGCAGAACCCCCATAAACCAGCCTGGCAGACCCAGCAAGCAGGGAGGAGAACCTCCTTTCCCCTGCCTGCCCACCAGCTGCAGGCAGGACCTGGGGCTGGATGGCCCTTTGGGGTGACACAGGATGAGCTGCCTTAAACATAAACACAGCCTGATCGGGGACCTGGGACTCTGCCCACACAGTGACCTTGCAGCTTGGGCTCACATACACTGAGATACACAGGAAAGGATGCCAGAAGATTTCCACATGTCCAGGACCAGCACTCATGGGATATACTCTGTGAATTACACCCACCAGAGCTATCCTTCTAATATTTCCTCTTTGGAGCACCACCTGTGGCAGAGAAAGGCAGCAGGGGAGGATTTCTGGAGAGCCTCTGCCAGTGGGTGGCACTGCAAAACCAGCAGTATGGAAGGAGCAGCAACGCAAGGGCCTGGGGGTGGAACAGCAGCGCAGACACGGCGCTCACAGAACGCTGCGCATCTCCCGTGGATTGGATACGGGGGATGCTGCAGCCTGGCTGGTGGGAGCAGGGAAGCTGCTGCGGGGAGAGGAACAGGCACAGGGCAGGCAAGGAGGCATCACCGAGGGGTTCGAGGTGCTGCGGTGGTGTGGGGTCAGCCCATCCATCCACGTCCACGTGGGACAGAGCCAATTCATGTCCGTGTGGATAACCTCTCCAAAGGCAGGAGCAGCTCCTCAGCTTCCTCTGCTCTCCTACTGTAATGTTCTGTCTGCAGCTAAAAGTCACATAATAGGTCGTTCTAAAATGTGAGGTGTCACCCACAAATGTAAGGTGTCACCCAAAAATGTAAGGTCTCACCTTTGGGAAGTGGCCAGGCTCCTGTCCCCAGCCTGCACCCCAGTGAAGAACATGGTGTGGTAAGTGTGAGAGCTTTTGGACCATCTTGTCTGCATTTACAGGGCCCCTGGAAGCACCAGGGGCCAAAGATATGCATGACCCAGGGGACTGGGAGCCCTGAGGGAAAGTGTGCTGCATCACCTGAACCACCTCCCGGCCAAGGGGGAGCTAAGGATCCAGAGGCAGCTGGGTAAACCTTGGGAGTGCTAAAACAGGCTCTGCACTGGAGACTGGCCTGGTCTGAGGGTCCACGTTAAAGATCAAGAGTTCTGTTCCATTTCCAAAGTGGTTGTGCTCCTCACAACCCCCCTGACACAGATTTTACTCCCAATTGCACCTCACCTACACCTGATGTCCCATCTCTGGTGACCAGTTAATTGCCAGTAGGTCTCCAGTTAGATTTCTTATCCCCATCCAGCTAAAAATGCTCTGATGTGTCTAAGGCAGCAAATGCTCTGTTCTTCTTCCTTTCACTAACAGACAACAAACAAAGGAGCATCTTCTTCCTCCCCCCTGATGTCCCAGCAGTAGCTGGGCACCACAAAGCTTTAGAGGAGTGGGCTCAGGTAGCCCCAGTCTGACTCCAGGACCATGAGTCCTCATGCTGGGAGTGGGACATCTTTGAGAGGAAGTCAGAAGGATGGGCAGGGAGCCATGACAGAAAAACCTGAGTTGTTCAGAGGGAATCTGGCTCTGAAGGGCTGTGCTCTCTGCCTGGCAGGGGCAGCATCTCTGCTAATGCGTATTTTCTCTGGCAGGAGCAAAGGCTTCATCCAGCAGATTGTGGACTAGCAGAAGACATGAGTGCCACCTCAAGAGGAGGATGCTCCCATTAGCAGAATGTTTAAAGCTGTGGCACCAGGGCTTCCTCCAGCCTCTTCCTCCTGCAGGGAACACTCTGCTGACTGGCATGGCGTGGGTGGCTGCAGAATCCCATCTCCTGCCTGCCCACATCCGTGCTTACAGAAATGCCTGGGTACAGCCCACTGCAGACTGGGGAAGAGCTTCAATCTGGCCCTTCTGCTGCAAACGGATCTGATTTGCTCCTGGTGCGGAGTGCTCTGTAATTACAGTACATCCCACTTAATCGGGATGTGCTTAATTGGGAAATCCACTTACCGGGATGTCACCTAGGGAACCGATTTAAGCTTGATAACACTTAAGAGCAATGCCTGCTGCTTTATAGGGAAGGTAATTCTCCTACAGGGAGATGCCTTCAGGTGGCTGAATCATACTCTTCCTTCCAGCAGCATCCAATGCTCCTGGCTGCTTGCTCCTGCAACAGATTTCAGCTTTCCCCTTAAGTAGGTTACAGGCAGGAAATACACCAACTGCTACTGCCAGCTCACTGCTGTCCTCTGCTCCAGCCGAACAGGCTGCCACTGCCACGTGGGCCAGCCCTCAGCTGTCCCCCTGCCTGGACCCACACACCCGACCCCTTCCCCTCTTTGAAGACAGCTTTCCTTCCCCAGATGGAACCATTTTCAAAGTTGGTAACACGATTAGGCCTGGCCAAGCTGCTCTTTGCAGCAGAAGAGGGAGCAAGACGACCTGGTCATCACCTGGATCAGGGCAGAGCAAGACTTTTGGAGACAACAGCATCCCTTACTATTAACCCCAATGCCTGTCCTGCACCCACTTCCCTCCAGCAATCAAACACAGCAAGTGTCCTAGTGACAATAACAGGGGGATCTGGGAGCAGTCCTTAGAGTGGAAGTTGAGTCAAGCACTTGGAAAGGCCAGTTTTCTGTCTGGTTTCCCATGGGATGAGGGTTTATGTGGTCACCCTGTCTGTGCATGCACATGCAGATCTTACAGATACCACCAGTAACTGCTAAACCTCTTGATCTATGTAGGCAGAGAGAAGAGAAGCTGCCTTCACAAAAATGACAAATTCCCACAGATTTTGTAGTAGCAAGAACCAGAGGGGAGAAAACTTAGGAATATCCAACCCCTCACCATCTCTCAGAGATGGAGCAGCACTTTGCAGCCCCAAACCCCCAGGAGGCACCTTTCCATATGAGAGGGATTCCAGCTGCTCCAGGATCATTAGTCCTCCAAATTTTTGGCATCGCCTGGCTTGTTTCTGCCCTTTTCAGCCAGACTACCTTTCCTTTCCCAACTGCACAAAACCACACCACCCCTCTTCTAAAGGTGAGCCCTTGGATGGGGCCTGCCTTTGTTACCAAAACATCTGTCCTTGGATGGGGCCTGCCTTTGTTGCCAAAACATCTGTCCCATGCAGCAACAACTCCACACAACTTCCCAAAAAGCTGTGCTGATCTTTTTGTTCTCACCAGCCAGGAGGAGCTGGGGTGAGTCAAGGCAAACTCTTTGGATGCATAATTGTGATTGCCTTTCAGACACTTGAAAATGCAATAGCTTGACATCAAATGAGGGATTTTTATGGCTGCACATGTTTTGTGTTTCTCTGAACGAGCGAACTTCCAGATTAGCTACATTGGCTTTTTAAAGTGCTATAACATATGCAAAGGCACTTGTAATGTATAGTGATTTCTGTAAAAACAAGAGGTAAGTGCTGAAATGTCTCCTGATTTATCGTTTTGCTTCTCCTAACCCACACTGGGAGAAGGGGTAAATGCAATCCTCTACTCCTTTTTTGGCTTCTTCCAGCCCAGAGACAGATGGAAGATAAAACACCATGTACTACAGAACTTGTGCCTTTCAACCACTCTGGTAATTGGAGAAGAGAAAAGCCTCTCAGTTCCCCAGTGTCACAACCAACAGCACACACAGCAAATGCCTTTCCAAGGTGCAGCACAATGTGAATGGTGAAGCTCCACCACCACAGCAGCAGCTGGCTGGGCACGATGGGCTGGGCAGCACCTCCCAACAAAGATGCTGGAGGGTCCAAATGAGCAAATCACCCTGATGAACCACATTAGCAGGGTCAGGCCTCTGCTTTCCTGACAGCAGGGTCACCTCCTTGTCTACTCCTCCTGTTCCTGCCTCTCTTTTCCTTCACACAGCTATAATCCAGGCAGACACCCAGGAGGCTGTGCAATGGGATTGTCTCCATATCACTTGCTCCCGTTAAATATACATTCTGAACCATTACCAAGGATCACATCCTCGACACAAATGTCTCAGAGGCTGGGCTTACTTTTTGCTAAAACTGAGCTGTGCAGAGGCTTGGCAAATGAGAACATCCCAGCAACTAAGGCTCCCATTTTCTGAGCTTGGGTAGAAGAAATAAAGTACCAGCTCAAGCTCCATTTTAGCTTGAGGAAAACAGCATCTTTTATCAGAGCCAAACAGGTTCTTCCCCTCCCCTGCTGCAGAGCCAAGCTGTCCCCTTGCTGTGCTGGGGCTGCTTCCCCAGTGCCAAGGCAGGGCTGCCACCAGCCAGGGTTCTGTGGCACTGCCATGGCCACTGCTGGCAGTCAGTGCCACAGTCAGAGCCAGCTGACACAAGGGTGAGTGTCCCAGCCCTACGTGGCACAGCTCACTGCAGTCAGGTTCAGACAGAGCCCCTGGAACAGGGATGAGTCCTTGTGAGCTGGAGGTTTTTCAGTGTGTGCCCTTGTGCCAGGCGTGTTCAAACCCATCCTTTCCCACTGAGCAACTGCAGCTCTCTGCTGCCAGCAGCAACATGTAAACCCACCTGGGCTGCCTCTCACATCCATTTTTACACATAGCAACGGTTGTACAACAATCTGGAGGGTCAGCAGACCTGCAATCTTTAAATTAACCTTGTGCATTTCTATAGAAAAGCAACACTTACTCTTAGCAGAGTTTATGTGACATGGATTCCATGTGCTGTGTTACTGCAAATTAAACACTATTATTTAACAGCTGCCAATAGCACTTTTTGCATCACTGCATCCTAAAAGCTATTTAGCATGACCATGGTTAAAATGCAGATTATTTTTAAGGTTTTCAATGCATTTGCTGTCAGATGAGAAGGGAAAAGCCCAGCACTTGCAAGGGTGAGCTGGCAGGATGGGAACCTTCCTGCCACCATCAGAATGGCACCTCAGTTACCTGGCTGTCATCGTGCCAGCAAGAGAAATATGAAGGAGGAGAGGAGATGTGGAAAGGAGAGAGTGTCCTCAAACAGAAAAAATAAAAAAAAAAACAAACCACACAGCAAAGACAGGATCAAGTCTCAAATGTTAAAGGATCCTTCACTTGTATTAGTAGCTCCTGCTAAGTGGTCCTGCTCAATCCTTGGGGTGCCAGAAACTTTTCCTCCTCTCATTTCTCTTCAGGGCCAGGACAGAGCAGAGATGCTGGATGAGCAGCACCAGCTCTTCTACTGAAGTCCTGGAACCTGAACAGCCACTCTGTTGTTTTTGAAAAGATTGGGGATACAAACCATTGTTTTCCAGCTAATTGCAGAGAGCTGGAAAGGCAAAACACAGCAATATTTGCTAACAGCAAATATTTGGAGACCTCAGTCCAAACTGTATTGATTCACTGAGTGTAAACATGGGCAGAGAGAGAGCTTCAGGCACTTCAGCATCTCACGGCTAATTAAAGTTGGGAGAAATTAGTCTCAGCAAGTTGTGAGCCTTGTACTTCTCCAGTGTGACTAAGTCCCTGTGAGATATCTAATTTACCAGGAGGGGTGATGAGCTGCCAGCACCATGTTCCTGCAGGCACAGGGGGCTAATTGAAGGCAGTTTGATGCTCCAGGGCAATCCTGCTTGCCAGCTTACCTGCACCATCCCAATGCCAGTCAGCTTGCAAACTGCAAGGCAGCTCAGTGGGAATTTTAACTGTGAAGGAGTATTCAAAAAATCCTGACAAAATCCGAGGGCCTGGCCAGAACAACGGGTTCTTGTGGTTTCTGCAGGGCTGTTTTACCAGTGAGGCAAATGGGGTTCTTCTCCTGCAACCCTGCAATGCTGAAACATGCTCCTAACACTCACAGGACCTCGAGGCTCTCAACCTCCTCTGAGTCCCATCCTTAACCATGGTGAGAAAGTCATGGCACCATCTTGCTTGGTATTAGTGGTGCAAATCAAGATCAATTTCTCCATAAACAGCTCTTTACCAAAGATTCTGTCCTTTGTCTCCACCTCTAGCTCAAGAGAAGGAAATCAGCAGCAACTCCACATCTAACAGCAAAAAGACATTTCTCAGAGGGTACAACTGAGTTATAACAGAGCTGGATTTTGGGAACTGCTCTCTCAACCTCAGAGCTCTCACTGGGGAAAGGTGGAGGTACTCAGAGGTCCCAATTTCCATTTCATTTCCCCATTGTTTCCCTGGGCTGCAAATGCTTCTTTCCTTACCTTTCCAGCCCAACCTGACTCACAGGCCAGGCCTATCCAGCTGTCAGCTGGCCCCACTTTGCAACTATGCCAATTTTGGCTAATTTGCCCAAGAATCAATGGGGCACAAGGAGTTCTGCCCTGGGCAAGGGTAAGAAACCAGCCACCCTTGATGGTTTTTGGGGGTCCCCATAACTAGCAAGCCTCCAAAGATCCCCTTCCAAGCAGCTGGGAATCCCCACCTGTCCCTGTTTCCCTGAGATAACCTGCCCAGGGGGAGGTGACCTTGCTGGCTGGACTGATGCTGTCACCACTCTATTTTGTGGGCTCGGTGGCTCCCTTTTTCAGCCAGCATTAAAGCCAGCCAGCCACTGACTCCACAGCAGAGGCTCCAAGAGGACAGGCAGGAGCTGTTCCTCCAGAGATAGAGATAATTTTTAAAGGGAAATCCTGCTCTTTTCCCAAAATGAGGTAGGTTTTTACCAGCACACAGCCCCAGTCAAACACACTTGTGGCACCAAATGCATCACTAAAAGAAAAATGCTTTCTCTGTGGAACAGAGCTGTGGTTTTCAAAGCTAACAGGGAGAAAGGGCACTGTAAATACCTGGAGGAAGCGTGGGCACAGCTTATTAATAGACACTTGCTGTGAGACGTTAGGCTGCATGACAAGGCTTTCAGTGTCCTCCTGGTGTCCTCAGATGCCCTGTTCTGCACTGAGCTGGGCTCTGTGAGCATGCAGCACAGCCCTCAGACCTGCTCACTTACATGGGGCACAAAAGATGGGTTAATGAAGCTCGTACCAGAGCTTTCATTGCTTCAGAATTCACCACCTGTGTTCAGCTCCTGGGGAGAAGCTGCTGTCCCCAGCTCCTGTAAAGGATCCAGACAGATTTTGATGGGCACAAATGAGGGCCTGAGGAAGGCAGGCAAGAATGCCAAGAAGGGTCATTTCCCAAAAACCTGAATTGCAGGGGTTTAACATTTCCTGAACTGACAGAAGGAGCTAATTTTGTTATCTTTACACTGCAGCTCATTCAGTCATTCCCCAAAAGGCTGCACAAAGTATTTGCTCTCTGGTTTCTCTCCTGTGCCGCTGTCAAGACAGCTCCTGAGTTTAGAATCAAAAGCCAGTCCTGATATTTAAGGTATTATGAACTGAGTTTATGTATTCCTGCTTAGCAAAGCCTTGTCTAACACAGGGTGCCTGTATCCTTTCCCAAAGAAAGCCATAACAGAAAATTACCAGCCCCTGTGAGTGACAGCACAGTGACCCTGCACTGCCACACTACAGGAATCCTGGCAGGGTCACATAGGTTTTATTTCTTGTATCCAGATACAGACTCTTCTATCAAGCAGAGTAACAGACAGATGGACTGGTTTTGGAGAGAACTGGCTATTTGCCTGGAGAGAAAGGGAAAAGAGCCCTCAAACAGCCCTCCTGCCCCAGGTGATGCTGGGGAGAACAGGTCCATGGGCAGGTAGGGACTTTTACCTTCACACTCCTAGGTTACTTCAGCATTTCTTCTCCCATCTTGTTGATTGCTCAGGCCCAAAGATGCACAGACTCATGTTATTAAATGGCTCTTTCTGTTGACATTTTTATTTTTGGGCAATATCACTGAAACATTCACCACTGCTGCTTAGAGGTAATGGAAAAAGAGATGAGCTCCAGATTCTGGGTGATGGGGACCTCGAGGCAGGCAGCCAGGCTGGGCTGGGATGTGGCCTGGTTTCCCTGCTGTGTTTACAGTCCATGCCCTGAGCAGGGATGTGACTGAATCGTGGCCCTGTCCTCAGCAGCTTCTGGCCACGCCGACCCCTCCCCAAAAGGTGAAAATCGTCTGTGAGCTGAAGGCAGGCTGGGATCAGTGGCAGCCAACTCAAAGAGGACTTCACCAAAGAGGCTGCTGGGCACCCAGGGGTGCTGCCTTGCCCAGGATGCTGACTTGAGGGTATATCCATGGGGACAGGAGACAATCTGGGTTTCTTCTTCAAGACAGTATTTGTGGCTTCACACTGAATCCCTCCCCTCTTTAGGGCAGGCAGGCTGAAGAGAAGAATATCCTGAGAGAGGAGTTACTCCAAAATGAACAAACACTTTCCAAAATACGTTCCTCTGACACCTGCTCAGCAGTGAGGAAGCGCTGGTGGGATGTGAGCTGGATTGTCACCCTTGTCCCTTCCTGTCCTTCCCTGGTGTGGGGCTGGGCTGGCTCCCTCACACCCTGACACGCTCCGGTGCTGCTGGAAGCATTGGTGGGTGTGTTCCTTGCCTGATTTCAGTGATGGGGCTACAACCACCTGTCCTGGGACAGCCACAGCAGCCACCTGGCAGAAGCCATGCAGGAGCTGGCAGTAAATGAAACCCTCCTGAGCAGCAGCACCAGGGCACAGAGGCTCAGCTAAATTTCTCCCTGCCTCCTGTCTGTCCCATATTGCGAGGAGAACATCGGGAGCAGTGCTGGCATGTCACCCACTGTGTGCTGACTGCAGTGCTGTCACTGCTGGGCTGTGCCCTCACCCTGGGGGTCTCCCCTGGGCTGTCTCCCTGCCCACCGTGCCCGGCACAGGCAGCGAGGGGCTGCCCACCATCCCAGCAGCCGCCATTCAGGAGGAACCGCCAGGTGGCAGATGGCTAGAGAGGGAAAGCCTGTCTTTTGGAGAGGATTTTGCATTTGGTAAGCTTAGGCAAGTTTTAAGAAACTCCAGTTTTGTCCTTTGAAGTAATTGGTGGAATATTTCGGAAGTCTCTGTCAGAAAACCAAGCGTGCCACCAAAACACTGTTGTGGGGGGGAAAAACCCTAGAAAATGTTAGATCAAAGTGATGATATTCTCTCACTGATTCTCATGTGGGTGGCATCACAAGCCTAGACACCATCACACGCCTGCAGCTGAACACATGCGGGCACACACTAATTGATAACTAATGTGTCCTTTTCCCAGGACTTTGCCAGTATCAAAGCACTCATATCCCTCTGCAAAATCATTTTCCAAAGCTCTGGCTCTGGCTGGTGAGGGGCTGCTGGGCAGCCTGTCCCCTGAGCAGAGGGTGCTGGCAGGGGGCTGCCACAATTGCCCCGTTGTGCCAAGCAGGGAGTGCTGGGTGCAGTGGGAACACTTGACCACAAAGACCTGAGCTGTGCTTAACAGAGCTCTTGTAGTGCTCGCCTGCTAAGAGCCTTAACTTCTTACTGCATCTTGCCAGGGTTTAGGCAAAGCAGGGCTCCCAGCAGGGTACTGGATTGATTTCCTTTCCCATGAAAATAGACTTATGACTTTGTATTTGTTCCTTGTCCCCAAATCCCATTTTTTTCCAGGTAGAGGGGAGAGGAATTTGATGGATTATAATTAAGAAGGTGTTGTTCTGAACAAGGAAGGGGCAGGAAGGTTAATGCAGAATGTGGCTGAATTGCCTGAGGAAGAGATGTTTTAATGGGAAAAGCCTTATGAGAGGAGAGCTTTAGGGCTCTTCTTCCCTGCATAGCAGGTGGGTATTTACAGGGATGCTCTGGCTGAGTTTATTTTGGCTGTAGGTGGACATTGGACTTTCTAGGCACCCCTTTCACTCTGCAGTGATGGTCAGCAGCAGCAACTGTGACAGGAGAGGGGGATTTGTACTGCTTGTGTTAGGAAGCCCCATTGCAGGGCCATCAGGAAGGAGCCCACAGAACTCACACATAAAATAAAATATAAGTAAGTGCTAATATATAATATAACCCTTCCCAGGCCTCCAGCACCATTCACCCCAGAGCACTGTACAAACAGTAATTAAAACTTCCCAGCCCCCAGCTTTGCCAGCGGTGCTGAATTCATTTTCCAGTGTGGGAAAATAAGCCTTTTATGATGAAGGGAGACAACACAATTTTAACAGCAGGCGAGGTTCCTGACGACACAAGCTGGGGTGTGAGCCTTGCTCCTTGCCTGGCAACAGGAGGCTTTTCAAGGCAAGAACAAGCGGCTGGTCTCTCTCCACCATGGACATTGTGGATATCCATCACTGCAGTGGGCAGTGCACCAGCTCCCTGCACTCAGCCCCAGTGGCTGCAATCCAGCTTGCTTTGCAGAGCTAAAGGCTGAAGGGAAGCGAAGGGCACAGGGGAATATGGCTGGAGATGCCTGTGACAAGCCCCTTGTCCAGTTACTCCTCCTGGAGCATCAATCTGCCTTCTCAAGCACTGCCAGGTTCAGTGTGCCCCCTCCTGACCGAGTGTCTGAATTCCATGAGAAATGTGAAACCTGAAACATCCTACAAGAAGGAAAGGAATGCCTGAACGTGCAAGAGCTTGGCTTAGTTCAGAGCTTGCACTGCAGACCAGAAACACTGGCCCTTTGCTTTAACACAGTAACAGTCCAACATCAAAGGGCTTGTCCCTCTCCTGGCCCCTGCCAGCTCCATGCTCTCCAGAGCCCTTGGAGATAAATCCTGCACTGTTGGGTGTGGACACAGCTCTTGGGTACAGTGTGAGCCCATAGGAGCAACTCAACAAGGTGTGCTGCTTTCAGGGCTCCTGGAGCCCTTGGCCAGCATTCCCTTCCCATGGTTAATGTGCTGTCTCCAGTGCCCTCCCAGGCAGTGCCCGCTCCCTTCCCCTCCATCCCAGCACTGCCTCGCAGGCTGGCCAGCCAAATCCCCCTCTGCTCCTAACAGCTTTGGAAATCCTGAAGGACCATCTAGGAGGAAAAAGCAATTTTTAACTCAGGAAACAGATTATCTCCCTGCTCTGCCAGCACTGCCTTCAAATCACCAAGCCCAGAGCCTCTGGCCCAGAGGGGCAAACTTTGGGCTGTCTGGAAACCACAGGGCTTGGTGAGAGGTCCCGTGGCAGAGGGGAAGGGCCCAAACAGCCAGAAATTTCAGCCTCCTGTCACTGTGGGGCTGTTTCCAGACACATGCCAGCACCACCTGTGCCTGTGTCACTGCAGGGAGTGCTGCTGCAGCCTCCTGCAGCTGGAGAAGAGCTGATGGAGCCAGCAGTGCTGCACTGAGGGCTATTCAGCTCTTTGTCATGGATTCTCCATACCTGCTGTTATTTCCAGCCCTGAGTCAAGGGAAGGGGAATGGGCTGGCTTGAAGAGCTTTGGTGAATCCTGTGTTCTGCAGCTGAGCTCTGCAGAGCTGGGCACTCACTGTGTTTCTCTCATCATCCCTGCAGGTTGATCTCTGTGGAGAATGGGGTTTGGGCTCACTGTGTTTCATGTGAAAATGGGACAGTCTTCTGCAAAAGAAAAAGAGAGGCCTGGAAATCTGCTGCTTTCATTAGGCTTTCCTTAGGGCTAGCTTAGTTCTTGGAAATCAGTGCAACCATGAAGAAAGCAGCCCATGAGACTCTGCTCAGAGTGCCTAATTCCTGTTGAATAAATAGGAAGAGAAGCAGCAGCACTGCAACAGGCCTGTGGACAATGTGATTTCAAATTAATTTCTCCAAGGAGGGGTTCTCCCACTTGCCCAGCAGGCCTTGTGGAGGCCAGGAAGGCTCAGCGAGGGGGCTGCCCTGCATCAGCAGTTCCACAGCCCCCACTCCATCACCTTTCTAGGACTCAAAAGTTCTGCTTTTCTCTCTGAGCCAGAATGATGCCAAGCTACAACTATTGAAATCCTTCAGTCTGTGCTCTTTCTCTATCCCTGCTGTGGCCTGAAAGGTGGTTTCCCAGCTCAAGGTGCACCATCAGAGCCATTACTGTGCTTGCAGCAAGCCCCACTGCGGGGCACAGCTGTGCCTGCACAGCCCCACCACCTCTGCAGCACAGCTGGGGCAAAGCCTGGGCTGAGCTGGAGCTGGCAGGGCACGAGGCTTCTGCTTTGATGGCACCCTCTGTTTATGACCTGGGTAGGCTTTAGAATTGTAACAAAGCCACAGGTAACCAGGAATGTCATTTCAATAAAGCTGGATTAATCAGAAATGATTTCCCAGATGGCAGCAGCAGATGGAGGAGAGCCCACCCTCACCGAGGGTCACTTCTGCCAGGACAGAAGGTAGCACAGGGCTGAACAAGGGCGTTTGTCTGAACTAATGGGCCACAGAGACATTTGAAGGGAAGTTTCCTTTGCAGCAAAAAGGGCAGGTCTCTGCTTTCACTCACCATCCGCCCGTGGCAGCTCTTTTCTCCTCTTGGCACACAGCTCTCATCCCCCAGCTGACATCCCACGGCAGCAAACACTAATCACATCCTCCTCCTAAGAAGAGATAACAGCGAAAGAGGCTTGGCAGGACAAGAGACCTCCCAGCAGCCCCTGCAAAGCCAATCTCATGGCCTGGGGTCCCCCCAGTGCAAATCCCTGTGGTTCTTGTTTCCTGAGCTGGGACAAAGTGGGCACCGGGGCTTTAGCTGATGTTGGTTAGAAAATAACCGTGAGAAAGGAATAAACCAATTAATTGCTGACCCACGGACAGCCAACACCTCTCCCCCACCTCCCCCTGCACAATAAAACCTGTCTCCTCAGCTCAAGCAGATTTAGGGTTGTTGCAAAGAGCCTAGAGAAGGAAAAAAAAACCCCTTTCCCACTCCAGCTAATAATATTTCCAGATAATCTGTTTGAGGCAGCACCCTCTGCGAACCAGGAAAGCCTTTAAGAGCCGTTAACACCTTTATTCAGACTTCCTCATCCTCCCCCAGACAAGCTGTGATTAATTATCCAATCCAGCCAGATCCCCCTGGGAAACAGCTCTGGGTCTGGGCGTTCATCCGAGGATTTGCAGGGTCCCTCTGTGAGAGCAGCTCCTGCCCTCGCCGCTGGCTCCCCATAAGCAGGAAGGGGCTGGGGGGAACAAACTGCTCCCAGCCCTGCACTTACATCAGCAAGGGCAGTGGATGAGGGGAGGGCAGCTGAATGCAGGGTCTTGGCAGCTCTCATGGCTTTTTCTTTGGCTGGTGGCCACAGACATGAGCTGCACTGGCCCTGGGATCACAGCCCCTTTGGTTCCCACCTGGATTTCACAGTCCTCCTTCCACCTTCACGGCTCTCTGACTCAGCTTACCTTTCCTACCATTTTCCAGTCCTGCTAAAGGTGTTGGGGATGGAGAAGGCAGGGAGGAAAGGGGAATTACTGCCTCTCAGGCTGCTGCTGGGATGCTGTGCCCGAGAGGTGCCCCTGTGTAGGCTGTGGCAGACCAATGCAGCTCCTAACACTCAACTTGTACATGCATTGTCCCACCTGTGCTACCCTTACCCACCAAATCCAGGCCCTTTTTGTGTCCCAGGGTAACTCTCCTATCCCTATGGCTGCATACAGCCTCTCCTGGCTGTCCAAAGGGAGGATCAGAGCTGCTCCAAGATCATGGTATTGCAAAGTGATATACTGAACCCAAGAGGGGCACATTCCCCTTGTACCAAATGCCAATCTCCATCCCATTGGGATGACACCAAGTCCGTGTTTGTCCACCACAGCCCTTAATCCATGGCAGCTCTAGTCCTCAGGCTGTTTAAGGATTAACACATTAATGGCCACCCTGCCCCAATGCCCTCTGCTCTGGCAGGGTGCAGACACGGCTCCTCTGGGAGTCTATGGTAGTGTCATGCACATGTTTTATGACTTTCCTCACTGTAGAAAGTCCTTTTAAATGCCCCATTTTCAGGAGAGACTCCCCATCACACCCCAAGACCTGCCCACATGCTTGCTGGGAGGGTGTGAGTGAGGGGGCACTGTGGGGCTGGCATGCCCACGTTGTGCAGCCACGGAAAACCTGTAATGAAAGAGACACAGCAGCCTTCCTTACAGGTTCTAAGCTGAAGTTCCATGGTTCTGTGACACTTGAAGGAGCTCCTTTCCATTGGACCCTGTCCAAGAACTCACCCCTGTGCACTGCGTGTTTTCTGCTGGTCTATTTATACGTGCCAGGGGCAGAACCTCAGAAATATCCTCATCCATGACCTCAAAGCAGTATCTGCCATCGCTGATTTCTGCCATCCACCTCTAGAAACCTTCAGCCAGGAAAAAAAACCAGAGAGCACAGCAGAAGCTCAGGGGTCCCAGATAGTTTTGCAAATGAAAACGGTCGTCCTCTCCTTGTTCTCTTCTCCTCATTAACAGAACAATGTGTTTAGGTCATTTTCAAATAAGCGTACTTAAGGTTCAGTGTCTTGTGTGCTCTTTGACAAGGTGCCAAAGAAAGAGTGAGGAGAAAGAGAGAACATTTCTGCCAGATGGGTGCCAGCTCCCCCGGGATGCTTCACAGCCCCAGGTGCTGGTTTGCATCACACCTACACATTGCTTTCTGGGCTGGGCTTGGTTTCAACACTCCCTTTATTTTTAGCCACACTTTCAAGAAATAGGAAAAGAAAAATCTCAGAACCTCTGCAGCTTCCTGAAGCCCTTGAGAAAGAGAAAGCTGAGGAGCAGCTGGGAGGGTCATAGTCCTCCTGCGCACTGAAGGCTCCAGTCAGCCCAAGAGACGTCCCTGCCTGTGTTCCAGTCCATGTCCAGGAGCAGTGGTCATCCATTAGTCTTGGCCAAGAGCTGGAGAAGTGCATTCCAGTATGGAGCAAGGCCATGCTCTGGTTCTGCCATGTGAGGGCACAGGTTTACTCCTGTGTGTTACTGCTCCTGCATCCATCCCAATGGCAACGTGTGTCACTGTGACATTTTATGAAAAATCCCTTCGCCCAGGATTTTTCTCCTGGTAAGATGAGAAGCCTCAGAGGAAAACAAAAACAACATTATCTGATTGTTTCACCCTGTGTTTTACTGCTTTGGAATGTGGCAGGTGTATCTTTGATTGGTTCTATGTGAATTGTTTTTACTTAATGACCAATCCCAGTCCAGCTGTGTCAGACTCTCTGGTTTGTCATGGGTTTTTATTATTCATTCCTTTCTTAGCCTTCTGATGTATTCCTTTCTCTATTCTTTTTAGTATAGCTTTAGTACAGCATTCTTTAATATAATAAAACATCATACTATAATAAATCAGCCTTCTAAGAAATATAGAGTCAGATTCATCTCTTCCTTTGTCCTGGGACCCTCGCAAAAAACACCAACAACAAACGTGTGCTGCAGATCCAGCACTTTGCACATGGGTCTAGCCACCCTTGGGACAGGAGATGGGAGTTGAAAACAGGTGCTGCAGGAAGTGGTTTGGGTGATTTGGTAGGCGACACCTTCCCTCAAAGTTTGCAGCATGACAAAACTGCTCAGCAGGGAGTTCTGGGCTCTGTGCTGTTGCAGGAGTTGCATTTTAATGACATCCCAAGCTCGCCACTTGTGGTCACCCCAGATGCCACTTCTTGCAAGGGTGGAGATGTTAACTCCAGTGTCCTGGGCAGGCTCCAGTCTCCAGTAATTCTGCTCCACTGAGCTGCAGGAATTTCCACTGGCCACTGGACACACTATTCCTTACTCTGTTTCCATGCTGTGACTACTGAACAGTTTTCCCAGGTGCCAGAAAACAGCATTTACCAAGGCATTTCAAATTCAAATGCTTCCTATTGTCTTGAAAGGGCTTTTCCTGTTTTATCCCATGCTTTCTCTCTGGGGTCCACCAACCCCAGGCTGTGCTTCACTTGGCTGGTGTAACTTTCTCCTCAGCTGTTGGCTTTGCTCTCCTCCAACTCACCCTGGGCTGTGAAGGTCATGGACATGCCCAGCTTTGGCTGAGCTGGTGCATCACAGCAGCCTCCATCTGCCCTGCTCTCCATCACCACCCAGGAAGGTATCAACTGCACCTTGGTCCTTGACAGGAGATGCCAGCTGCTCCCAGAAAAGGAATAATCGATTACGAGACTGACATTAACGAAATATGAGATTGTGACTTGGGACAGCCTAAAGCCATAGAAAGAATTTTAAATAATTCACCATCCTGAAAGTAAAGCATATTACAGGGAAAGACATTCAGGTCCTTTCTCCCAGTGGCATTAACTTCTATGTAACCAGATACTGTGAGATGAGAGCAAGATGAGACTACTGCTGGGTAGGGAATCTTGGCATTTCAAAGCATATTTGAAAATCACGGTTTTCCCCCCGCCCCTCCCACCAAAATTATTTACAAACATTAAAATATTCTGTTTTGGTAGTATTGCCTACAAGACAACTAAATCCAAAATAAAATAAAAACATAAAATGCTGAAACAAATTGCAAGTCCCTGAGATGTGTGCTGGCAAAACATTCATCCAAATCACTGCCTTCTGCAAAAATGTTTCTATTTTAGCAAAGCCACAGTTTTCCGGGGGCAGACTGATCCACCAGAGACTTCTGAACCCACAGCAAGTGGCAACGGAGGCTGAAGAGAGACATTGTGTGGGAGGCAACATTTAAAATGTCGCCGTTTTGCTTTTCACTTGAAACCAATCCAAGGGCCGTGGGGAAGCGTTTGGGAGCAGGATTTGTGCTTTGGCTGTCTGGAAAAGTTGCTGTCAGTGCCTGGGCAGAGTGTGGGCTTCCCCAGAAAAGCCCTGCTCATCCACAAACACCCCTGGAAGGGTGAATGTTACCCGGGCAATTATTTTAAATTTATCTCAGCAATTAAATGCACTTGTGCTCACACAGCAGATGTGTCTGTGCTGGGTAAGCTCAGCTGAGCACTCGGGACTGTTGGGAATGTTGTGCTGGTGTTGGGAATGTTGTGTTGAGCTGCTGTGCTACTGGGGGCCGCAGGAAGGGACTGCCACAGATAGGCAAGGGCCCTTTCATCATCTTCATAATTCATATTTTCTTGATAGAGGCAGCTCTTCATAGGGGAAAAGTGTTTCCCTTGGGTTGTGGAAGGAGGGGATGAAGGATGCACAGATGGCAGGGGTTTGGCAGCTCTGACCCTGCACACACACTGTGGGGCTGGGTTACAGCCACGGGGCAGGCCCAGCCGTGTCTCCTCTGGGATGGCAGGACCTTTCCAGGCTTCTTGGGACACCATGTGGGCTTCTGAGTGCCCACAGACACCTGGCAACAACAGCCCCAAGCACAATTCAGACTCAGTGCCTTTCCTTGATGTTGAAATCACTGTAGAAATCCCAGTGGGAAATTCCTGAGGTGTGACAACACTTGAGGGACAGCGCTCCCTCCTGCTCTCACCAGGCCAGGAGCTCCTGCTGCTCCCAGGGATGCTCTAAACAAGAACCTGTGAGAGAAACACCTTCTTGTGGTTTCACCTTAAAAGGTCAGCTCTGTTTCTTGTCATGCAAAGTGCTCAGAACCCGCCACAGGTGATTAAAGGTCCGGGAGTTATTAGATCACAAGCGGATAATCCTCCCTGTACCTGGCAAGGTGATTCATTATGATTCATAAATTCCTGTGGTGTTATGGTTCCCAAATGGAGCAGCATGCTGAAAGCTCCTCCACAGCTAGCAACAGAAAAGCACGAGGGGCTGACACAGGCAGCACAGGAGAACCCCCCAAGGCTGATGCCCATGTTCTCATTAAGGGGACTCCTTAATTTTAAGGACTAAACAGGGTTCCTTGCAGCTTTTCCACCAGGGTGCTGTGAGGTGCATGAGCCACCTGGGAGGCGAGGGGAGGCAGCCTAGAAGGGGGCACATAGGAAGGAGATGTTATTGACTGGTTAGGAAGGGGAAAAGGGCAGAGAGAAGTGAGGTTTGTCTCCTCTATGTTCACAGCAGCTGGCTCTGGGCTAGGGGTGAGTCACAACAAGAGAGTTTGATTAGAGAGAGCTTGATTTGGGAAGTGGATGCAATTAAAACCTTGGATCCTCAGGGTCAGTTTTAGTAGCTTCATTAAACTGATTCAAGTCCTGCCCCACTGTGGGCCATGGAGGGGCTGTTTCTGCTCCTCCACTTTCTTTGAACTGCTCTTGCTGCAGCTCCTCAGGTCGAGGCAAAATCCAGCTGAGCTGCTGGGGATGAGCAGGAGCTGGGTCTGTCTCCCTGAGCATCAAAATGGGAGCACAGAACAGGCCTGAGAAAAGATGAGCTAATCCAGGGATGAAAAATCCTTCAGACTATTAAATACAAAGGCAAAAATGATGCCTCAGGAAGATCCTGACTGGAAACTCATGTGTGGGCAGCATGTATGCAGGAGACCTGAAGGAGTTCCCGTGTCATCTTTTTCCAGAGACATCTGCTCTGGCTACTTTGCAAGAGAAGAAAAGGAGCTGGTTGGACTCTGGGTCTGATTCCAAGTGGTTCTTAGCTGAGATGAGATGAATAACTGCCTGTGGATGTGGCTAGATCCCTGGAGAGCATTGCAGTCATCCCGTGTGCTCTGATAAGTGAGAAACATCAGCTTTGCCCCAGGCAGCACTTTTGGGTCCTCAGTGGGAAGAACTGGAAGCTCTGGGGTCAGGAGCAGCCACTGCTTCCCAAAGCTGACCTGCCACTGACTCACAGACCCTCAGGCCAGACCCAGGACTGACCCCAAAAGAGAAGCTGGGGACGAGAAAGCCTCATGTCCACCCACCCTGATGTCATGACAATTTTGCTGCTGAGACGTGCTGGTGTAACCAAGTTCACAGGTATAAAACCCCATTAAATATTTCATTCCCATCAATTGCTTGCTCTAAGTGCCTTCTGAGGAATTCATGGGAACGTTTTCTATTTGACACAGAAATACTTTCAATTATGAAAGATGGCTAAAAATAAAAGGAAATTATACTGTTCAGACATCTCTGGAGGTGGAGACAGGAGAGGAAACCGTCAAGGAGAGCCAGGGAAGAGATTTTTGTTAGAAGTTGAGAAAGGCTACTTATTTTTACAGACAGAAAATGTCAGGAGGCAGCCTGACTAGAGAATCTGGAATCTGTCACTCACCTTCTCTATTATTAATTTGACCTCAGCTAGTTCTCAGCTGTAGACTTTTTTTTTTAATGTGTTTTCTTTTTTTTTTTCTTTTTTTTTTTTTTTTTTTTAATTCAGGACCCCAGCCTGTGACACTGAGACCCTTTCTGGGCTTTCCCTTTAATGTGAGAAGCTTGGGCTGATAACCTGGGGCTTCTTGGAGGCTCAGTAAGTCCATGGGATGTTCTGATGCTGATAAAACATTTACATTTTGTAACGAAAATGACCTGAGAGCAGAGCTTGAATCATCAATCCTTTATGAATCAGCCCTTTGAGATTGTTTAGCTTTTCCTACACTGTCAGAGGGACATGGCTGAGCTGTAGTCATCATCTCTCTGTACATTTTTAAATTTAAGTTACTAACTGAACACATATAAAACATACTGAGAACTTTTGGTCTGCTCTGGCATTGAGTAAAGTGTGTCTTGCACTCTATACATGTGACCAGGGAAAAGGGAAGCAGCTGGAAAATACAACACTGAAGCTGTAGACACTTTGGTGTTTGTTATCTCTTGTTTCTTCCACATAGCAAATCAAAGCCACTAGAAAAAAAATAAAATTACCACAAAAAGGCACAGTTTTATTCTGCAGATGGGAGCTGAAAAGTCTCCAGACCTTTCTTTACTCCACAGCACCTGTTTTTAGAGATGCCTTTAGCAAAGTGCTGTGCTCATTGATTTGGGCTGTGTTCTCTGAACCACATGCTCTAATTTTAAGTGATCAGGGGCTTAATTACCTACACTCTTCCTTGTATTTTGAGCAGCCATTTTAAGTTAAAAATACCAGGCGTGTTCTGTGGTTTAGGAGAGCATTCCTGTGCTATTCCAAATGGAAAATCATCTTCACTTTAGTGCATTTTCTGCAAAATCACTGCTAAAGAGTGAAACAGTCCAGTCAGTCCCTGGTACAACTTATTCTAATGGCAGATATGTCGAGCCTTGGGAGTTCAAGGTGTTCTTGCACACACTTAGGCCCACAGACCTGGTGTGAAATGTAGATAATCAGTGCTTTATTTCTAAACAGCTGCACTCAACCATTTTCTAGGTGTAAAAAACTGTTCTCTGTTAGCCAGCAGGATTGACCTGCCTGCTGCCACACTTCAGTGGATCACAGGGGGAGATTGCAGAGTGATTTTGAGGTAGGAATCTTCCCACTGCACACAAACAGCTTTCCACCAGGACTCTGCCATGCCCAAGAGGTTTGCTTGTGGGGCTCCCTGCCCTGGTGAGCAGCCCAGGGCAGGACAATTGTCCTGGGGGGGAAGAGATAACAGGAGACACAATGAAGCTGGGTACCAAGGGAGAGGTGTTCTGCTGGAGCGTGGTGCAGCTGGGATAGACCCTGACCTGCAGAGGAGAGGGGAGCACTCAGACCTCCCATGAAGAGATTATTTCCCAGTACTTTTTCTGGTTTCCCCCTCTCCCCCAAACGTGCCACTTTTCTGCCAAATCTAAGGGATAACTTTTCAAATGAGAACGCTTCATCCATCGTAACAAAATGACAGGTACAAAGTACAATTACCAAGTAATCATGGAAAAAACCTCTGCCAGAGGAAATGGCCCAGCGTGGCACACGATCTCTTGGGCAGTTCTGCACATCCCCATCCTCTCCTTGCTTTCCCCTCTCTCTTTCCATTGACCTTATTTCCAATGAGACAAGGCAACTGTAACACCACCAAAGGCACTTTTACTCACTCTGCAAAGCCCTAAAGCACCTGAAAGGATCAGAGATGTCTCTGGATGCACTTTGGGATGGAGAGCATGGTGGAGCAGGCCCCCATCAGGAGTTCTGCCAGTGTCAGGACACGCAAGGGAATGGTGCAAAAATCATCTGGTGCAAGCAAGTCCTTGGCAGCGTTTGTGCTTGTATGAGCAGGAGAAGTTTTGCTGAACCTGCTGGAAAGGCAGCCCAGGGGTGATGTGGCTCTTGCAGAGCTGTATCTGTACCCTGGGACAGACACAGGAGCTCAAAGGATCCACACTGAGAACTGGGGCTGGTGCTGACTGGTGAGCAAAGGCTGCAGGTAAAACCTTGGCCTGAGAGGGAAAGAAGCTCTTTGTGTCGTGAACAGTCCCCAAAGAGCATCCCTTAGGAAAATGCAGCCAGCAAGATGAAAAAACCATTCATGCTTTTTAGAGATGTTCAATGTATTAGGAATTCAATTAAGTAAATGTTCCACTGCAGGAAGCTCAAAAATTAAGATTATCATTATTGTAGAGGAAGGAAACATTTTTAATGCATTAATTTTTTTTTAAATGACATCCCTACTGACAATGAACTTTTCCTTGCAGCACCCAGGCCAGTAAAGGAGAGCAGTTTTCTTTAGCAGTGGGGAGCAGCAGAAGGAAGGTTATGAAAAAGGTTTTCTGTGGGATGCAGAGCATTGGAGAATGCCAGACTGGGTAATGGGCCCTGAGCTGTGGTGTAGAGGAGATGACTGCAGTGGATCCTTGATTTTACCTCTAACTTCCTCTACATCTTTCCACTTCAGGAGCCTGACCTACATGAAGGCAACAGAAGTGGCCACCATTGACTGAAAAAGGCTGTGAACCCAAAGAAAAAGGTGTTTCTGTGAACTTCCCTCATACCCCCAGAGCAGGGATTTACTGCCTACATGTCTTTTTGTGTTACAGTTGCATCGTGCCAATACTCCTGATCCAAGGAACGAGTGGGTGAGTCCCTACTGCTGCCTTCATACCCAGGAAATAAAGCAACAATTCACTTCAAAGCAAAAGGTGCTCCAAGCACCTCCTCAAAGTAAGTCTGGATGGGGGAGGTGGGTTGGGATTTTTATTTGCAGGACAAGATATCACATGGAAATCCAAGAATAGAATAAGTTGCAGGGGAGGGAGAGGAGGAGGAGGAAATCACTGCTTTTGCATTTCTTGTTCCCTTTCCAAACCTTGTGCATGCCACAGTTTTAATTAATAACACTGTCACCCATTCTAGGGTTCAAACAAAGGAGTATAAGGAGGATGTATTCCAGGCACTCAGGTACCTGGGCAAAATGAAGTGATGGCTTTATATTTCAAGGCCTCATTGTGGGGCTCCAGCTTTTATTCAAAAGTTGTTCTCTGCCAGGAATTATCTGAACCATTACCTCAGGAGATCACTTTGAAGATGGGCTCAAAAAGTATTTAAAATGAAAAAAAAATCAAATGCAATGTTTGAAGGCTAAATAAAATAAACAGCCACACAAACACAGCCACCAGTATTAAGATTTCTCTGCAAGGCTCATTGTCACTCATGTCTCCCAGCTGACACATGCCCCTGTGCAGGCACTGTGCTGTCTCCTGGTGCTGGCTGCCTGCTTGGTGCACTCCCCTTTGACTTTGTTTGGGAGCAAGGAGCACCTCAGCTGTGTCCTGCCCTCTCCAGGAATGGCAGCTCTGCTCAGTCTCTGCCCCATGTGGTTTGGGTTCCCTGCAGAGCACTGGGCCTCTTTGCCTTTCTCTCTGCCACACTTGTGCTGCACATCTCAGCACACTTCCCTCCTCCACCAGGTAAGAACATCCTCCTTTTTACAGGCTGGGAAAGCAGGACTTCCAAAGACCACACAGAAATAAGAGACAACCTCTGCAGGCCCCACTGACCCCTTTAATTTTTGAACAACTCTTTCCCCTTTAGGCAAGTCAAAGAGTAACTAAAACTATCTGCAAATAACTTCTGTGGAGGTAGGGAGTGCCTCATGGGAGGTTGCTGGTGCGACACATCCAGGCTGTCACTGATCATCACTTTCCTGCACAGACAGTTTGATGGCACTGCTTTCCTTAATTGCACCAAAAATTTAAGTCAGGAGATCAACGGTGCCATGAAGAATTCACAGGGAAAAGAGACAAAATCCACCCACCTAGGAAGGTTGCTCCAGAGACAGATCCTGCAGCCAGAGCTCAGATGGTTGGCGAATGAAATGATGGAGAGAAAAAATTCTCTGAAGCTGCTGTTTCCATTTCTATGGGGTTTTAACAGCAGGAAGTATTTGATAACCCTGCATATCCAGTGAAAGAGGCTGTGGATACTGTTGATTTCCTTCTGGCCATTCACTGAGTGCCAGCTCAGCCTCCAGAGTACCTGGTGAGGACCCAGTTTGTGATGGGAGGGCCACCCCCTGTCACAGCCCCACAGGCTCCTTCTCCACTGTGTGAAAAATGCATGTGAAAATTGGCTTTGCTGACCTCACAAAAAGCAGCTTTTTGAAAGCACTGAAGGAAAGAGGAGATATCACCATAGCCAAAACACCAGCAGCAGAGAATGGTGTCTGACCATCAGACTCAGCCTTTCCCTAGACACTCCCAGCTGAACCTGCCTTCCAGCAGGGCAAGGTAAAGGCCTCTCTGCTTCAGGAAATTTGGGACTTTTCCTCAGCATCCAGACAAGACACAAACTCATGTCCCAGTCTCCACCATCTCCTTTCCAGGAGCTGCAGAGAGGCTTGGATGAAGGCATCAGCACAGCTCATGGCCGGATGAGCTCCTCATCCCAGCCCACGGTGTGCTTTTGGAGGGGGCAGTTTAAAGGATCAGAGGGATGAGTCAGGGGAAGGATCTCACGACACACCAGCACATTTGGTGGCTGAGGAGAAACCTGCTGGTGTGGGAGAGCAGGCCAGCCACAGGGAGCTGCTAACAAACAAATCTCCAAATGGATCCAAATGTTACAGTGCAGAAAACCAGGGCCACAATCCTCCAAAATCAGTGTATAAGGAGGTGCCAAGGACTTCATGGGAAGGACTTGGAGAAACCCAAGCTAAAAGCCAGAGGCATGGAAAAAAACCATGCACCAGAAGCAACCTCCAGGACAGGCACAGATGGGTCCAGGAGGGTCTCTGGTAGCACAGAGCACAGAAAGAGCAGGTAATGAGAGCCCCAGGGACAGGACATACCATGTCAGGCTGCCCCAGAGCGCTGCAGAGTGGGTCACCAGCATCTCCCTGAGAACAAATGAAATGAGCTTCAAACCAGACACAGCTGCTGTCCTCATGGAGCTCTAGAAACCCCCTGGGGGCTGTGAGAGCATGAATGCCTCTGAACCAAAACCAAAAAGACCCGGGAAATTGTAAAAGGCAAAGCTTGGCTGAGGGAGCAGAGGGTACCTGAGAAGGTCTGTTTTGTGAATCACTGTACCCTGCTTCAATTGCCTTGGCCTCAAAATCACATCCTCACTGCAGTTATGTGGACAAAGCCAATCCACAAGGACCCAGAATTTAAAATCCTGATGAAAGTCCCCGTTTACTTCCAAGGAGCAGAGAAACCAGAAAAAGCACAGTGCAGTCAAATGCAAAAGCATTTGCTCTTTCAACACCTACGAGCACATTTTTCTTTTTATGATCCATTTGGAAAACAGTGTCTTCTGCAAAGAACAAAAATAATCCTCCCGTCAGGCACCCCGAGGCATGGCAGTGGTCCCAGAAGCAAATCACCAGCTCCAGATCTGCGTGACGCTGGGGAGCTTAACGAGGGTGGCATGTTCTGCCACGCACAGAACACACCTTGGGAGAGCATGGTGAGGCAAGAGCCCTGCTCAGAGCTGGGAGCTGCAGCCCAGCTCTGCCTGATCCCACTTGCTTCAACCCTCACAACACTGCCAGCCCCCCACGCCCACTGTGCTGGGGAGCACTTGAGAAACCCTCCCAAAACACAGCTTTTCCTTTTTTTGGCACTGCCAGATGAGTCTCCAGCACACGCCGGTCCCTGCCTTGAGGCTGTTGTTCTGAACAGCCTCCAGTATTTCCTCCAGTGCCTGCAAACTGGTAGAAACTGAGGGTGTGTTTTGGGGTGCCCTTGAAGGGTTTCAAAGTCTAGAGATCATGTAAACATGAAATAAGTGTGATTCACTTGGGGTTGGGGGGCACTGCTGTCAAGGCAGCCAGGCAGAAGCGTGGTTTCTCATATGAATTGGGATCCCATTTGCATTAGATTAAAGCAAGAAAAAATTGCCAGCAAAGTGGGATTAAGAATATTTATGGATCCTATTGGCTTGATGTATGTGTCTCCCAAGTGATGGAAACTGAGTACAAAATTGAGAAACTTCAACAATCTGTGGGGGAAAGGAGACAGACAGCAATGACTTTTTAATGCTTTGTACATTTTTTTCCTGTGAATTTGGTGCTCACAGAGAGCAATTATAATAAAAGGTTTGAAAAAGGAGGTGAGTATAGCAATGTTTTGTCTTTCTAGAAAGACCAATCCATCTTAAGATCTCAAAGCACTTTTCAAACTCAGGGAGATCTTAACTGCATTAGGGCAAGAGCCATAAGTAAAATTCTGTCAATAAATACCAAACCCTTCACAGATTCAATGACACTGGTGACTTATACCTGCCCTTCAGGTGCCCTGGACATTGAAAACACTCTGCTTCTCTTCTCAGTGCAAAAACCTCTGTGCACAGAGCTGGAATTTCTAACCTCCAGTGCTTCCCAAGCGGTCTTGAGCAGAGAGTGCACCGTGGCAAGGAGCTGTGAGGAGTGAGCACAAAGAAGGATTTGAGCACGAGCTTTAGGGGGTAGGGGGCTAAATTATTTTTACACAAAATGTCCACAGAAAAAAATCCAGACCACTAAAGAACAGGTATCTAAAATGACTTGACAGGTGCAGAGGAAATAATAGAGAGAGTCTGAAATGCAAAAGGAAACCTAACAGAAAACTGGACAGGCAGAGAAGCAACCTGGGTGTTCTAGATCCAGCTAATTAACTACTTGATTAACTTATATTGCTCCCTTTCTTTGAGAGTGGCTTACTGTGGTTTAACACCAGCCTTTTCTTGATCAACTTTACATAAGTCAAGATGAGCCTGATTTAAAATTTACTGGATGTCTGTACACCATTCTTATAATTAGTGTAACCTCTCCTCCTTTTCTACTGGTGGAGCTACGTGCATTGGCAGCCCTTTAAAACTGAGTTAAGCAGCATGAAGCACTTTCAAAGGAGACCTGCACACCTTCCTATTTCCAGGAGTGCCCAAAGCTGTATCAGATTTGGCTTTAAAAGCCTCAGTGCTGCTGGTTGGGTTCCTGCATACCAGGGCACATGAGTATTGCTAATTGACTTAGGTAAGCTCCCTCCACAAGCCTCAAAGTGCCCGATGCAATCACACACTCCTTTCATTCACAGCCTGTTTCCCAATGCTTCTGGTTTTCCTCTGTCCTGAAATGGAGGTCCAGAGGCAGGCATTCTCCCATCACACACCTCAGGCATCAGAAGCAGCCACCTTTCCCTGCATTTCTGCAGCTCAGATGTAGCTCCACCCCACTCTTGTTCCTCCAGACTTTTATCTCCCTGCCATACTCCTCTGTAAGCTAAAGCTGGTTCCCAAGGGACAGGTGACCCTTGCAACCCCCAACCATAACATCCTTTTATGCATATTTGGTCCAAACCCTCTTCTAGGCAGGACATCTGCTCTTTCCTGGTTCTGTTTTGTTTTCATGTTGCACAGACAGTTTCCTGGGCTGCTTCAGCCTCGGGTACAGTGGCAGCTCTTTGCAAATCCCAGCACAACAGGGGCTGAAGCTGGAGCTGAATCTGCTTGGCCTGAGAGCAGATCACAGGAAACAGCAGCCTGCCCTGTGGAGATCATTTCCACCTTTGTTAGCTTTTGGCTCCAGCATCTATTTTGATAAATGCTGAGGTCTGATGCTGTCAGTAAGGAAATGGAAAAGGGGAATGGCCATGCTTTAACTCTTGCTGGGCAGCAGCATTAGCCCACAGTGTAGTTTCCATGCTCTGGTGTTGATACATTCAACTGAGACTAAAGAAGAAAAAAGGAAAAAAAGAAAACAACAACAGCAAAACCCCCAAACAACAACAAAAAACAAACAAACAAACAAAAAACCAGGAACCACTTGCTTAGAAAGAGCCATCACTGAGCCCTGTTCCAGGGCTGATCCATGGGCATGGAGGGAGGAGACTCACCAAGGCTGGTTCCTCACCCTGCAACTCATTTTTGTGGGTTGGGGTAGTCCTGTACCAGCATCCCATCCCAGGAACCTTGGCTAATGCATAAGTGCTGAATTTTCAGCCTGGAAACACCTCAGTAAGGACAGCATGAGCTCCTCTTGCTCCTCTGCAACCCCCACCAAAGGAAAACACAGCCCAGAACTCCAGCAAAGACAGAGCAGGAGAGAACGGCCACAGACCCACCCGCTGCACCCATCAGCTCTGCCAGCCCCCTTCACACCACCCTGGCCCTGCAAAAACACCCTCAGAGCTCTGTGCCCACTGTCAGGCAAAGACACTCGCCCCCTGAATTCCCTCACATGTGCCAGAGAAGTGCAAGGAAGTTCTACAGTCCACAGAACACGATCCTGAGGAACAAAGCTATGACAAGAGGACCCCAAGGGTTAAAGCTGGGCTTTACTCTTCCGCTGGCATTCCATCAAAAAGCATTCCACCCCCAGCATTTCAAATTACTACAGACAAAGCAGCAACAAAGATGCAAAACTGGTTTAGAAAGTACCTGATAATTTCCTTTTAAACTTCCACTTCAGAGCGAAAAAACCTTCTTGCTTTGAAATAAATGGCTCTGGACAGGCAGAGGTGGGGGACATACAATGTGTCCTTCTCATAAATTCATGTTTGAACTGGAAAAAGGAAACAAACTTCTGAGGATTTGCAGCCTCAGTAGCTGGGCATATTCCTCCCTCAAGGATCTTTATCTGCTCCTCCTTCATCACAGCTATATTGCACAAAAGAACTAAAGAGAAAACAAACTTCCCGATTCAGATAATTATACTGGCAGATTGACATAGTTACAATTTATTTTGCTGTAAAATTAATACAGAAAACACTGAAACAAAGGAATGAAACTTAGGACCACAAAGTTAAAGAGGAAAACCAGGAAAACATGACTGGTAAGGTACATACAGCAAATTTCATCTAAATTAACTAGAGGTGGACAGCAAAGGTAAATTAGTTACCACACACTAAATTTCTTTATTGGACCCTTCTCGAGAATTAATTCATGGGCTGGAGGGTTTGATGCACAGGATGGATGTGAGGACTTTCAGCATCAGGACTGAGCCACTGAACTGCCTCTAGTTCCTCTGCAGTCTGTGGGAGCTCAGAACCCTTGGTGCTTCAGCTGAAAGGTGCCACAATGTAGAGAAAAAGAACAGAAAACGTACAGAAAGTCTCAGAGAGGTTGTTCATCTTTGTACCTCACTGGCTGATGAGCACAAACACTGAAAAAATAATGAGAAATGATGGCTTGGCAATTACAAAGACAGGAAACCACCTGTTTAGCATCCAGCTTCTGCCCAAGCTAACATGGATGAGAGAGCTACTGCCTCCTGAAGCAGGTGACCTCACAAAATTTGCCCTGGCAGAAAAGTTGTGGCAGGGTCTTGACCCCTGTCCCCTGGCCAGCACTTGCTCCACACGTGTTGAGCACAAGGAGGAGCCTCTTGCTGCTTGTGGTATTTGTGGAGACCCAGCAGTGGGGATGAACACTGGCACTGGGCACTGGAAATGGAGAAGAACATCTCCCAGGAAATGGAGAAGAGCATCTTCCACCCCCAGGAAATGGAGAAGAGCATCTGTCACCCCCAGGAACCTCTGCATCGCTGTCACCTCCTCAGCATTGCCCCTTCCATCTGCCTCCTAAGCTGCAGCAACACATCCATGTTGTTGACAAGAGGTTGGCTGAGCCAAGGCTGGTTGCTCCTGGCATGTCAGAGACCACCAGGGTGTGGGCAAAAAACCTCTTGTGGGCTTTGTGGTGAGCAGAACCCCAGAGTGGAGTTATGTGCTCAGAATAGCTGGTGTCACATCACCCGTCAGCTGGCGTGGGGCACGGCAGCTCCACTCAAATAGCAGCAATGAAACAATGCAAACAAGAACAGGGCTTAGTCACTTGTTCGAGTCTCATTCCCTTTTGTTTTTACAGATGTGCAGTTCACGGAAATGAGATGATTAGCTCATCAAAGCATCTGTCATCTGAGAGACAAACCAGCTTTTCACAAATGCATCCAAGTGACAGGACCTGTCGGATACGGGCTGCGGGGAATCTCTCTGAGTCTTATTTTTGGATCTATTATAATCAGCCTTACCAGCTTATTAGTTATCTCCAACACATGAATGGGGAAGGAAAAGATAAATACATAAAAACTTGTCATGGCAATCTGAAAATGGTGGGGGTTTTTCCCCTGAAGGAAAAAAATCCTTGTACTTTTACAGCTCTTTCTTTTAACACAAGCTGTACAGCTTGGCCTTTACTCCTGGAAGATTTAAATGAATTGCCAAATTATTTAAATGGAATAAGTTTTATTTTTATCTTCTTAAAATTGGGACACCTTAAAATGAATGCATCTGGTGGTCACAGGCTTTGCCAATCAAAGCAGAACTACTGGTGTGTTTAACTCTGGACAAGTTGCTTTGCTGCTTTTCCAGATCAGGAGAGAAAGAGTGGTCAGATACTACTGGGGCTCAGAGGATTTAACTGAGCATCAATCTCTCTCCTGGGCTTCCTGTGCCTGATGGCACCTCAGGACATCCCTGCTGTCTGTGCACAACTCTTTGTGAGCACAGGGGGGTTTAGATTCACACTGATGATAGGGCTATATTGAACCTAGAATGGTTTGGGTTAGAAGGGTCCTTAAAGACTATCTAGCTCAGCACAGAGACATTTAGTGGCCTTCAGGATGCAGCAATGGAGCACAAAGAGATTTTAATTTTTTTTTTAATTATGAAAGACAAAATTGCTGGGGCTGAACAGGGGATAACTCATTTGTTCTCAGACCTTTGCTGTTAATCATACCACACCTACTGTGGCAGCAGTGGCAAGCTGTTGGCTGTGCCTCCTGCTTGGCCCGGTGCCACCCAAGCCAGGCTGTGCCATCCCTTGCCTGGTGCCCGCCCGGCGAGGAGCGAGCTCGGAATCACAGCACAAAAACTGCAAGTCTGCACAGCTCCGGGCACGGCCCAAACCTCACGTGGGCTCTGAGGCAGGGAGGAAGAGAGCCCAGCCAAAGAGAGATGTAAGAAGTGGAAACAAACGGAAATGACACAGCCTGGGCATGAAGAGACATGTACAGTCGGCGTGGGGGGAAAAAATGGGTTATAATGTAAAATCAAGCAGTATCTGTCAGTTCTAACTGCTCCTGACAGCATGACAGCTCCTTGCAAGCACAGAGACACCGTTTGGCCTCAAACAGCCCCAAGCACAAGACAGCGGAGTGGGAGAGGACTGGGAACTTCAAAGGACTAATCCTTAGCCTTGCTGCCTAGCCTGCTAATGACACCACTATATAACATTTTTTGGGAAGTACAGGCTGGCCTTCTCTTCACCCACTCATAGGGAACATGGCCACTACAGAAACTGGAGAAACTGTGGCCATGCTGCAGTTCCATTGGCTCATTCTTTGACCAGGTGCAACATTAGCTGCTGCCTGGTGATGGCCATGGCCCTCTAAAATGCCCATGGTGTGTACCCTGCCCAGATCCTTGCTTATTGCCATACACCCAGCCCCTCTGCTCCCCACAGTACAGGCTGAGGCTCAGCACTGCTCTCCCGACACTGGGCACTATCTTCTGAAGCAGAGGATACTTGTGTTGGGCACTGCTCATCAGTGTTTAACAAAGCTTTCCAAATTCTGCTTTCTGCACGGTGCACCTTTCTTCAGTTTTCAGCACTGAAGCCTCTTTTGTGTGACAAGGGATGATGGGAAGAGACTTTGGTCCAGGCAGCTCTATAGCCTGCCAGGCCCAAATGGCTTTCCTCCTTCCATCCCCGTTGTCATGCTTTTCTCCTGTTTTCTAATCACTCTTTTCCCTCCCTAAGTCTGAATGTCCTGTTTCCCCCAGGCAGATCAGGATCAGCAGTGTGGTGGCAAGGACATGGCCTCCCTTGTTTGGTGGCTCTTCCCAGCCCCTGTGCTCCTGGGACCTCCAGAGTCAGGGATTTTCTGTCAGGACCTGCCTGGGGGATGACTCAGCCCAAGCCCAGGGGTATGGGCAGATGTGAGAGCTGTGTGGAGCCCTTGGCAGGTCCCTCCTGATGCCTTCCCCAGGCAGGATGTGGGACAGGGCACTGCAGGTAGAGGAGCAATGCTGCATGGTCACTTTGAGTAGAAGAAACCACTTGTTTGGGTCCCCTCATCCTCTTCTAGCCACAACCAGTGCCAGTCCTGGGCCCAAAGGGACAGCTGAGCCTTCCCTGCAAATTAGAGATGCTTAGAACTTGTGCACAGCAGCACAGCCTGCCCATTCAAAACCAAAGGAAGGAAGAGGAAGATATCCATCAGCTCCTAACCAGCTCAGCCCCACCACAGGCTAAGCTGATTGTAAGAACTGATTACTTGCCTCTTTCCCTTCAAGTCCTGGCTTGGCTGTTCCCTCATGCTTCAACATCTCCTCCCAAGTATATCCTCAGCTTGTTCCAGACAAGATGTCAACAAATGCCATCTCCAGGTGGGGACAATGCCCTGAGTTAACAGCTCAACAGACACACCAGACAGCTGTGGGGGTAAGCAGAGGAAGGAGGAGAGGCCCACAGGTGGGACTGATGCCCTGAAGATTGTGTGCTAATCACAATAAATTAATTGTCAGTCTGGAAAAAAATCATTTTCCTCTCTTTAAACACCCATAAGTGATACTAGGAGTTGCTTATTAAAGTAACTGAGAGGACTGGAAAATCTACAGTGTTCCACAACTTGCTGGACTCCAAGGAGAAGCAAGTCAGTAAGAGACTTTACATTTTCAGCATGTTCTTCCTAATTTTCCTTTTTGTTCTACCATAAAAAAAGAATGGAAATGCAATGGCAATTGTTGAACATCATGATCCTTCTGTAGAAAACACCACACTGGGCCTGCAGTGACACAAAACCCGAGAATCAGATTATATAATTTTTCATAAAGTTGGGAGAGCTGGTCTCCAAGGGCAAATACCAAGTCACTTAGCAGCTCTCCTGCCATAATAGCTTTCAGCTTTCCAATAGAATTTTTCCTGGGTTTCCTCCAAAAACTAATAAGACTAAAGCTTCCTGGAACGAGCTCACTCTGTAGAATTTCCCCCACTCACCACTGGACAGCAGATGTGTGTCTGCAGGGCTAAATGCACGGGAGGATTTATTCCTTAGCTTAGGTGGTCTGGCCAGAAGTTCCTCCTGGTGCTGCCCCTCCTGGGCCTGCCTGCAGTTGTTTTTTCCCTCGGGCAGCAGTGGTACCCCCAGCCCTGCCTGACCATTCCACTGATCATCAGTGCACCTGGCCACCCCTCCATGTCACACAGCTCACAGCCCCCCCTCCTCAAGGCTGCAGCACAAGTGCAGCCAGCAGTGCCAGAGGTAACAGCTTGGATTCCAGAAATCCCCAGTAAATATGGCACTGCCTGCTGCCAGAGCTGGTGGGATCTGGGCACCTCATTCCCCTAAGTCTGGGCAGGAATTGCAACCCAGGCACTCCCATCCTAATGCAGCCAATCCTGTAGGTAGCTGCTCAACTCATCACTGTGATCTGGGGACTAGAAATCAACCATCCACACACAGAATTTGTGCCTGTTCCCTAGAAGCAACAGTGCATCAGGGGGTCAAATCCTAAAAGGAAATGCCTTTAGCTTTTCATGTTTCAGTCTCAGTGGCTGCTCAAAGACTTATTGTGTCATTAATATCTGCATGGAGCTTTTTCTGAGTGGTTTACTGGAAAATTATGACTTGTCAGCAATTAGCATAAAATGAGTAGGAGCTGAAGGCAGAACAGCCCATTATAAAGGACTTTTTAGACAGAGCTCTGACGCTGGTGCTCAAAAGAATATTTAAAGAGTGATTCCTAAACAGCTACAGGTCAAGCAGATATTTTATATAACAGATGCAGGAAAGTCTGATTTACAATTGGAGTCCAAAGAGTTTCTTGCTTTTGAAAACACAACTTTTCTCCTCATCTTATAATTTCTATTTGGAAAAACAAATCCCCCTGCAATGCACATCTGGCTTTTCATTTGACTTCTCCAGAAGGTTCTAGGGAGAGACCACTGAACACAGCTCAGTGTCTGAATACTTCAGGCCCCTCCTGTGTACCTCCTTCTTTAGAAGCCAACTGAAATAAGAGGGATAATTTTAATTTACGCTTCAGGCGTCTGCGTAAGCCTTCAGAAAAGGTGTGAAGGTTAATATAATCCTTCAGTCACATTCTCCCTGCTCTGCTTTAGACAGCTGGTGGTTTTGTTTGTTTGTCACATTGGAAAAATCAAGAGAAGATGTCAGCACTCTCTGGCAGCTCCCTTTGGGCCATCAGGTGATTCTCCTCCATGGCTGGCAGTGAAGCTGGGATCCCATCCTCTCCCATTTACGTGCCCTGTGACCAGGCAAGGAGTGCTTCAGCAGCATGAGAGCTTGCTCTCTTCCATGTGAAAACTCAGGATAATGAATCTTGTTACCATTATATGGGTTAGGATATGAAAACAGACACAACAGCCCAGGGACAGCCAAGAGACCACAGGTGTCCTTCACCCCATTTGCCATTGCTGAAATCTACTGGCTAAACCTGCTCCTGTTCCACTTCAAAATCCTGCCAAATCTCCAGTGCCAAGAAATCACTGCCTACTTCTTCTGGGATTATGATGCATTCCTTCCTTAGACTTACAAGCCCATTTCCTTCTCAGTGGCAGAGGATTAAATTTCTTTCAGAATCAGCGGAAACACTCTGTGCTCTTACATATAACGTATTAGTATTAGAGCAAATTCATCTCTGATCTCATTCATCATTTGCTTCAGTCCTCTTGGCAGACAATATATCAGTCTTATAACTGCACAGGCTTCTTACTGTCTCTGAGAAAAAGCTTTGGCATCTGGTTCAGCCACTGAACTCCAGCGTGACCTGAGTCCTGGATGGACAGCAGCACAGGTCCTGCAAAATGACTCAGTTCCATATGGCTTCCTGTTAGTGACCTTCGTCAGAAACCTGAGGCTTCCACACTGAAGGTTCATCTGCACCAACCTGCTTACCAGGGCTCCACATGCTCTTCTGAATGACTTTCCTTCCCACATTTCTCATTGTCTGTGAAGTGGTGCAGAAGTGGATTAAATAAGCTATCATCTCAGTTAGTGATAATGAGAAAATTGAAACAAGCTGTTCCATAAATGTGATCATTATCTAGTAAATTAAATGAGATATTCAAAGTGTCCACCCAGCAGTGGCCAAGGAACTTCTCTTACTCTGCATTTCTTTTATCTGGGAGAAAGAGGAAATTATCACAACCTCCTGCAAACCAGAGACTTCAATGGACACCCTGTCATTAAAATAATCTGGCTTTCCACACTTGCTGCCCTGGACACTGCACAGTAACTGCTGGCTGCTCAAAGACCAAGACATCCAACTCAGGTTGTTGCTGGTGCTAGTGGCCTGTTAACAGGGACCCCATTCCTGGTTTTTTTGTCTCCTGGAGAGTGGGGCTGGGGACACCATAGGACACCAGGGTGACATGGACACCTGCTGTCATGCACATGCCTAGAAATCCACTGCACGTAGTCTGGGCTGCAGGGCTAACTGGGGTTTGGGGATCTACTGAAGATGATGGGGAAGAGAAACACAACAAATTCAAAGGGCAAATTAGAAAAAGTTTTTTGACAGATGGATGGAGGAAAGAAGCATACCAGTGCTTCATACCTGGTTGTTCACTGGGATGTTACTGAAGATGGTGGGCAGGATGCAGGAATCAGCCTATCTACTGCTCTCTGTCTTTAGTCTTTTTTAGTCTTCTGCCTAAATGCCTGAAAGTCTGAACCTCAGAAAATGCAATTAAAAAAGAAAAAAAGTGAAGAAATTGGGACTATGCATTTAATCTCTTGTTTTCCTATGCAAAACCTTGATGAAAAGCAAAATAGTTTCCTGTTTTCACCCCATTTTGCCCTGTGGCTCGGTTGATCCCATCCATGCCAGGCCAGTCTGCTCTCTCAGCCCTGCTGCAGGCACACTCTGCAGTGGCTCAAATGTAAGAGATGTGTGAGGGATCCGGCCCCAGAGTGGAGGAATGACCTCACAACGGGACCCATGAACCACAGAATCATCAAGGTTGGAAAAGACCTCCAGCATCTTCAAGCCCAACTCTTGAACAAACCCTGCCAAACCCTCTAAACCAAAGTGCCATCACAAAGGGCCACATCTGCTCCTTTTTTGAGCACCTCCAGGGATGGTGTCTCCACCACTGCCATGGGTGGCCCATTCCAATATCAACCATCCTTTCAGTGAAAACTTTCTATCTGATGTCCAACCTGAACATCCTCTGGCACAACTTGAGGCCACTTTCCCTTGTCTTGTGAATGCAGAAGTGTCCAGAGAGCTCGTACCCAGCAGTGCTCTGGCCTGCAATCACTGACAGGTGCTCCCACTGAGGTGCAGCAGCTCTGGGTATTTTGGTGCTTACACAAGAGCCTCAACAAGCCACAAACAAGTGATCAGACCACAAAGTGCAGAGCAGGCCCATGGTATCCCCAAGAAGTCAGAACTGCCTGCAAGGAAGCAGGTCCTGCTGGAGAAGGTGGTGCTGGGCACTTTCCATGAGAGCACTTTGCCCCAGAAAACCCTCTGCTCTCCCTTTCAGGCAGATTATCCTGGGGTTGGAGTAAAGACACAGACAAGGAGTATAATGCTAATCCAGAGTCTGAATCCATCTGAGCCAAAGGAAACCTCTGTGGCAGCATCGGAGAGCAGAAGCTGCAAGCTCCAACTGGCCATGGGAGGGCAAACTGCTCCAAGCATTGCTGCACAGTTCAACACCAGCACTGCTAACTTTGCTTGCAGTCAGCCTCCCTTCCTGAAAGGCAATCCAGGCCTGCCTTCCAAGGGGTTTTAATTTAATTGCTTGGAAATTTTGGAAGGGCTCTTATTTCAACCAGACAGAAGCTTTGGAAAAGGCAATGAGCAAAGCAGGACACTCTGGGAATGTCCTGCTGCTCCCGGGCCAGCACAGGAATTCCTCTTTTCCCCAATGGCACTAACATTAAGGCAGGCCTTCACATAACCCAGTCAAAGCAGGCTGCTAGGAAACTGCTGGAGACAGTTAAAAATAGGGATTGTGCTGATCCAGTGTTAACTCTTAATGGAGAAGGCAGTGATTCCTCGCTGGGGGCAATCACTGCCACTGCTTTTATTCAGCAGTCTCTCCCCTGTGCTGTCTTTGATTGTCCCAGCTCTCTCTTGTATTTTCCTTTATAGACTGTTTTTCTCCTAACACAGCAGAAATCAACTCAGAAGAGCTGTTTTTGTGGCTGGCCTGTTTTCAGTGCATTTTCTGCCCTGCAGCCCTGATGGCAATAAGCATCAATCAACAAGGAGTGGGTACTGCAGCCCATCACCATGGAGAGAGGAGCAGGGTGTCAGCACAGGACCTGGAGATCACTCTGCCCAGCAGCATCCTCATACACACACATCTCCACTCCTTATTTCATAGCCTTTTAGCATGGAAAAGCAACAAGCTGGTGTCCTTGCAAATAACTTTACCTTCTTTTATTTATTGTTGAATTTCAAGATGAAGATCAGTTGAGTTTTGTGTGCATGGGCCAATTCCCAAATGTTTTATTTCCTTTTAGTGCTCTGTATGGCCCACAATATACAGCACTATCCTAGCTGGAAAATGGTGAGGATCATTAACATCAAGAAAAGGCAAACTTAAGAGCAGAGTGCCAGGTCAGCCAGCAAGCTGCTGGCATCTGCAGGCAGTGCCTCTGGCAAGCACTTCTCATGGCTGCATAATGTCTAGGATGGAGAAAAGCCTCTCTCTCATCCTGAAAAATGAGGAATATTCCCAATACACATCCAACTGCTAGGGAGGAAGCAGGTCATGATCAATGAACAGTGAAATAGTTGGAGTTTAGTTAAAAAATTAGGAAGCAAGTAGACTTGTATCTACTCTCTCAAGCCAGCTGTCACAGTGGCATCTGAAAACCCTTGGAGGAAACAAAGGGACTTGCTCTATTTTTCTGTTTCTTGAAGTATCACAGAGCAACTGATGGACAAAGCTCATTCAAGCACCATTTCTCAAATGGATCAGCGTGGAAATGCAGAGGGTTGAAGGCAAAAGGCACAGATTGCAACCAGGTTTGGGCAAGAAGCTTTCCAAGACCAGAGGTAAGTAAAGCCAACCTGTGTCTGCCTGACCTGCTACCTGAACAAAACCTGAGCCATGAAAACTTTGAGAACTGCCAAAATGAGCTCCTTATCTACCACCCCCTTATCTACAATGCATCCTGTCCAGGCACTAGGAAGGACCAAATAGTCTGGGCTGCAATTTCTCAGTGACCATGTGGATGTGGAGGTGCAGACCTGGTGCTGTTTCTCACAGACCTGGCAGCCTTCCCAGTGCCATAAAAGGTTTTGCTTGAGTAAGCACCCAGGAGGGTCCAGCAAGCTCCAGTAAGCACCAGCTCTGCTTGGTGAGCGGAGACCTTGCCAGAGCTGGGAAGAGAGGCACTCGTGCAGAGAAGCAGCCTGGTGAGAAGTGAAACACCCTGGCATTCAGGGCAGGAGGGCCAGGAGAAACCAAGCACTGAGCACAAGGGCAGCTGCCTTGTGCTTGAGCTGCTCAGCTCAAATCCATCCTTAAATCCTGACAGCAAGGAGCTCAGGGCCCTGCTAATCCTGTGCTCTCACATCTGCACAGCTCCATTAGGCAGGAGGCAGCTGCTGGCACTGCTCTGTAGTCAGTGCTGACACCTTCAAGTGGCTTTTGGTCCTTTTTTGGTCTGTCCAGTGCTTGGCTGAGCCTGAAGGCTAAAGCCACCCAGCAGCAACACTTCTGTTTGTTGGTAGAGCCTTGGAGGCCACATAAAGCACCATCCCCAGCAGAGAAGATGAGGGAAAGCTTTCTGGGACTGAGCTCCCAGCTTACCCACCAAACCATCAAATCACCACCTGGCTGTGAGCACGGCAGGGCCTGGCCATTGCACACAAGCAGATCTCTGCTGTGCTCTGGCTTCCAGGCCCTGGCACTTGGCTGCTCCCAGAGCTGGGCAGGTGAGGAAGAGCAACATCCTCATAGTGACCAGCACAGGTGGGGCTGGCAGCAGGGCCCAGGAGAGCTGTTCCTCTTCACAAAAAGCTTTGCCACAGTTCCTGCAAGGTGAGGGACCAAGATCTTCCCATTCTACTGCTGCTCAGGCAGGAACAGGGCTGACAGGCTGACAGCACCTGATCCCACACCACAGATGAAGAGAATGCTTCCAGATCATTGCACAAATAATAATAGTATTAACAGAATTACAGGAAATCCTTGCATTTCTAACTCCAATTCCAGGTTGAAAAGCAGTGTTACTAGCAGGCACACATGAGCTCAGCTGCTTTGATTAAAGAGCAACTCTCTAATCTCTGCCTGGACTCTGCCCTGGGTTTTAATGCCTGATTAACTCCCCCCTGCCAGGATTATTTTGCATCTTTGCATATTTTGGAGCTCTTCATTTTAGTTTATTGCTACAGACAAGGAGCTGTTTGAAACAACTTTCATTTGCACTGGCAATATAACTCACTGTGTGTGAGTTTGTGGCTGAGTGGTGGCTGGAGCACAATTCAAGGGACTTTTAAGGTAATCTGCTTCTTCTCATGGAGCAAACCCAGGACAGCACACTCTCAACATGAAGGAGGGTATCACTGTGTGTCTTAGCCCTCTGGGAGATGCCAAATGTCACTTCCAGAAAATCAGCAAGTTACCCCCAGCTTCAGAAGTGGCTGGAAGATTGACTCCCTATCCTGAGAATATTGAGGTCTTTCATAAAAAAAATAATGAAATAGATATTGGGCTTTTCATTTTCCTGAACAAGTAAAAAGTGCTGCAGAAACTTATAACAGCAATTATTTAGGCATCAAATTCTAAAATCCCTTCTAAGAAAAAAATCAAAACTGGCAAGAAAGGGTTTGAGCCAAGAGGGTTTGCTGTGAGGAGTGCCTAATGCTTTAGGTTTCTATTGCTTACACAGGCTTCTCCAGTTCTCCTGTCTTCTATGTATTGCCAAATATCACCCTTGAGGCTGTAATTTGTTGTGCAGAAAAGGCATTTCAATATAGAATATACAGATGGGCAGGGTGGGATGGGGAAAGGGGAAGGAGAGTGGTTTCAAGACCAAAGAAGCAAAAAGAATGTTTTCACAACAGTGCCCTTAAAGGAGGAAAAAACTGTCCCTGTTAAATCAGGTAACTGGGTGACACCAGAGCTGATGGAACGTGAAGTCCTGAAGGATAACCATGCTTTGGGGTGGCAGGGTTGAAAACTTCCTGCAACAGCTCAGTGAGTAACAGCACGGTGAAACAAAGAGCATATCAGGTGATTCATGCACAGCTCTGCAGGTGCTCACCACGCTGCAGCCACCAGAAAAGGCTCACTCATGTGTTACGGCAATTCTGCCCACAGGCTGTCCCAAGCCTTCAGCATTTTTTCCTTCCTTCCTTTGTTTTTCCACGCATCCAATTATTGAGGATGTTCATAGAGAAATGGGATTTCTGGTCTCTGGAAGCCCATCTGCTCCCCTGTTTATTTCCTGAAGTTGTCACAGTCATCTCGTAATGAATTCCAGTGTCACAACCACACTGATGGCTCTTCCCATGGGGAACACACAGGAAAACAACCCTGATGGAGAAAACAGGCCCACAGTACCCAAAGGACCCTGAAGACACAGGAGAGAGCAGAAGGTAGCCCCATGCTTCATGAGGCTCCCACCAATGAAGAAAAATCTGGGAGACAATATTTGCTACAGCAACACATCCCAGCAGGCTGGAGACCTGAGGACCTGCTCTGCAGAGTGCTGCTGGGACACTGCACACTCCCAGTCCACCAGAGCTGCCCTCCCACTGGGTCACTGCTTGGGCCAAGAAGTTGCTCTGGCTTGGTGCTGATGTAACCAGTCCTGACTGGCCAAAGAAGGCCACAGAAACTGGCTGAAGGGATAAATATGGCCACGGGTTTTCAGAAGCTCAAGACCTTTGAGGTGGCTCTACCCAAGCCCTCCTTTGCTGTGAGAACATCACCATGACTGCCTCCTACTCCTGAGCAATGAATTCCTGGAATAAAGAGCTACCTCCAATAAAAGGGTTAAAACAAACTCCCCTCCCACTCATGACTGGAAGATATGTCCTTCCTTTTAGGCTTGGTTTTAGTGAGCTTTCTACACTGCTGTGAGCTCCATACAGTCTTCTCCAAATGTCTTTCTTCCTATCAGCTCTGGGGCCTGGCTCTGCATCCACATTCTGCTCCTCTGAGGAGTCTCCAGCTGGTTTCTCAAGCAGCTGGGTTCCTTGTCAGGCTGTCCCTGCCTCCCTTCCCCATTAGGCTCAGTGCCCCATGGCCAACTCAGATGTTTGTCCCAAAGAGCAGATCTTTCTGCCTTTCAGGGCCAGACCTAGAGCAGGAGCACATTCCACCAGGACAGAATCCCAGCTGGACACAGAGCAGACTACACACACCATCCAGTTGCTGGAAGAGCCAATTTTCCCAGGGGAATTAGCTGTACCACTGGTGCACATGCTATGCAGTGGCTCAAGGGGCAGCTCTAAAGAGCAGACAAAGCAATACTGCCCAGGTCTGTGCACAAACCTTCAAATGAGCCAGCTCACCTCTGGCTTTCACCCTTTCTGCACTCCCCTTTCCTGCCTGCTGCATGCCTTGAATGTCTGTGCAGATTTTGCAAGGTTACCAGCAAGTAAGACAGGGCTTTGCTTTCAAGCTCAGCACTTGGCTACACCAGCTCCAGGGAGGAGCAGGGGTTTGTCCTCAGCTCGAGTGGGTCTACCTACTCTGTCCCACCTGCACTTGCAGCAGGAACACCTTTGTGGCAGATGAGCTCTCCCTTTTTGAATGCTCCCAGAGGGACTGTAGCCAGTCCAGGAGCACAGGCAGACTGGGGGCATTCAAACACCATGGAAAGCAAAAAGGCTATGCCATCTTGTCCCGAGGATTCACACAGCAGGGATGACATCTCACATTTCAGTTTTGCTTTCTACAAGCATGCTGAATCAATAGGACTTAGTGAAATCACCCAGGAAGGGATACAGTTCAGGTTTCTTTACACAATGCACGTATTGCTCAACTGGGCTGTCTTTGGAGGGGCCCACATGATGGAAGAAGGACAGTAGGCTGTCCTAAGTGAAGTGCAGGTTTGGGGGTGATTTGCTGTCCAAAATACCGGCTGAAGACATGATGCTACACAAGAGAAAGAACATATTAAGGGCTTCTCGTGATCCCGACTGGCAGGATGAGCATGTGCAGCGTGGGAGAGCAAACAGACAGTGGGAGAGCAAAGTGGAGAAAATAAGGCAAATGTACGAGAGGCAGATGAATATCCTCAGTTTAACCAGCAGAACACCATCAGCTCTGATGGGCTTTGGGTCAGTTAAGAGGTGGTAAAACAAAAGAACAAATGAGTTTGCTTTCTTTCTTTGGTCTCTTTCTAGACAGCATTGGTAAATTCAACCCAGCTCGTGCCGAAATACACGTGGCTTCCTTTTCACTTGTGACTTTCCTTAGTTCAAGATTATACATCTCATTTCTCCACTTTTCCAGAACAAAGACAGCACTGTTTTGTTACTGTACAGCTACTTAGTCACTGCTGAACCAAGCCAGAAAACCTGGTATGTCAGAAAAAGCATGAATAAAGGATTTGATTAGGGCAAAGGGAAGATGGAAAGGGAATGGATATGAGATTTGTCTTGTTGCTGCACTCAGTTATTAGAAACAGTGGGGACAATGGTATTGCATTTGAAAAGTTTACAATAAAGCTTATAATAAACAAATTATTGGCTGATATACTTTATAGAAATTTAGGGACTTTGGTGGTAGGAAGGAGTTTTACACTTGCTAAGTGCAGCTCCTAAGAGGGACTGTTTCCTAATTTCTAATAAAAGACCATTCACAAATCTATAACCACCACAAAAATGGTCCTGTTCAGCTGCTGAGGACTCACTGCCTGTGAATCTCAGCAGGGCTCCGAGGCAGAAAACACAGGATTTTTGGCCTTTTATTCCTACAGGCTGCATCACTACTCACTTCAAGTAGAGAGCTTTCCAAATAAGAGCTGACCCATTTCTGCCTGTGGCATTGAGGGCACCTCTTCCACTAATCTTGTGTGTCAGCATGGTGCAGTTGGTAATATTTGTCTCTGGGACAGCAGGTTAGGGATTTACTGAGTTCCACACATCATGTCCTTTAATTCAGTGTCAACCAAGGATAAGCCAAGGACCTAGGGCAAGGCGTGATCCATTACAATTTCATGCTGGGTGGGTGCTGTATTGTTAGAAACACAGCTCCAGCTTCCAGATGAGAAGCCAAGCCTGAACTGCCACCTGGCTGTATGTGCTCCAGGTTTGGGGAGAACAGCATATTCATATTTTCTCCCTTCTGTCGCTCAACACAACAATATGGCCAAAACTAATGGCGATTTTAAAATTAATGAAATAAATACATGGCTATAAAATCAGAAACAGCACAGTTGCAAGAGCAAAAGCAGACAGAAAGAAATGCATTTCCCTCGATAAAGCTGAGGTTTCCATCACGGGGCCGTGGAGGGCTGGGCAGAGGAGGATGGGCAGTGACATTTACACTGCGGAGACCGCTCCGTGCTCTGCCCCTGGCGCTGCCTCCCTCCCTGCTCAGGGACACCTCCACCACGGACATCATTCTGGCTGGCTCCCGCTGCAAATGACAGCGTGGGGGCTGACCTTTCACGGGGTGGCAGCTGCTGGGCACACGTGTGGCACTGCCTGTCCCCTCCCAGACACCAGAGCCCAGCACGCTTTGGGCGATTGCAGCTCTTGGCCGCAGCTTTGGACCTGGGCCCCTTCACATCCTGCAGGCTCTGGGTGCAGAAAGGAAAGTGGGAGCAGATCTGCCAACACTCTAAAAAACTCCAGTGCCATTTCTATGCCAGCAACATCCTCCAGCTTCTGTGAAAGTGGTCTGGAAGGGTATCTGGTGTTAATAAACCCACATCTTTTCACAGTAAAACACAGCGAGCCTCTGGGGTTCATGTTGGGACTACAAAGCTTGTTTGTATACTGGAAGGCCACAAAGAATTATCCCATCTGACTTCCTGTACATCCCAGCCTATTCATTTTCATGCAGTTGCCCTGTATTAAGCTTAATTACCCCAACATTAAGATTAATGGCTTCTGTTGATTAGCCTATCTCAAAAGGGGGACTATTAGAGTGTTTGAGACAAAGCAGCCTCTGCTGTGGGTGATTCGTCCCCAAGGCTTGCTGTCCCCGCTGCCAAAAACACAAGCCCTATTGAACTTTCTTTGCTTCTTTTCACCAGCCAGGGATGCACGCCCTGATTTACCTCCCAAGATTAAGGAGCTCTTCCATATCTGGTGCTTTCTCTCTGTGCAGGTACTTGGGCACAGAAGTCAAATCGTTTCTCACTTCTCTCTGCCTCACTGAACAGGTCTCTCACCCTTGACATCTCTTTTCTCTAGCTCTTCTCTCTTTTTGTGGCTCTGTGCTGTGCCTCCCCTGTTTTTTCAGACAAGCTGGTAAAAGCCCAGGGGCAGGGCTGCATCTGTGGCCCTCTGAACCTTGGGATGCTGCAGCCTTTAGCATCAGCATCAATAGCAGCATGTTTGCCAAGTGTTTGCCAAATGAATCCACCTCATTGGAGGTGGGTTAAAATAAAATTGAGGCTTCCCTCTGAACCTTGGGATGCTGCAGCCTTTAGCATCAGCATCAGTAGCAGCACGTTTGCCAAATGAATCCACCTAATTGGAGGTGGGTTAAAATAAAATTGAGGTGGGTTAAAATAAAATTGAGGCTGATAAAAAGAAAACAAACCAAACCAAAAAACCAAAAATCAACTGGATTCTCTTTGCTCTTGTTATCCAGGAACTTGGGAAGCCTTTCTATAAAGCAGCATAAGCATTGTGCTTTAGCTGTAGCCACTTTGGGCTTGTATTAGCAAGGAAAGATCTTTACACAGTTCAGAAACTGCTTCCAGCATCGCTCCTGAACCAGAATCACTACTTTGCAGCCTAGCAGATAAGTGCAGATGCTAAATTCCTATGGGGTTTTTTGGAAATTATTTCTGAAATTATTTTAATCCACTTACATTTTTTAGTGATCATTAATGGGTACAATTTGGTACAACTTTTAGTGTGCGGTGAGGCAGCCCTGGGATGGACCATGAACAGTCACGTCGTCATGTACTCAGCTGCTGCAGTGGAAATGAAATCACTCCCTCCCCTCCTTGCTCCTGGAAACAGAAGAAGATCTAAGTCTCCATGGGGCTTTTTTTGGCCTTCTGTCCAAAAACAACTAAATCTTCAGTGGGTGAAAAAAGCTTCACCTAGGAGATGTGATCGTCCTCACTAGAGACTGCCAGCACAGACAGCTTGTCCTGGGAGCTATCACAGAGGAGCCACCCGAGCATAGGCCAGAGAGAAAAATACATTTTGAGCCTTCTTTGTCCCTTCTCTTCCCTGCTGCCTAGTGCCAAGACTAAAAAGTCAGTTTTAGACGGGATGAAGAGGAAAACGTCTTTTCTCTGCCACAATCCCTTCCCTTCCCGTCCCTTCCCTTCCCTTCCCTTCCCTTCCCTTCCCTTCCCTTCCCTTCCCTTCCCTTCCCTTCCCTTCCCTTCCCTTCCCTTCCCTTCCCTTCCCTTCCCTTCCCTTCCCTTCCCCTGAGCTCACCCTGGTGCCAAGCAGTCAAACAGGTCACACTACAGCTGGAGAGATTCCCTACACACCAGATGTGATTGAACTGGAGATATTTAGGAAATGCAAATGACCATATGAGAACAGACATGCCCCAAAAGCAGCCCTGGGTTTTGGGCATTTGTGTGTGCTCCTAAGCAGAGAGATCCTATGTGTCTTTCTACTTGTACCAAACCCCCTAATGTTTCTTTGCTCAGATCTCATCCCTTTTCTGTTGTTAATATTCCTGTTCAGCAGGACTTTATGCCCTGAAAGACTCAGACAGACTGGAAAGACTCTTCTTACTCTAGTCTTCAGTTGCTGCCATCTGCTTCCCTCTTCAGACCAAGATGGGAACCAAGTCAGTCAAGGCCGCTGCAATGGCAAAAGAAACACATTTCAACGTGGTGAGCTTGCAAACACCTTGAAAGCATGGAGAAAGTAAAGCAGGGACTCTTCCTGCAGGCTTTCCTACAGTTGTGGTACTTCAGCCTGCCCAGCAAAGCCTCCTCAAGTTCAATCCAGCCATGAGCTAATTGGGACCAAGTTTAATACAATCCCTAAGAGAAGGACTGTGAAAGCAAACTAGCCTCAAGCCTCAATAAATTCCTTGTTTAACTATTAATTTGTTTAACTCTACCTGAAGGATGAGATTGCCTGCACCAGACAATCTCCTTCCTTATCACTTAATACTGTTGTATTTTAATGTCAAAATAATATGGCAGTGGTGCAATGCTCCCTTCAAGACATGGTTCACAGCACAGAAACGGGCCAGTGCTTGCTGGTGGCTATCACCACCACTCCTCTGGGCTATTTATACCAAAAAGTTGCTGGAAAAAATTTCAACAAGAGGAAGCAGCCTCCCTGATTTTGTTTCTATCCAACCAAAATGGTGCTGTGCATATAAAAATCAGGGGGCAAAAGCAGCATCCCTGGATGTTTGTGTAGGAGCAGACTGCCCAGAGCTGTGGCCCAAAAGGTTCACTGGGGGCAGAGGCTGTGATCTGGTTCTTGCTCTCCTGCAATGTCCTGACTCTTGTCCGCTCAGTTTGTCAAGAGCATCTGTAAGGCTCCACAAATTAACATTTGTGAAACCTTTTGAGATCTTGAGATAGGAGTGGCTATAAAATCCCCCAGAACTATTGATGTGTTTTATTATTTATTAACTCTGCTGTCGTCCACTTAGTCTGGAGCTCTTGGAGTATTTTGAACAATAAAGAGAACCATCATGCCTGGGCAGGGGCTTGAGTTCTGCAGCAAAGTGACCCCTGTGGGCTTCAGAAGGCCACTTTCACGGGCAGTTTTGAGTGGGACAAAGCCAGCAGGGCAAAGCAAAGCGGAGAGAAAATGCCTCCTGAGATGCCAGGCCTCCTGCAGCAATGTGGGGGCTTTTGGAAGTGCCTGGTGGATGAGGCAGGGTGTCACTCAGAGGTGATAGGCTCTGCTCTGTGGCTGTGTCACAGGGTGCAGCCCTCATGCAGCCCCACATCCAGGCTCAGAGCAGCACGGAGAGGCTTGTCCCAGCTGGGAGAGGTCGGTGGGTCAGGAGGGCAGAGCAGCACCCACGACCCCTCTGGCCACAGGCTGGACCTTCCCCAGCAGGGGACCCTGCATCCAAGCGGGGCTGGTTTTCTCGGCATTGTGTCTGTAATCGAAGCACAAAAGCCGTTCGTTTAAGTGGGTTTAAATGGTTAAAGGCACTTGTCCCTCTGAAAAGAGAATGAAATTGCTATTGACACCTCTATAAAAGAGAGGCTTTTCAGGCTCACTAGGAAAGCAGCATACGAGGAGTCTTCCTCACTTTGTTGCCTGCAATTAGATCTGCAGCCTCCTCCTTTGCTCTTGTATTAGGAATAGGTACCGGTATCTTCAAAGGATGGGAAACTTAATGGCCTCATTGGCAGTTTGATGAATAATTCATGATTCTGCATTAATCGAGAAGTTAACTAAGGTCTGGAGAGACATAATCTTTAATGCCTAAAAGCATCTTTGGGCAGTCACACTGGGTGCTGGGTGAGGGATACACAGGATGATCTACACACACAGAGTTGATCTACATGCCTCAGAGAGCACAGATGGACGGGCACTGCAACGCTGCCCTCGCTCAGTGCCATACACTGGGGGGCTTTTCAAATGAAGGCAGACACCTCCAGGTACATCAGGCTTCCTTCACTCACCCAACTGCACGCTCAGGACAGGAGCCTGTGTGTGTGTGACCCCCCCAGGGCACCCCAGCAGGGCTCAGAGCAGTGGTTGGGCTCTGGCTCCACTGCAGGTGGTCACTGAGCCGTACCAGGTTGTCCTTTGGCTCAGAGAACCTCTGCCCCCTCTTTGGCATGGCCCACAAGGCCATGGTGCCCTACAGGGAGTCACATCAGCTCTGTGTAGTGGCACATGCCATGGGAGGACGGCCACCTCCATCCCTCCGTGGAGGGGGGTTGGCAGTTTTAGCCAGCACCTTGGGTGTTTTGCTGGGCTCCTCTTTAAAAGCAAAGCTGTTCCCTTGCTGGGCTTTCTGCAGTGCCTCCCACAAGAGCCCGTCACTGCTGTGCTGGAATACAAATAAATAATATTGCACATGACTCACTGGTTGTACTTGTGAAACACGAGGAAAGAAGGTAACAGCCAAACCTGTTTAAACACATTGGCCTGAGTGACGTTTTTAAGAAAACAAAGGCAGCGCTGTGCCCATTGGAGCCTTCTCAGAGCAATGCTAAACGTGCCATTGAAAATATCATCTGTTCAGATTCAGTTCAGATTTAATCATCCTCCATTCACCCTTCCCAAAAATAAAATGAAAGAAAAAGAAAAAGGAAAAAAGAAATCTTTCTGGCTGAAACATTTGGTTCTTGCTCAAGAATCTGGTCTGAATTTTATAAAGGTTTCCTGGAAGCAGAGATCAAGGGGCTGGTTTGGGGCTCAGAAAAAGCCCTCTGGCACGATGAAGAAGAGAAAACTGCCAGAGACTGAGACTGATACTTTGTCATTAACTTATTGGGAACACTGCACAGGACTGTTCCTGCTAATTAAAACCAGTGGTGACCAAAGCTCATTTGCAGAGATTGGGCTTGGGCCAAGCGTTTGTGTGTGGATGAGGAAATGAGATCATAAAAGTCACGACTGGACTCCAAGCTCGGGGTGTGTAATTGCCTCTCACACCTTGCTTCCCAGCCCTTCCAAATACCCCCTTTTCTAATAAAAGTGGTAGTGAAGCTACTCACATCTATTTTGAGCTATTGGACCACAGAAAAGGACCAAGAAAATCCCTGCACTGGGGCTGTCCCCTGTACGAGTGGATTAAAACTGCTCTGAGGCTGGCTCCCCTCCAGCTGAATGTGGCTTCTCTACTTATGACTTTTACACGCAGGATTTCTCCTCAGGTAAAAATCTGTGCCACTGTGAGTTTAGCCAGAAGCATCCTGAGATCCATAGGAGCTGCCAGAGCTAGGCTTGGTTTACAGTTCAGAGAAGAGCATCCCCTCCCTGCTGAGCCACGGATCCATGAGGACGGCTGAAATCCTCATGTCTGACACCCATCTTGGAGATGGGCTCCTCATGACCGCCCCCAGCCCCACGGGGGGACAAGGGGCAGAGGCCCTGATAGTGTTTCCCCCAAAATGTGAACTTGTCACACTCTTTCATCCATGAGGTAGGTAGGGCTGGTGGGCTGATGTGAGCCACGCCACAGAACTGCTGCCTACTTAAATATATATATACACAGGGGAGGAAAATACGCACTGCCTTCAGCAGATACTGTGATCTAAGTCACAATACACCCACGGGCACGTCCACCTCCGTAAATGTTCCGTCACAAGTGTCCCCTCACAACCACACCACTGGGTTAGAGCAGTAAAATCACGTAGCACCTCTCCTACCCCGCAGTAAGCAATGCATCCACACGCTGAGGCTGCCCCAAAGACTGGGGTTTCATTACACCAGCGTAGTTTTGCTGGGAAGTTTCTGAGCCATGAGCTAACATGCCATTACTTTTCCTCCAGGAGTAATGCAGGGCCTATTTGGCACCCTCTGCCAGACCCAAATCTCTGCTGATAAAAGGTGTCCAACAGAAAGAACAAGAATGTCAAACCAGTGATTAAGACAACTCATCTCCTCTAATGGCATGTCTTCTCATTTGTTTTCTTCTGAGAGGACAGAATCAAAGCCTGAATTAACTAATTCCCTCCAGTTGTACACCATCTATTTGTACTGGCTGTGTATCTCCAGCTCACTCCATCCATCTGACAACCATTACTCCTAATGTGCCTGAAAAGATGGTTTGTACATGGGGAGTCCTGTCTCTTTTCCCAAGAAAACTAGCATTCTTTGGAAAGAACTATTCTTTGCCATTGCAGCCTGATCTCATGGCTCTTTCTCCCAGAAAACACAATATTAAAGGAGAAAATCAAGCAGCAAATATCCTCTCTGAATGCTTGGGATTGCACAAGGTCACATTGTTTTCAAAGGTCCAGCATGCCCCCAAAATGGCATCAGCAACAAGCATCACTCAGCAGAGCAGTGGGGAGATGGGGGAAATGAATGAATCCCACTGTAAAAGTGGTGTATAGAGGAATGGGGCTGAAAATGACAGTGCTGAAATCTTCCACAGAGGGAAAGGAAGGGCAAGATTGAAGGGAGGGATGGGAGAGGACAGGCAAAGTTTCCAGCATCAACCCACCAAAGAATGTCTCCTGGACCTGCTCTGTCCTGAGGTGTCCAACCTTTGGAGTTGGGACTATCTGCCCAAAGGAAGAGGGGAAAAGGTGTTCAGGACAGGCACTTCTAGGCTGGCACCTGCCTTGCCCTACTTGCACCAGAGCCAGGGAGCAGTCCCTGCTCCTCCGCCTCCAAAACACAGCGATGAAGAGAAAGCACCCATGGCAAGGGACACTGGGAGACACAATAAGGAAAAAGTGAAGGCACAGACAAAACAGTCCTTGTGCTTTATCTCCCAAGTCCAGACTGCCCTGCCAGAAGAAACACAGTTATCTCCTCCTCCTCTTCCGCTACCTCTCACAGCTCTTGGGATACAGGGGAAAAGTCTCCAGCACTTCTGAAGCCCTCAGTGTGAGCACTTCTCCCAAGAAGCCTTGTATAACCTCCTCTGGCTCTCCACATGGCTCTGTCACCATCCTGTGTCCCACACATCCCCTCCATGTGCTCCATGCTTTCTGCTGTCTAGCCCATGCTTTACTGGTTTATTTTCATATGCTCACTTCCTGGGCTGACTGGGCACAGTTTTATTTGGTTGTTGTTCCTGGATCTGATTAAATACAAACAAGCCCTCTCCAAGTGTTTCTTGCAAACTCAGACAAGATTGAGACTCTCAGACCCCTGTTTCCTGCTAATGAGAAGTGCAACAAGCAGGAGTGGGCAGTGCTCCTCCAGACTCGCCCTTCTCCCTCTCCAAGGGCTCCCTCCTTGCCTTCATCAGGCACATCACAGAGGTGAGGATGACTCCTTGCTTAGCACCCAAGGACTCCAGCGGCACTCAAGTCTACAGCTGAAACACATCAGTTTCTTCCATCCTTACATTAAATGGCTCTCCCTCACCTCGTCACAGCCTGAGCTGGAGGAGACCCCTGGGATGAAATGGGGCTGCAGGAAGCACTGCTGCTTTGCAGGGAGGTGTGAAAACTACTCAGCTTCCAACACCTCTGAAAAGCTGAGAGTGTTTTACAGAGCTTTTGCTTTAACTAGAGATTAGATGGACTTCAGTTGTTTTGCCTGAGTGCCTCTGTGCACCAGTACCTGGGAATGAGCAGTGGCAGGACAATGGGAAAAAATCACTTGTATGGATTGTTCCTATGTTTAGTGCTCACAAAGGAGTCAAGAGCATGAAATTCTGCTTCTGCTGACTTGCTAAATAACCACAGGCCATATTGTGAAAGCAGACAGTTTCATGAAATGAAGACAACTTTTCCATGTGTTTTACAAGATGACTGACCCTGAGGGCCTTCAACATCCTCTGTTTCGTTTCAGGTACTTCGTCAAATGACTGCTTTTTACTGCCATGGTCACTGTGTGCATCCTGGCCCAGCAGGCACTTCACCAGATGACTGTGGCAGAAAATGAAGTTGTCTGTGGGGAAAGCCCTGCACATCCATTTGATCACAACATTCAGCAGCTGATGAGGAAAGCCTGTGCCTGAAGCTCTCAAACAAGCATGGTGGAGCACCTGAGGCTTCCACAAAACCCTGTGCAAGTTTCACTACTTTATTTTTTTTTAAGATTTGAGCCTTCTTAATACTACTCAAAGCCCACTGGCAGGCAGTGGAGGTGGGACAGCCCTGATGACACAGCATCCCTGGCAAGCAGCTGCTCTTTGCAGTGTCCATGCCCTGTGCTAATCTCAGGATACCAGGCACCAGTGTAGATCCAAGGTATGACATCTGAGAGTTCTCCCCAAGAACAGTGAGGTGGGTAACCCAGCTCATTGCAGAGTCAAGCCAAGGCTTAAGAAATTCTCATTACTGCAATTTCCAGTCACATTTTGCCGTGTGACTCATTCAGGGTCACACGGTAAATACAGGAAAGACCTAAAATAGGTCGAGGTGCCCTGACCCTCAGGGGCAGGTGTGAACTACTCAACCATGTCTGTCAGATTGGGTGAGGAAAGTGCAGAGCTCTGGAATTATGACAAGGTTTCACAACCTTCCATCTCAGAGCTTGGAGAAAGAAAGTGACATTAAAAGTGATTTAAAAGAAGAAAAGAAAAGAACCCCTCCCAGCACTAGTGACAAGATTACCTGCTGACAAAAAGAAAGGCACTGAGAAATAGTCTACACAGGTGGCTCTAAAAATTATGAGGCAGGAAAAGGAAAGAGGAAATGTAGTTGAAAGAATAGCCTCTCTCACACTAATGCCATTCTTGACAGTTGAACCAGTGATTTTAAAGATGACTAAAATAATATTTACATTCTTCCAAAATCACTGGATTTTGAAGACAACTCCGTTAGGTCATCTCTAGGGAACTGAAGAATGATGGGTTAATTAGCTGTGTTTGCCAAAAAATGCTTTTCTTCTTTCTGTTTTTATTTGCTACACATTTCATGCCTGGATTGGGACCTCTCTGTGCGAGACACTGCACACACGGACTGAGTAACAGCTCTGGCCTCCAGATGTTTACTCCTGGCAAGTGTTTGCACTGTGGTGGTTCTCTGAGGCCACATCCAAGCACAATAAAATCCCACAGCGAAGGTGAGCTCACCCTCAGCAGCTGCCAGCTATGCTCTGCTCCAAAGCTCTCTGTTCACTGTGTTACCCAGCAAACACAGGTTGTGCTTTACCCAAAACCCGTTTGCTCAGTTGATTAGAGAAAAAACAGAGCTGACCCAAAACTGCAAATCAGGCCGGGTTCCAAACTCAGACAGGTCATGCCATTATTCCCTCTTTTCACACATTGGCTGGTTTCCTGCTTCTGCCCAGAAATGAAAATTAACACATGAAGGGCAGTTTAGTGGGATGGGGCTTGTGGTGAACACAGGTCTGAACACAGCTGGGGAAAACACATCAGGGAGCTGGCGAGGGCCACACCTGCTCACTCCAAACTCCCTGAACCCAGCAGTGTCCACCACCCAAAAAACCAACCATTCTGCCTCAAAACAAGCCCTTGGATGATGTCACTGATTTCACGACCACCACTGTCTTTATCTCAACACCAGTTTTCTGCTTTCACCCTTCTGGTTCTGTCCCCCACCCCACCAGAGGGGACCAAACAAACAGTTTGTGTGGGACTTGGTTGCTGAGGTTAAACCATGACAGAAGGGAAAGGGGAAAGTGAGGGAAACGAGCAAGTGAGGGAAATGTTGCACCAGAAAAGGACAAATAGAGATCTCCTGTATGCTAGAGGAGTCTCACACTTCTCCAGACAAATGGAGGGCATGCCCATAAACTCCAAATGATCATTTAACCTTCATCATCAAAACTCATTTCAGGATCAAATCTTCCCAAAGTCAGATGCCTGTAACACTGCAGCCCTCACTATATGATTTACTCCAGGCAATCTGCCTTTGCAACATGCTATGTGCCTCCTTTGGCACCATGGAAATCCATAGATGACATGGATAAAGGAGCAGCGAGCTTTATGCTTGCTCAAAGACAGCATAGGAGAAATGACCAAGTACAACCTTATTTTTAATACAGCCTAATTTTCAAATCCACTGGAGAGTTGCTGCCAGATATTTTTCTGGTAGAGAAATATCACTAGCCTGAAGCCAAACATTGATATAAGCCTGTATCTGTGTGGAGAGGTTATAAAGCTAGAGACATGATTCGGAGGGAGAAAAGAAATGGGTGATTTAAAACAAAAGACTGTGTTCAAAGCACTAATTACAAATGAACCAATTCTTGTAGTAATGCCAGTAGAAAAACTTAAAAGATACAGCATCACTACAGTGCTGGGGTAGCTTCTGTCTCTTCACAGCTTGAGATGATGATTAATAAACATTCAGGTACTTGTGAAAATGTTTCATAAGACCTCCTTAATTTTGACCAACACTTAATTCTCCAAAGATTTTTCCTAGAAGCCTGTTACTTATTAATTTCTTTTTCTTGGACCTTCAACTCTGAGCTTTAAGGCTTTGATTCATGAAGCAGAGAAACAACGGCATGTGATCTCATCAGCCACCCACCCTCCCAACTGCAGAGACCAAACCTTTGGTGCAAATCCTCTCAACTGCTGAGAAAATGTTAACCAGGAGCACACTTGTAAAAACCAGAACCAGTTTGTGAACAAATGAACATGAACATGTCTCACTGTAAGAGCTTGGGGGGGGGGGAAGAGATCTTATAGCATGGAATAGAATAGAAAACAACCTTTTTTTTAATGGCTCTGAGACTTTTTATGAGGTAAGAGCCGCAAATTATTGGGGTACACCCAGCTCATGGAAATCAGTGTGGCTGCTTCAAGTTCCGTGGATCTAGATGTATTTAGACCACTTAGACATTGAGCACAGGCGTCTCAAATAAATCTTGCTGGACCTCGCTATTCCTTTACATGCTGAATTTTAGCTATGTTTTTCACAAGGGGAAGAACATTCTAGTGAGTGTTAAACTGAAGTAATGCTCTCACATAACAGGTGCACACTAGAGGGTCCACAGAAGTACATCATGTACATTGCAATCACTGATAAAGGCAAAATAGGACTCCAAACAGAAATGAGAAACTTAAAGTTGGGATGATCCAACATAATCTTAAAGTATGTTACCACCATGAAGGCATAATTTCTTCTCCATCACTAGGTAGATGCATTTTCTGCTGGAAGAGGACAGGGTAGGGAGGAGTTGAGTGCCAAGAGATGATCTGAATACTTGGGATAATAAGGGACAAAAGACTAGCCCCTAAACCAGGAAATTCTGAGTTGGATTTTCCTAAAATCTCATGAGCATAAAAATGCTCAGTTTCAAATAGGATGGTCTAGCACCTCTATCTCCAGGTTCTGTTGGCTCCCTTAAAAGCCCTGGTCTTTATCAGATGATGCAGTTTTTAATCTTAATCCACAAAGTCTCCCTGAGTCCAGCCACACTCAGGAATGGGTTTGCTCAGGCCAAGAGGAAGGGTCTGTCTCTCATACACATCCCAGACACTTCCCACCTTTCCGCCATCCCCACCACACTGCAGAAAGCTTTCCCAGGGAATTGTGTGCCCAAGGAAAGGAAGACCCAAGCAAACAAAAGATCCTTTGATCATTTCATTAGGGCACAACCTACAGTACTTCCTTATGCCAAAACTGGGGCAGGAAATACAGACGTGACTTCTGGGAGTCCTCTCCCTTCGTTATCACTGGAAAGGACAGGAACTTTGTGTCGTATTTAGCCAGAGATGCACACGGCTTGGGACGCTCTCTTCTGCAAGATGTAAACAAACCGGCAGCCAAGAAGATTCTCTCTCTGGGTTGTTTATATGCTTTTCCTCTGACCTGGTCACTTCTTTCCTGCCCAACTGCTTGCTGTGGGAATGTATTCCCAAGTGCTCATGTCCCAGCCTTTTTACTCTCCTTCCCGAAAAGCTGGCTTCTGTTCTGATGCTGCTTTGAGGGAACACACTGAGGCTCTGCCTCTCCCCAGGTCCTGGTTTGGGCAAACCCCACCGAAACCACTGCGAGTCAGTTTAGCTTTGGTGAGAGGAAGTCTAACCCTTTATAGTTTCAGGTTTGGCCTCTAATTGCCTGTGTAGACAGGGACATGGTGCTGTGGATAAACCTCCTGGGCAAGGCAAGGAGAGCCCTGGTGACAAACAGAAAGGGCACTTGTGTCTGTGGTGCCAGACCAAATGCAGTATGGAGAAGGTTTGTGGCTCTGCTGCCCAGGGTGCTTCCCCTCCTGCTTATCTTTCTCCCATCCTCTGGACCCTCAGTGCCACAATAAAGAACAGGTTTCCATAGGGGATGTCCCTTTTGCACCTCAAGATCTGAGAAATAGGAGCCTGTGCTGCAGCCAGCCCTGTCCTCCAATTCCAGCCTGGGCAACCATGTGGGCCCTTGCAAATCCAGACCCCAGGGTTCAAATCCCCTAATAATCAGGCAAGCCAGTACCAAGGTGTTGGAAACTTCCCATTCTGAGAGGCTGTTTGATCCCACCATCACTGTGATAGCAGAAAGGCCCAACCTCCCCATTGGCCCAGGCTGCCCTGTGGACTCCCTCGAACACGCACACAAGGACAAAGCCTATGGACTTTTTTATTTCACAAGTAATTAACTGGGCACCCTCCCCTGAGCCTCTTCTGTTGCTTCCTGGGCACATCTCTGAAATTAACCTCAGAGCTAATGAAGCCAATTATCAACAGCAGACATGGTCTCCCTCTAATTATTTTCCCTGGAAAGGTCACCCAAAGTGGCACATTGTGAAACCCAGCTAATTGCATTGTCTGCTCACAGCACGGAGCCGGCTCCTGTAGGGCTCGCCGGGCTCGGGGGAGCCTCATGAGCCATGGCCCAACAATTGGAGCCTCCAGCGGGGGAAAGAGGCGGCTGTGAGGGAGGAACCCACTGCCAAGGCCTCCTTGCCACCAACGTTGCTCATGGATCCAGGCCCTGACTGCTGGCTGATCCTCCTTCTTTCAGATGTGGCCAGCCAGCCCAGCAGTCAAGGCAGAAGATGAGATGAACGTGCCAAACTATCTGGGTATCAGAAGGAAGTGTCTGGATGTTTCTCTTTGGAAACTGTTTTGTTTTCATTTGTCTTTCTAAAAAAATTATTATTTATTTTCTTCTTTAGAAAAGAAAGGGAGGAAGAATTTTGGTCAGAAAAATCCAAGCCCATGGCTTAGCTCTGGGACATGGAGAGGGATGTGGCTGGTAATATCAGCTGTAGAAGAAATCAGTGAGGGCACTGACCCATTTTTAAATTAACAATGGGGGGAGGAGGAAATCCTGGTATTTTTAAAAATTATCTAGATGAAATATGGTCAAACTGAACCAAAGAAATGGCACAGAGCAGGACAAGAACAGAACATCTTGCACTATTTTCTTCAGGCAAAACATTTCTGATAGAACAACCAGCGATGTTCCTGAAGAGACCATGAAGCTAGAGATTCTCCACTTTTATACTTGCCTTGCCCTGATTTATCTCTACAATTACCAAAACTTTCCTGGGAAGCCACCAAACCTTGCTCTCACCAGCCTACAGAGCATCTCAGGGGAGGGGAAAGGACACCTTTTCTCATACTTATTTCATATTTTCATACATTAAAGTAGAATGCAATATACTGTGCCCTTTCTTCATCACCTACATCCAGCAGCAAATACAGCTCCAGTGCAAGACCCCAGTGTGTTTGATCTTACGGATCAAAGCTCGCCAGACCCCACCTTTCCCTATGAGGTTTTAGGAAGAAAGCTAAAATTTTGAAGCACTTCTCAAATCCTGTCTTTGACATTTGGGATTAAAGAGGACAAAGTATTCATGCCTACAAATGGATGCTATTTGGGAATTTGAGTGGGAAGTAATGCTGTGACTGCTTGTTACGTAACCAAGCTGAACCTGGAGGTTTGCTACCCCAATTCCAAAGTACAGCAGAATCTCTGCTATTTCTGATGGGCTTCCCTGAGCCTGCCAGCACCACCATAATCAGCTTGCTGTGAGGCTCCAGTTTGTTTTCAAATACACAAACAAAACTCATCTGGGGAGTCATGCAACATCCATCCCTCTGGCAGGACAATCCAGGATGGACTATCCAGCTGCTAGCCTGGACCCTGCAGCTCATTTTTATCAGAGGTTGCTTTGGAAAGAGAACACGCTAAATCAAAAGTAGTTAACAAAATCTATGTGATCCATCAAAAGCAAGCTACAGATGCTGCATTTCTGGCATCAGCAGCAACAGGATCCAAGCAGCTGGATGTAAGACCAGCTGTGGGGACTCTCCCTCTTCTCCTCCTCTCTCCCTCCGTGGCTCGGGGCACAGTGTGCCTGTGCCCCAATGTGACACAGCCCTAATCACATTCACATGTCAGGTCACACCAGGCGGGAGATGATGTGTGTGACCACATTAAAGAAGGGAATTTTTCCCTTTGAGATTTCTTTGTTGACTTTAATAAAGGCTCCCTCTGGGCTTTCATGCTTCAAAGGAAAAGGGGAGAGGGACCGTCTTCACACATCCTAATTAACAACGTTTAATAATTGTTCTTGCATGCTGCTTTGGTTCTGCATCTTTGGCACTGCATCTTCCTTTCTCAAATGAAGGGAGGCATTTCTGAAAGGGCTTAGAGAACATCAGTGTCCTCCAGCCTCAGTAAACCTCGGAAAGCCAGGAAGTAGACATGAATATGCCACAAGATTTGCTTGCAATTCTGTACAGCATGGCATTAGCAGAGGTGCTCATGGGAACATGGGGGACCAGATACATCTTCTGCAGAGTTTCTTTCTTACGTGGGAGGATGAAAATACTTTGATGGCCTCTCCTCTGCCCTATGAGAGGACAGAGTGGAGCTGCTGCTTTGACATTTCTATTTGGGAGGTCTGGAAGGGAGCACAAAGTCAGCATGCCAGCAACACATCCCATCACCTCTGAGGTACCTGGCACTGTAAAAACAGTCTCAGCACCTCCCTGAAATCAGATTGTGGATCCCACAGTGAAGTCCAGGAGGGATGAGGGAATACCAGGATCTTTTGGGAAGCCAATAGAAAGTAGATCAGTTATACTCTTGATATCTTCAAGTGACACTGAGCTTTCAGTAAGAAACAGTGGCCACTGAAAAAGAAGTCCCATGTGTATCTGTAAAGAAAGTGTGACTTTCTGGCACTGAAACCCTACTTTTGGGGCTCCCGATAAAAACCTGCCATCAGTGCAGCCCTCCAGCACACACCAGCTGCACACCAGAGCTCCTGCCAGCTCACACCACTTCTCACTGCAGGGCAAGATACAGCCTTGGTGCCCTGAGGGAGCACAGCAGTGATGACAGCATCAGTATCTCTGACCCAGACAGCTCTGGAGTCTTGCACCTGAGACAGGCTTCCCCTAAATTAACTATTCAGACTCCAGATAATTCTTAGAGCTCTGTTCAGAGAAGGGACTTTTGGAAACCCACGAGGGATTTTTAAAGTTATTTTCCAGACTTTAGGACTCTCCACTTCCTTGCCAGACTATGCTGTTCCCATAAGATACAGATCCTCACACCAATTCCTTCTTTCTCACAGCAACACAAAACCTTCATCCTTGTAGCAAGATCCTCTCAAGAGTCTGAATGGTCAGGAACTCTCACATCCATTTCATGCAAGGGGAAAACCAAGTACATGTGATTCCCTTACCACAGGGGTGGGATTACCTGGACTGTGTGTCACTGTGTCTGTAAGTCATGTCCCAATACCTAAACCACAAAGTTATGCCTCTTATGGAGAGCTCCTGGGTTAAATACAGACATCCCACCCCTTCTAACATGCTCAGCTGGAAGATCCAGGGCTTTGTAGTGCATCAAGAGTCACAAGTGGTTTTCCTGCCCTTCCCAGTACTTGAGCAGTTCCCACCACCCCTCAGTGGTGGGGAGGTTCCCACCTGGCATTTAATTTAACAAGGCAGCCTGGGTAGGGCAGCTCAGAGCCCATTCTGAGTGGACCTCTCTGAAACCCTGCTATAAGCCCCAAGTTTTTGTCTGCCTGGAAATGCTACAATGAGTATTTGAGCTACAGCCATGAACAGAAGAGGTCCCAATACCATTCACAAAATATTTAGGCAGAGGAAGATTTCAGTCCATTTAAATTTTTAAGGGCAGCTTAGGGACTATTTCTGTCTGGCCTATGAAGAAAGTAAATGAGAGAGTCCTCAAGCTGATAACATGAGTGAAAACAGGAGCACTGGCAGGGTCCAGGCCTGAGGCCTGATGGTTTGGGGAAGATACAAAGAACCTGCCAGGAATACACTGGGTTTAGGCTCAGGCCTGTTATGGCCTTGGGTAAATGAATGCTACGTTTGTTAACCAACATGAAACGCAGGAGTCTACAGAAACCACATGTTTTCCATCCATTCCATGTGCTCCATCAGCTTGATGGAGTTAGATGATGCAGACAGACAGTCTGAGATCTGGGTTAAATAAGTTGAACTGCTTTATTTTTCTCTTGGCATTGCAGTGGGTGCAAGAAATTCTCACAGGGTGGAACATCTGGAACACATTATTCACTAAGAGTGAAAGATGCTGTTGTGTTTGTGGAGGAACCAAGCATGCTTCTTGCAAGAATCTGACACAAACCAGAGTGACAATTAACGGCATGGCAGCTTTCTTTAAAGGGTATTAGTTATGCCTCATGTTAAATAAAACCTTTGTCAGCTTAGCTGACAGTGCAGGTTTCCAAGAAGGCATTTCCCTAGCCCAGGAAGAGACATGAAAGAAGTGGCAGCCTGGCATTTGCACAGGCAGCAGGGGGAATTCCTACATACAGTAGCAAGATGGAACTCCTGTCAGATTTAGAGCACAGTAGGAAGCGATGCTATGACTTCTATCGACACATAGATGATATTTTTCACCCAACAGCTTCCTCGTAAAACTAATACAGAAATACAGTGTAAGTCAGCCAGAAATCTGTGGATTTCAGTCAAAATCAGATGAGCCAAAGCAGCAAACAAAAGGATTTTCTATTCTTTAGTGGCTGGTGGCTCAGGCTCTCGCACAGAATGTGGGAGCCTTGGATTGGGTCCCGTCTTTCCTTGAAGGACCTTTAGTTCAGACCTTAGTCCAGTTTTTCAGCTACTTTTTTCCCTAAGACACCCATCGTCCAACAACCAGTGGTCTGTATCTTGTGTGTGAAACAGACCACACAGGATGGTGGTCTTTCTTTCTTGCAAAAACTTCCCAAGGAAAGCTAGGTGAAAAGGTGAACACAGAACTGGAGAGATAATGAAGATCCTCCTTCCTTGGAGGACAGATGGCAACAACCTGAGTCAGGAGAGGCTGCACCTCATGGGGATGGAAGGTGATCCCAGAGAAGCATAAAAGGGATGAGACTGAGGATGTCATCACACACCTGAGCAAGCTGGGTCAATTGGAAGAAGAGAAGAAAGGCAGGGCACCTCAACTACAAGGTCAGTGGAAAAAAAGGACTTAGGAAGGCAGGGAGAAGATCCTTCTCGTGCTTTTGGCTGATGATTCCAGTATGTCTTCCCCCTCCCAGATGGAAATCCTGAACAACAACCTTTCTGAACTACAGGGTTTTGTAAAAGCAAATACGTACCTGTGTAGCTCAAGATACACTTGCCACATGATGCCAATGCCAAAACCACTATGTCAGCAATACATTTTAACTCTTCAGGGAACTACCTTTGTTTTCCTTTTCTGAGTATGAGCAATTCAAGTAATTTGCTCTGACCCACTCTTCCAGAAATTAGAAAATAACTTCTAATAAGACCCAGAACAATCTTACATAAAAATGCCTACTCATGTTACCATGCTAACAGAAGAGCTACTTCACATTCAGACAGAATGAACAAATAAATATGTTTTCAGACCATAATGGCAGAAAAGTGCTTCCACTCTATGTGTACATCAATTATTTCCTTCTATTTAAACCCATGACTAATTACCCTTGGAAGCAAATAGCTAACATCCAGTCGAGTACAGGCATCCCGTTTAATTTAATCAAGAACTCATCTAGCTTGAAAATCGTGGCAATTATCAATGAAGTGGATGGTTGTATGGACCTAAGCCCTCTAGCAGAAAGTGCAGTGCATCATAGGAGGCTGACTTCCAGAAAGGATGAAGGGAAATGTCCAGATTATGGACAAAAACTGGACAATTTGTAAAATTACTTCAGAGAGGCACTCATGATTACTCAGAAAGATGCAGAGATTAGTGTTTTCCCCAGCCTCAAAAGTCCATGGCCCAATTTTCAGTAAAAATTAAACATTTGCTGTGAAAATGGGGGTTTTATGGAAACCCCCAGATTTTTCCTCCAGAAGGTAAACTAGGTATAAATCTCCAAGCCACCATCATTAAAAATCCTTTGGGATCACTTTTGCCTCCCCTCTAGATATATTCTGAACCAATTCCTCCTGCAGCTTAACACAAACTGGGTCATCACAAGACCTTTAAGCTGACCCTGGAGTTCAAACTGATTTTTTGTACACCCATCCACATGAGAAATGCTCATTGAGGAGACCACACACCTACACTGTACCAGCTTTCTCAAGGGTTTCCCCCATCTACAACCATTACAGCTGTCACATCACCTCACAACACATCTTTGCTTGCTTTTGAATTCAGCTGACACACTGTGTGCCCAGCAAAGCAGCCAGGGTAATGCTGTGGGCAATATTTTGAGATTTTTTGCCATGGTTTCTAATATGCAAACACAGTTACAGCTTTTGCCTTGTTACCATCACACAGTCTTATTCCAGTTCTGGCCTCCCTTGTTTCACTGGTTAGAAACAGGCTGGCTTTCAGAGAGTGGAGTTTGAGCAAAAGAGAAGGGTCCAGACCCACAGCTTCTCCCCATCCAGAGACCAACCACTGAAAAAAAATCACAAGATTCATAATCACAGAATCACAGAATGGTTTGAGTTGGAGGGGACCTTCAGGATCATCTTGTTCCAACCTCTGGTATGGACAGGGAACCTTCCACTAGACCAGGTTTCTGAAAGCCATTCCTCTTGCTCTGTCACTACATGCCCTTGTGAAAAGTCATAATGATGTTCATAAGGCAGCATTGGGGGTAATTTCTTGGTTTATAACATCCATATGTTGGGAATACACCACATGTGTTTAACAGGAAACACACAGCTAAGGCAAAGATTTCACATATTCAAAGATATGTGAAAAAGAAGTCCTTTACCTCATCAAGTCCCTGCAAGAGCTGAAGAGCATTAGTGGTTTCTTCCACTGACATTTTGCATTAGTCCTTTTGGAGGAGGCTCAACGTAATGTGAATTAGATATGTTGCTAAAAAAACCCTCCAAAACCAACAAGAGATGTCCATGGGTGTTTTTAATGCCTCTGTACACCACGCATCTCAACGCAAGGCTTCTGAGACAGAAAAAGACAACATTAAGCAGCATATGTATTACTGTGTTTATATATATACACACACACACACACATATATATATATATATACATACATAAAAATATATACTCTCATCTCCAAAGATCAAGTCAGATCACTGGGAGATTCTTATACTTAACAAGAAACTTCACTAAGCCAAAAACCAAGAGGCATTTGATTAAAACAACCAATTAAGGTTTGGCATGGGTACTATGAAAACCTTAGAAGCTGTTGGCTATCAAAACTTTTCTCCTGAAGGAGAAATCTTCATTGCTTGCCAGAGACAGTAGCAGCTCTGCAGGCTCACATGCTGCTCTGCTCCATGTTTTCTGATCCTTGAGCAGCCACTGGCCAAAACTGGTACAGTATTTGCCTTTTGACAGTGTAGCAAATCAAGAGGTTCCAGATTCTAAAAAATTCCCATTTCTTAGATAAATATTTCAGTTTACAATCAGAAGTAATTTTTCATAAGTTTACAGAAGTCGTGACTCATCCATGCTTGAAGGAGAATTGTAGGGTTGCTTTCCGACAAAATACCCCACTAGATTGTGTATTGCCCTGTTTTGCAACTCTTCCTACAAACCACACATGGACAGAGCAAAAGCTTTGATACCTGAATATCTATGAAAAATCCAAGTGTAAGCCCAAGTTCAGTGCTGTAACTACAGAGATGGATCACACCTCAACTTCTAATTTTCAAAGACAGAAAGTTATTTAGCAGGACACAGAAGAACTTTTGCTCTTTATAAATAAAATAACTAAGAGACATGAATTTCTAAGGTTAGGGTTCTGAGCTAGCACTCAAACCCTTACAAAAGTGAGGGATAATTCTAAGATATAGGAAACCTCTGGTCTTCTCAGTAAGATGGAGCATGTTTTCCTTGCCAGTTTGTACATGTTTCAACAGCCTTCTGCCACAGTTTTGCCCTTCTGGAACATCAGGTTTAAACAAATCCAGGATGCCACAGGGAAAACTAAAGTTGATGTAGAAGCAGCAAAGCCTGTTCATCTCCAAAAATCACTCCTGAGATGGTCTGTGAGCAGATGCAAAGATATCTTTGGAAACACTAAGTAGGGAGGTGAGGATTCAGGAAAATGGCAGAGAAGCTGGGTTTATGTTCATTCCTTCATGCACACACATGGGATTCTTCTGAGCAAGTCCTAACCATGCAGACACAGACCTGGGGCAGAAATGGATGCTCCCAATCCCTCCTGGGTTTGCTGGGCAGGGCACTGAAGGTGGATCACAGCCCAACAGAGTAGCTCTCAGAAAAAAAAAAAAAGGGCAGCCCAACAGATCATCAGCTCCAGCTCTACAAACCCCAAGAAGGCAGGAGTGGATGCCAAAATTCCCCCTGAAGACACAGCAGCCCCTGGGCTCAGAAGCTTTGCTCCTGGTGTCACTGGGCCCAGCATCCATCCCCATCATCCCCATCCCCAAACAGGCAGCAATGCAACCAGGCCAGTTCTGCGGGAAATCCCAGGATATCCAGCATTGCTTGGGAAATTAAAACTCAAAGGAAAGATGAGCTTGAATTTGGTTTTCTGAACAGGTCTTTGAGTTTTTTCGCTGTGCTCTGATCACGGAAGTTTGTTTCTGTCTCATGGCTCGTTTCCCTCCTGCAGACGCCGGGAATGCCCCTGGGAGGTTCCAAAGGAGCCAAGGGAAGGCTGCTCTTGCCACAAGCTGGGCGAACACAGGTGGTGAACAAATGTACAGGCGAGAAAAAAGAAGTACAGAGTAAAGGAGAGACCAAAGGGGAGAGAAGAAAAGGAGCAGAAATCAGCAGCAAGGCAGACTGTGGAGCAGGGGGAAAGCCCAGGGACTGAGGAAGAAAGAAAAGGAGCAAGATAAATACAGGGTTGTGGCAGCTGTGTGATGACAGGCACTGGGATGAGCAGACAGATACAAGACCCAGCAACAGTTGTGTACTATAAGTTTACAAAGGCTGATTTCTTTCCCGGACTCCCACTTTATGGGACTTGAACTCAGGAAGAGAGAAAACCACAGACTCTGTGTCTGCTCAGCCTGCCTGGGACATCCTTTAAAAACCAGCCAAAACCTAAAAGTGCTGTGATGTGTGACTGGAGGCCATGAAAAGCTCATGCAAGAGACCAAATCTCAGGGGAGCCACCCATTTCCCAGTGGTGGCTGGCTCAGAAAGAGGCTGCCTGGCCTCTGGGATGTTGGCTGTGGGCACTGAAGGGCTCGTGCAGAATTAGCCCCTGAACAGGGCATTAAATCCATCAACTGGACAAGCTCTCTTTTATGGCTGGAGACCCAAGTGGCATTTATTATACTCCATTCAGGTTTGTAGGAGAGCCTTCCTGGAGCAAATGAAATGCTTTTTCTCTTCCTCTTCCTCTTTTCTTCACTTTTTTTTAAAAGAAAAATAAAAAAAAAATTTAAAAAAGCCAAAGCACACACTGCTGTTACATGCAAAAGCCAAGGACATGAACATTGCCTGAGGATCCAGAAGTGAATTTTAAGCCATTTCACTGCAGCAGATAAACTGATAAAAGTGGCTTACAGCCAGCAGGATTTATACCTGCACAAGCAACACCCAGTGGATTTCCAGTCCATCACCATAATTGCTGCAAGCAGTATATGCCTTTTCATAGGAAATAGGGAACACAGACCTGAAATGCTGGATTTGCTTTTCTTCTTCTTCATTAGTGCTTATTTTAACTTTCTCCTGCAAGTAAATGGGCAAGTTCCACTACTGGCAACTGAAGACACCTTTTATTGCCAAGACGAAAAATTAATGTTCCCTTGCTATAGGCTTTATATTCAAAGCAGAAGGAAGAACATGGCTCAAGACTGCTAATGCAGCTGGCTGCTATTAAAGAAAAAAAAAGTCTTCTCTAAGCTGGCTTTGATGCCAAACAAAAGAAACAGCTGAAGGTTTTCCCCCAAATAAAGTATCTTTTCATGAAACAGAGTTCTCAAGGGGAAAATACATAGGTAAAACTCTTGGTGCAGGCAACTTTCTGAGAAAGTGTCTTTAGGTGTTCCTTCAGTATAAACTACAAACCTATCTCCATGGTGCTGTCCTATTGGGGGAGCAGGAAAGCCATCAAGGCGCAGCTCCCACAGGTGGGACTCCCTGCCTAAGTTGTGTGTCGTGGCACAGAGATGGGAAATGCAAAGCAAACACATTTAGATCATAGAATATCCTGAGCTGGAAAGGACCCACAGGGATCCTTGATTCCAACTCCTGGCCCAGCACAGGACAAGCCAAGAATCCCACCATGTTCCTGAGAGCATTCTCCAAACATTTCTTGAACTCTGCCAGGCTTGGTGCTGTGGCCATTTTGTGGGGACCCTGTTCCAGTGCCCAAACACCCTCTAGGGGAAGAACCTTCTCCTGATATCCAACCCAAACCTCCTCTGACCCAGCTTCAGGCCATTCCCTCAGGTCCTATCAGTGGTCACCAGAGAGTTTGCACTAAGCCCTTCTTTGTGCCCAGGTTTGCCTGCATGAAGGGAGGTGGTTGCCTTTTTCCAAAGAGCTCTGCTTCCCTCCTGTGCTACCATGCATCCCCTCCTCAGCAATAGGGAATACTGGTTTAAAAATTGGTTTCCCCACTCCTAAGCCAGCACACAATATTGTACTTTTACATTTAATGGGTTTAAAACATTCAGGTTCCATTCTGGTCCCAAATGCATATGCATTTCTTCATGTATTCAAGCCTAAACTAACCCAGCTCCAATTCCTGAAAATATTTAAGGATGCACTTAATTTAAAACACCTGAGAAGTCTGAGTGAGGTCAGTGGGATTATGCTTGAATATAGCTGCTTTCTAACAGACCCCAGCCATGCCTCTCCCTGCTACACCCTAAGATGAGGGCCAGGAAAACTCAGTAACAGCCAATTTTGCCACAGAAGAACTTTGCCCAGTAGGGGAAAAAAAAAAAAAAGTAAACAGGAAATGGAGAAGTGAAGCCATTTGCCCCAACATCAGAAAGCAAGTCACTAATACAGCCAAGCACCAATGATCCAGGGAACAACAGCTCCAGTGTTCACAGGGAGCCACACATGGGGCTTTCTCATCACAGCATGCACAAGGGCTTCAACCACAGCAGCGTTTTAACTGCCCATCTTCCCAAAACAGTCTTAAGAGGAATTAAAGGCAAGCCAGACCTGATGAGATTATTGTACCAGTCTCCTCCAAATAAATACAAAGCTAAAAATAGCAGCAGAGGACAGATATTGCATCTCACCAAGAGGCAGATAAGCCGCCCTCGCTGTAGGCACACGAGAGCAGGCCAGACAGATGTTTACGCTGGGTGATTTAGTGCATCTGAATTTGTCAAGTTGTTTGATAACTTCATACTCAAGAATGTTTCTTTCCTCATTACGGAAACATCCTGGTTTCCAGCAAAAAAGTGCTGCTGGTACCAGATTTCCCCACATGCTGTTTTCTGCACAGCAGAAATCAGAGGAGTTTATCACTCGGAAAGAAAAGCTGTAGATGGATGGCAATTTTCAGTGAGCTTCTGGTGGGTCTTCCCTTCCCCGCTTGCACCCTTTAAAAGGTGGACAAGCTGGATCCTTTCTTTCCCCAAGCACCTGGCTGCAAAGCAAACATGCAATGCCAGCCCAGTGCTATTCTTCCATAGCTGGTGCTCTGCAGGGAGACGGCATCTGATTTACCCCAGAAATTCTGCCGCTGTGTTTCAGCTCTACAGGGACACTCCTTAATCTGCACGAGGAATCCAAAGGACCTGACACAATAAGAGAGAAGGAAATCATTGTTTTAAGACACGTACTGAAAAATCATTGTGTGGATGTACTTAACAGATGGGGAATGCAATGGCCAAGTTCAGGCTCCCCTGGTTGTGTTTCTCAGAACCAGGCTGCCCCATCCTTTCTCCGGGTAGAAAAACAGGAGCGGGATGATGTGTGAAATCTTCCTCGACCACATGGAGAAGTGATGGTAGTGATGGTAGCTGGGATCCAGGACACTGAAGACCCTGTGCCAGGGTGATGCAGTCAGGCATTTTGGACACCTCACTGGCTCCCAACATCCCCAGGGCCAGTAAATCCCCCCTGACACACACAGGGAATCAACTGGGGTGCCCAGCCAGCAGAACCCACAGCCAGCTGCAGATATTTGGATTCCCTTTTGAGAGATGCTGTACAGCCAGGACTGGCAGAGAGATTTCGTGTAAGAGCTCCCATTAATCCCACTGGGAGCTGGAGACCTAAGATTTTGCTGTAGGGAGTTCTGAGAACATCAGCCCAAGTTCGTTTCAGGAGCGGGGCTGGGATTCCCTCCTCCTCCCTCTCTCCTTCCCTTCAGCAGCACAATGTCGCTCTTTCTCCGTTTCCGAGAGGGGTCTCGTAGGGCTCTGCATCAGAGATCAGGGGCCGTTTTGAAAGGAGGAACCCGCAGTTTGACCCCTGCTCTATTGAGAGACCTTTTGTGCCTCTGCAAAGCTCTGCGCTCTGCATTGGCCTCGCGGCCAGCGGAGGGAAACGCTGCAGGAAGCAGGGATTTATTCTGCTGCTGACAATCAGGAACAGCAGTGTCCTCTGGTGCCTTCATTGTCCAAAGGTGTTTGAGTGTAAAGCTCACACATAATAGCGACTTTCCAGTGATGCTTGTTGAAAAAGCCCTTTGGAGCTTGCCAGCTCTGCCGGGAATGCAAGACCTCAGGTGTCCAGGCTTATCTTCCAACCAAACTCATTTATTTAACAGCCAACTCCGATTACTCCTTGTAGTTAAAAGAAAGCCCCAGAACAAAGGCTCAGCAGCCGTGTGCTCCGCAGCCATTCAACGCTGCCGGTGTGGGAAGCAGGTGTTCCCAGCTCTGCATTCCCACTCCAGTCTGGAGAGGCTGGAATAAGACACTGCCTTTTGAAATGTCCGCTCAGAAAGAAAGAAAGAGGCAGCACAGCCTCACTCTGCAAGCTGGGAGCAGGCAAAGGACTCAGCTAATTCATAGCATGAGCTGGCCAAATGCTGCAAAAAGCATTCCCACAGAAAATTCTGCAAATATGGAAATGAATCCAGCTAAGTGGTTTTTACACCTCTTCTTTTTTTCTTTAATGGTATTTTCTAAGTGCTTGGGGAGTGCACATTTTTCTCTTCTCCACATACCTCCTTTGCTGATAAAGAGGCATTTGCAATGGAAACAGGTTGGATATCAGGAGGAATTTCTTCGTAGAAAGGGTTGTTAGCACTGGAATGAATTGCCTGGGAGGTGATGGAGTCACCATCCCTGGAGGTGTTCAAAGTGGCACTCAGTGCCATGGTCTGGTTGACAAGGTGGCAATTGGTCAAAGCTTGGATTCCATGAATCTCAAAGGTTTTTTTCCAATGTCCTTTATTCTGTGATTCTGATTCTATGGAAAAACCATCTCCATCCCCATGAAATGACAATCCAAGCATGGCTGGCAGAGCTCTCATCACCTGGCTTTCAACATCTTCATCTGAATTTAGAAAAACATTCTTCAAAGTGCAAACTTAGTTTGGGTGGGAAGGGTGGAAACCTTGCAAAAGGAAGCTTTAAGTAGCAGCAAAAAGTAACCTTTGTCATGTAAGACACAAACTGCAGCTTGAAATCATCCAACTACAGGTCAGGGTGCCAGTGTCATCTCTCTTTTGCCCTCACAAATAATATTAATTAGTATTTATTATGCAGAGGTATTAAAAGAAAGGATAATGAGGAGGTGCTTGTGCTGACACAGGCCCAAAAGTTCTGCTTTTCCAGGGCTTGGTGTGCTCTGGGATACTACACCAGGAGGAGCAGGGGCAGCTGCTCTGAAATTCTGCTTGAGGATGGAAAAATACCCTGGCCAAGCAGCAAACAGGAGTGGGATTTTCTGGACCTTTGTGTTTGTCTTTTCAAAATCTATTCCACCAAAAAATTTGCTGTTTCCTCTCCCTTTTTTCACTCGCCAGCCTAGCAGCAAAAGTGGGGCTATGGCACTGGTCCAGCTCAACTGGTTTCTGTGCTGTAGCCTCCTCCAGGACTTGGACAAAGGCTCCTTGTCCTGCTCTTACTGCACACAGTATGGCCAGGCAGTGCCCATGTCAGCACTGGATGAGCCCAGCCCCACCACCCAGATCAGAGAACAGCAGCTCAAAATGGCCCAGACAAATCTCAGCATCTCTGTAATTTGGCTGTACCTCCAGCTCTCGAGCCCACAAGCCTCGCAGTGCACTGGGGCCCTTCTGAAATGCACGCTGTCTCCTAACCCAGCTATGCTAAGATAATAGCATCCCCCACACCTCCCTTTTTAATAAAGCTGCCAGATTTAAAGATGCATCACAGTAATTTCTTAAAAGCTACAGGCCATCAGTGCTGCCTAAGTGCTCTTTACTGGGAGTATGGCACTGGGGGGACTGCAGAGAACTTGCAAGCTAAAAATATTCCCACCTCATTATATGCTCCAGTGGATTCCTCAATAATTACACTTATTAGATCCAAAGGTAATTATCATTTTGCTAATCAGGTGTCCCTTTTGTTAATACACAAAGTGAGCCATGCCACCATTATTCTTGGTCGTGCCTCACGCCTGCAGAAGCAAGGCCACTCTCAGAGCACCCTGCAAGGAGGGTGCTCAACCCCCAGGCATCACTCCAAACATCTCCTCCTCCTGCAGGGGTAAGGCTGCTGTATCCAAGTCATGGTGAAGCTCAGACAGAACCAATGTGACTGTCAGCAGACAGAGGCTCTGCCCAAGCCTTGTGGCTCCAGAGCAAGGACATTTGCCAGAGATTCACTCTGCCTGCACTGAGCACTTCATACCATGGGTGAGGCCACCAGTGTGACAGAGACACAGCAGAGTGGCAGCTTTGTGTGGGTGTGACAGCCACTGTCCATGCTGGGGTGAAAAGGAGGCTCTGCCAATCCATCCTCATCACGAGGCCCCCTTGCAAACACATCGCCAAAACCTCTCCAGAAGCCTGAACACCTCCAGGAGCTACATGCAGCAGCAAGCTGATGACCTGCAGCTGGATTTAGGCTGTGCATTAGTGTTTCTTTTACAAACACTGGCCAAGCAAAGCCATTCTAACTTCCTATGTGTTTAGCACCATTGCCATGCTAGAGCTGCCCCAGCAGAACTGGCCAAAGCAGCCCATGCAGGTGAGGAAACAGCCAGTTTGGGGTTGTGACAGCCCCTCTTCCATGAGAGCTGTAGATATTACTCCCAGTGAGTGGAAGCAATATTTCCAGCTGGCCCAGCCAGAGCAGGAGCCTTAAGGGGCCTTGGACCATTTCCACCCCCAGGAGCGCCAGCTCAGAGTTTCAATCACCCTCCCATGCAGAGCCATCAGTTCAGTGCATGCTTTCACTTTACTTGCTTGTCCTCCTGTTGCTATTTCATGGGATGGGTTTCCAAGAGCAGAGAGAGGGAAAAAGCTGCCATGCTGCCAGTAGAAAATATGCAGGAATGAGAGGTCAGCAGTACAGTCCCCTCAAAATCCCAAAGACATGTTAAAAGCTTTATTGTTTGGCATCTAATACTGGGTCCTGCTTTGTCTCTCCTCCCTGCATTTAAAGCTACACTCACTTTTGGGTTTTTGTCCAATTCTGACCAGTTACCAAAAGGCATTTTTATTCTCTCCACAGTCATTTCTGGGAAGAGTAATTAATTTATGCTAATTTGGAGAGAAAAGGAATAGTAATGAACTTTCCCAGTCCAGAGATAAATGGTAATATATCAAAATCCTGCTGGTGATAAAAAGATAAGACACATAAGTTATGATCTTTCTACCATAAAGTGCTGCTTATTGAAAAAAGCAAATTATTTTGACTAGTTTCAACCCTTTCAAATAGTTTAACTTAAAGCAATAGTCCGTTTTTTTTATCTGAGCTAAAATGCATTAGGCTTGTCCTCCCAAACCAGGCCATCTTCTGTTCACTGTTAACTGGTGATCCAGAAGCAAGAAATTCTCTTAACCACTCCAGACTGGCTGTGCTAGGTATGGGAGATATTGAAGGACTGGGCTGGATACAAATGAGAAGGAAGGAAAGAAATTCAGTAGCATTTTACTTTCTACTGAGTATTTTACACTCATGTTTTCCATGTGAGATGCTTTTTGTGTTTTTCTTTCAAAACGAAAATCTGTTTTCAGCAAATGAACCAGAACACATGAAACACAATACAAAGTTGGTGAAACACAGGTAAAAACCCCAAACATCTAGGGACTCGTAATTCTCCCATGTTGAACCCGGATCAGGAGCTGGCTACAGTCTCACCCTTAGTTCAAAACCAGCCCAGCAGATGCTAATTGGACACTTTTGATAGTATTGCATTCCCAAATTTCAAAAAGGCACAAAGGAAGGACAAGTGTTCAAATACCAAAGCAAAATGACTTTGTGCAGTGGCTGGGTGGATATAGAGGATGGTGGAGAGCATGGTCACAGCTGCAGCTCAATTCCTGCAGGGAGAGCAAGACAAGAAAAGCATTGGGAATAAAATATTGCACAGCAGGAAAAACTCAGTTTTACAACCGCCCTACCTCTCCTTCCCTGGTAACACCAAGACATCCACCAGCTACACAAAATCTCACTTTCTACAGTAAAAGCTAAATTACTGATAGCATGCAGGGAAAGACAGAACAAACTGAAGAGCTACTGAATCAGCTACACTGGGAAAGAATGGCACTGGTTGCCCCCCAAAAACATCCCACTCCAGGGATGGAGCAAAGCCCTCATTGATCACCAGGTGCTGATGCCACCTCTGGGGCACTTAGTGCTAATTTGCAGCATTTAAGGATGATTATAGGCTTGAGCCACACAGCTAACTCAATCCATCAGAAAACACATCCCAGATCCAGGCTTCATTTTCCCTAAATCAGGTGCCTTTGGGATTGTACAGACACACACTTCAGCCCAGAACCTGAAGCTGACAGGCTGTTTACAGAACGAGAAAAGCTCTGAAGGAATTGCTGGCAAATTATCATGAGGAACATTTTTAAGCAACAAGGCAAATTCCCCTCAAGAGGGGAAGATGTGCTGTTTGCACTGGTGTCTCCTTGGGGATATAGCTTAACCCCACTGCAGGCTGCATGCAGAGCAAGGGCTCAGGATTGGAATTTCAAGGCTCCCTTCATGCTGTATTATTTGTCAGGAGGGAACAGCTAATAGCCTTTTATCAGTCCTTTCTGTGCTCCCTCTCCAAAATCAAATTATGCAAATGGAAATTTACCTGAGAAATCAGGCAGGTGTTTAAGAAGAGATTGGGATCCTCAGAGGAGGAGTTAGTTGTACAGAGGCAACATTTTCCCAGTGGAAACCCCAGCAAAGCGTAGCCAGGTTGAGATCAGGCTCATAAATCCTCTCTGATGCCTGTGTGATCCTTCTAGAATTGTCAGCCTCAACAGCCCTGAAAGCAGGTCCTCAGGAAATCAGCAGCTTTGCTGTCAGCAGGAATTATTCACATCCTCCCATCCTGAACCTAAAGACCAAGTACAGCTCTTGCTATCCCCTCTCAGCTGGATTTCTTCTGCTTCCCCAGCTACCTTTCTATAAGCTTTGGAGATGCTCAACACCTTCCCCAGCTCTTCACCCTGGCAAACACCATGGACATTCCTCAAGACACTCAAAAGCTCAAAGCAATCATCCCACCAAGCAAAAACAAATCATCCTCCAACCAAAACAAAACACCACAAGAAGCCACCTGGGACTGGGCAGCCAACATTGACCCTCTGAGTCAGCTCATCCTCTCTATCCATTTATCACTCAGTTTCTACCAAATTTTAGCAGAGGTTTTTCAAAGTGTCCTGAAGGATCCTAGTGACTGTCAACGTCTCTGTCAGTGTTAGTTCACTGCCTGTTCCCACTTCATTTTCCACAAGGTTACAGGATCTGTCGCATTTCAGAGCTGTTTGCAAGGGAAGCAAACAGCTTATTTATAATTTATCTTCACTTATTTCTACTTATTCAAGATATTATATTATTTAATATTATAAATATATTAATACATGAAGTCTTTATCGATTTAGGTTTATTCTGGGGCAAAAGAGGGACAAATCCACAGCTTCAAGATGTCAGACATTTTCCCAGAACCAAGGCAGTGAGACAGCAGCACCACAAGGCTTAGAAAACAGGCTCCCAGGGTTTTGTGTTCAATCCACCAGACCACAGGGCTTCTGCACACTCTGCTGCTGCTGGTAAAGGACAAGGGAACAGGAATTACTCCCCCAAATGACTCTGGGCTGCTGCAGCCTGGGTCTTTTGTGGAGGAGCTGCAGAGTCATTTAGGTGAAGGACTCATCAATGATTTAGGGTTTCTTCTGCTGGGGAAAAGGAAAAGCTGCCAACAAGCAGCAAGTTCTCCATGTAGGGAGGCAAGTGGCAGGGCCAGCACTCAGATCACCTTGCAGCAGCAGGCAGGTGCTGGGGAGCTCTGATCAGAGGCAGAACACACAATGTGGCATGCTGGCCACAGCCAAGTTTCAGACCCCTGTGAGTGTCAGCCCCAACCTATTCCCTAATGCTTTAAGCTTTCCAAGCAAGGAAAGCATCACTGCTGACAGGCACAGGACAGAAGTCCCTGCACCACGACAGCCAAATTGCTCAGCTGAAGAACACGCAACACAAATGTTTCTTAATGGTACAACAATGGCAGCAGAGCCCAAGCAGGCACATGTAAAGTTCCCTACAAGGCCAACCAAAGCTTCTGTTTGCTTCTGGGAGCCTTCTGAGGTTCAAAGATCTTAAATAAACAAGGCAGCAATTGAAAGCCTATCACTGGCTTCCCTGGCAGCCACTCTGCAGGAAGCAGAAGCTTGTAAAGAAGGTACTGAGCTCCAGCTGGCAGACACCAGCCAAACTCCAGAACATTTGTAGAGAAAGATTAGGGCAACATGGCTGGCCTCTCTGCTTGGGAAAAAAAGAGTAGCTTTCCCTTCCCCTTGGATACACCAGCAGGGGGATTTAAGGTCTCCAATCCACGGCCTGAAAATGGATGGTGTTCTCCTGTCCCCAGAGACCCAGGACCAGCGTGAAGGCAGGATGCCCATGGGGAGGGATATTTATCTGGGTTCCCTTAGGAGTATTGCAGTGGCAATAATGATGACCCAGCAATTTAAATTAGGACATAGAAAGGCTTTTCTTAGAATAAAAGTTTTTAGAGCATGTAGGACATCCACTGCAAACAGCAAAATTTCTCCACAACCGTAAAACCTCACAAAACCCCCAAAACCACAGGCAGGAAATTAAAGAGAATTCAGAGGGAAAACAACACCGAACGATTACTTCTCTGTAGGGATTATACTGGGAAAAGCTAAAAAAGAACAAAGACCTTGATCTTTCAAACACAGGCCCTGTGCTCAGCTTTGCCTGCAGGAGCTGCGAAGGCACAGATGGGGCACCAGGGACCACGGCCGACCATGGGAGGGGAGACAACAGGGCCCAGGAGACCCCCTTGATTTCTGGCTTGCTATTTATTAATTCCAAAACCGGAATGGAGTCCAGACTAGCTGAGGCCACACGGCTTATTACACTTGCTTGCATTTTTCCCCTTAACTTTCTTTTTCTCCACTGCAGCTCTGTAGTACAGTTTTTATTTTAGCTAATGAATCCCTGCCCACACATGCGAGAGACTCCAAAACACCCACAGACCAGAGGCAGGGGAAGGAAATGCCGGAATTGTTTGCTGAAATCTGGCAGAGGCTATTTTTCGCGAGAGGCCAGAGGAACACAGTGTTCTCCAGAGATCCTGAGAAGGGTGAGGTCAGAGACTGGCTTCTGCCACAAGGCCCCAGCATTGGGAGGCTTTTTTGTCTTTTGCAATTACATAATGTCTTTTCCATGCCTTAAGTTGGTTGCTTCCAGATTGCTGGAGAGAGCTCTGAAATGACACGCTCCACAGCTTAAAAAAAAAAAAATACCAAAAAACCACACAACACACTTCTGCTCATATAAAACTGCAAAACCTCGTTTCCTGCCACAGTCCCGTATTGTAACAGATGGAGGAAAGGCGGGGGAAAGGGCTTTTTTTTCCTCTTTCATTTTCCATATTATCCATGTGTTGGCAACACACTGCTGTCACAGAGTGGTGGAAAGTTCATTTACGGGAAACCTTCCGAAACTGGAGCAGCTCATAAAACTTTTAATGCAGACCTGGTTAAAAAATAATGACATGAGACCTGAACGTTTTTCAGTGCAGTTGGGGAATGCATTTTTGGTCTATTTCTACACCTTGAGCAAATCATGATATTAAGAACTATTTTAACCATAGAAAGAGAAAAATTCATCTAAAAGGGCAGAATAGGGATGAAGTGAGAGTTCAAGGAGTGAAATTCCTTGGGTCTTGTGATCCAGGTAGGTGATGAGGCACCTAAACTATACTGCCTAAACCCTTTGCCCACCTTACCTGTGGGGGAACTTCTTAGCAAGGCCTTTAGCTAACACTGACCAAAAATAAAGCAGCTACAAGGCAGCCTGGAAGCTTTCGGGAATGAAAACGTCACTTTCTAATTTTTGACTACAGGCAGAAAATGAAGATGGTTTGGATGCTGGGGCAGAACCACAGGCATCCATGGACTGAGGAGCCCTGCACTAAATTGCAAGCTATGCCTCCAGTTGGTCACAGCCTGGGGAAAACCACTCATATCCGGATCCACAAAATTACTTTGGCACCAGTGCACTACTGCTTTGAAGGCTTCAAGCAACTTTTTCAGAAAAATGACTCTGTTCCCTAAATTAAAGTGGTGGCCTCGTTCCACAGGAGAGGTGTGAGGACCTGTGGATCTGAAGGGTCATGAGGAAGCATTTGCCCAAGACACTCTTCTCTCAAACAGCTCTGATCCACCAGGGCTTTCCTTTGCCCATCCTGTAGCCTTTTTGTCCTGCTTTTTGTCCAGATACCACAGAGAACAGAGCAGTAATGAGGGTCAGTAATGAGAGTATATTTGCCTAATTTGAGTATCTGGATATATGGAGCAACTTGGAGGCTCTTGGACAAAGCCACAGGGGATTCTGTAACAGCCACAATGTGGGTTACATGCTTCAGCTGCTCTAAATCCATAAGGTTTTGGGTGAATCACCTGACTCAACCCCTCAGGTGAGGAACAAAGTCAAAAAACAACCTGGAAGGGGCAGAAGGAAAAAGAATAAGAAAAAACACAGAGAAAGATAGTCACAAACAGCCCATTCTGTGCTCTGGTGATGGAGCAAAGGCATTTTCTACATAACTTGGCCTATTGGAAATCTGTACTGGTGTATTCCCACACCCCGCACACGAGGGGTCTGTGTGCTGCTGGAGTGCCTGCAATGAATCATTCATTGTCCTTCCTCAGCCTTTCCAGTAGGAAGAAGCTACACATTTGACCTTATAAAAAGCAGTAATTTTGCCTGGTAAGATGAGGCCAGCAGTAATCCAGGCGCTGCTGGCAGCCCCAAACACACGGGAGGAGATACGGGTTGCTGCTGCTACGCCGCCAAGTGCTGCTTCAGCATTTCCATGTGAAGCCACTATTTTCAAGACGGCTACAAGTGGGCCAAGAAAAGAAACAAAAGGAATCTGCACCCAAAATATCTTTCCTTTAAAAATAGATAAATTATCCTGCAGGTTTTCATCTCCAACAGAAAAATTTAGAAGTGGACATTCTTGTTTTACATCTTATTTCCCCATGAAGAGGACTGCTGTTCTTGTGGTTTTTAAGGGAAGTTTGCTCACTTTCTCAAAAGAAGGAGTCAAACAGGTGATTTTTTTTGTAAGAAAATTGCTAATATGATCAATCCAAGGCTCATGGAGGTCAGTAGGGCTGAATGGGGAAGATTGAATGAAGATATCTGTCACGATGTCTTATAACTTGTCTCTTCTAAAATCCTTGCTCCACCAGTCACCGCTGTTGTGTCTATGAGTACTTAACAGAAGCAATAATTAGAATTGTTAGGAGGAATTAGTCATCCAGCATAAGTTGATTTTTATTGTCTTCCAGGGGAAGGAATAAGAAAGACGGGTCAGTGGTTGAGACCACCTGTCTGACACCTCTGCTCCTTCCCAGATATGCTGTGCAGCCCTGAGGACCCTTGGAGGATGTTTTTGGCAAGGTGGCACAGAACCTGGTAACACAGCCAGCTCCTGTGCTCTGTGCACTGGATACTGCCAGAGCCTGTGCTGTGATTGGCCTCATGCTCCTACTGGTGAAATGGGCACAGGAAAGTCTCCCATCCAGCACAGCAGAGTCATCACCCAGGAATCCTACACCAGCAGAGGCAATGCAGGTGCATCAGACAGACAAACTGGACAGCACACCCAACACAAAAACTAGCCCCCTCTCCAATGATCCTGTGTTGGACCTGAGGCAGGAAGAGGTATGTGCCTGCAGACCTCACCCATCCTTGCTGAAAGCGGCTGGGAATTTCACACTCCAAACCTGAACATCTTGTGTTTCATGTAATCTCATTGAAAATATTTTGATTTATGATCTCAATTACCCGTTAACTGAAATCCCACATCTCAGATATCATGAAATTAAGCAATAATGAATAAGAAGCTGTGTTATTGAGGCACTTTACAGAGTGATTCATATTAAATAAGAGACTTTGTAGCCAATATAATAGTTTGCCAGATTAACACATACCTCACTGAATAGTAAATACTTTTATTTTTGGCTGCTTTGGAAACATTGCATTTGGTAATTAGCAAAGAGTACAACTAATAAAATGTATGAAAAAGAGTCAGAAGAAAAACTTTGGGTATAAGTGGAACTTGTGCCTTATCCAAGCCTGAAGGAGAATTTAAAGATTTAATTACAGCTAATGAGCACATATTTCAAAAGCAAAAGCTGCAAAGCTCTTTTTGCAGCTTAATAATGCATAGAAGGAAACAGTGAAGTGTTTCCACACTTGCTTCCACAGGGGGGCAAAGTGTATTTCTCTGGGAACACATTTAAACCCCAAAGGGAGCTCAGAGTGACCCAAAGGCCAAAGAGGAAAAGCAAATCCTGCCATGAGATAGTCAGTTCTCTTCCAGCTTTTGCACATTAAAATTTATCCCAAGCTCTTTTGAGAATTACTACATTAGCTAAAGCTTAGGTTAAGCAAAGAACCTGAAAAATTGTCCACCAAGGAGCCATCAGGACTTGCAGAACCATCTCTGCCGATTCTGTTTGCTTATGAAATATTAACATGGTGCTGATGACAGCTGTTGTCTTTGGCAGACATGGGATACACAAACACATTTCCTTCTGAGGGTGCATGTGAAGAAACCTTGAGGTCATTGAGGACAAAGTTGGGAGAGAAAGCACCAGGTGAGGAAACCTGAGGATACCTTGACCTTGAGACACTTCTGATGATGCCAGGCAGATCAGATGCCTTCTACCATCACAAATTTTCACAGTAAATCTGAACCCAACCCCTCACGTGCACCTCCCAGGTGGAAAGGAAAACAATCCATAAGCAGTATTTGTAAGGTTCCTAGAGGTCCTTGTTAAAAAGGCACACAGACCTATTTATCTCAAAGTGGTCTAAAATTATGCTCTATATACACCACTAGGGGACTAAAATTGGTATGAAATATTTCTGTACAAAGGAGTGAGACACCACAATAACTAAAACATTAATTACTTTCTACAAGGAAACAACCAGATGAGCCATGTTCCTTCCTCTGAGCACTCAAATGTATCTCAGCAAATCTTTAAATGAATTTGTTCTTTGAAATGTCGCTGTCTTGTACAAGCCTATTTCAAGGAATGCCTTGCAAATAGTGAATTTCAGATAACTCATGGTCAAATTTAGAAATTTGTTCCATATTGAACAATTTTAAAAGCAATATTTAAATATTGGTCGTGTTCCCTGTTTTGGTGGCTCTGCACTTGCAGCTTGCGAGGCATCGTAGGGAACACAAAACAGAGCTGATGTTCAGAGAAAATTTGCACATGTTTCATTTGCTGTGAGAAAATCACGTAGCAGAAACATTGCTACTGGAATGACCACAGAAAGATTAAAAAAGCCTACAGAAAAGGTAAAAAAAAACCCAAAAAAACAAAAACCCCAAGAACCCAATCCAAAAACCATTCAAACAGAACATGCATACAAAAAGCAAAAATAGTCCCAAGCTGGTTTGCCACTTGGTTTCCAGCCCCAGTCTACTGAGTGATGGGTGTTGAGTGAACTGAGAAAATTAGTTACATTTTTGAGGGTTTCACACAGCTTAAAGAATAATTTTCATGACATCAACAAATAGCTTGATTTGGAATCTGAGCACATAATTCAACTCACTAGCAAGTCCTTGCTGGGGGGAAGAAATATCCTGAAGGGGTGCAGAACTTAAAACCAAACCCTTCCCGCTCTTAAATAGGAAGAGCAAAAGTTATTTAAATCTTCTCATTTTATTCAATAAATCCAACCTTTGAGACACACCATGGATTCCTGTATGCACAGATGGTCATTGCACATGCCCAGGTGTCCAGTGTATGACTAAAAAGGAGGGAAAAAGATAAAACAATGCTTTAAGCTCCATCCACCAAACCAACCATCTAGGGAGCCTGCTTCTCCAGCCATAATATGCTTAAGAATTGCAGATTACAGATTTCCATGGACAGATTCCTGCTGCTGACACAGATACCTACTTCAGCTGTGAGACTTTTGCCCTGCAAGTGGAGCCTACACCACTGGTTCCCAGGTTGGTGCTGGAGTGCCAGCAGGAGCTCAGAGCAGAAGTTCATCCACTCATCCATGTGGACACACAGGCACCAGATGGTCCCTGGCACTGCAGGGAGAAATCCAGCCCTACTCACAATTACAATGATGGCCCTGCCACTGTGCCTGAGAAGCTGCACAGCAAAGTCATGCCTGAGCACACCCTGGGGGAGGGGGCAGTTTGTTCTTGGCTATATATGGATCTATTGAGTGATTCTTTTGGAAAATCCCATCTCTGTGGAGCCTCAAGAGACGCCTCTGGTAATGTGGGAACCCTCAGAGGGTGAAAACACTGCAACAGTCCCTAGCAATACAATAACCTGTACTGGAGACAGTGATTCAGAGCAGCCAGGATCCCATGCCCAGCTCTTGGGGCACCCAAGAAACTGGAATCAAGTCAATGCAAAAACTCCAGGTTCACCAAAACCCAAGAGCTTTGCTCAAGAAACTCACAGCTTGAGTTCTCTTAAAATCACAAATTATGACTGGCTGGATTTTTGTTCACTTGCTTGGTTCTTCTTAGGACAAACATATTTAAAACCAGTTTTCTCTTGCCCACATGCTGCTATTAAGATCCGTGGGCAAAGCCTGGCAATTTCTTGGTAGTCTAACACTATTTGCAAAAACATAATAAAAAAGCCAAAATTTGATTACAAACATAATAAATTGCCTCCCCAAAGGCACCCTGTGCATCCTGCAGCCAGCACAATCCCAGTGGCACTGGCAGGCCCTGGGCAATGCTGTTCAGGCAAACCCAGCAATGGCCCACGTGCACTGAGGGCTCACAGTGGCCATCTACAGAGCACAGCTGGCCATCCCTGAGCCGTCCTCGCTGCTGGGATGTTTGGCACACCAGTGCCACCTTTCCCCAGAAAGATCACTGGGACACACTGCACCTAGAGCCTCTATACTCTGGCTCAGCAGAGCTGTGTGCTGGAGAGTGGGGTGTTTAAATACCGAGCAGCTTAGCAACAAATGCTCAGTACACAGAGCAGGTAAATAATTTAACAACTTCTCTGTGTTTATTAGCCAAATCAAATATTCACAGTGTGAGGTGCTAACAGCAAAATTGTATTTTTCTATTTGGGCTGGGTGAGGTTTCCTCTGCTTAGCTGCAGCCTTTATTTTATTTACCAATTGTGGAGAAAACAAAAATTATACTGCACAAAACTGGTGCCCAAAATCCATCTGTCCCTGAAGGCAGAAGCTATCCAAAGTGAAGAACACACTTTGATTTGCTAATGTTTTCCTGTTTCCTTCTGGTTTTCATTTCAAGTAGGTGTCGGTCTCTGGGAAGCTCAGAAATACTCTCTACCTCTTGGAGCTCAGCTTCTGTCAGTAACACACTGGAACACTTCCTGCTCTAGGAGCTTCTTAGGTTGAGCAGGACTTGTCCCTGTCAGTCTGCTGCTCAAGTGTGAGAATAATTATTCCTTTGGCACTTTATGCAGTTCCGTTCTGCTCCTTATAATAAGGATTGGAGCTCATTAGTACAAAATATGGTGTCTGAGAACTATTAACACAAACTAAAATATCCATGTAAAACATGGGGAGAGAGAGAGAGAGCTGGAAATCTATGTGCAAAGTTCCATTTCCCAAGATCTCAGTGGGCACTAAAACCACATAGATCTAGAAACTCTGGGGAAAATCCTTCTGGTTTTGGTGTCCATAGAAGTCCACCCAAGGAATACAAGGGACTCCACGAACCTTTCACTTCCATGAGTGTGGCAAAGCTGGGCCAGGTCACAAGATAAAATACAGGACATGTTGAAAATGTTTTCTATCAGCTGCAGAGCATTTTATTCTCTCCATCAGCCTATGGAAAGCACAGCAGATGGGCTCAGCACTCACTCTGCCCCACCAAGCCTCCAGTACATGGTGCAAGGTGCCAACACAAACCCTGCAGGCTCCTTGGCATGGAGAGCTGCCCCTTCCTTGCTGGGCTGTCCTGCTGCTGCTAATCAGTGACCCAGTAACGAGGAGAGGAGCTGGCCTACGTGCCTGGAGCCTGGTGCACACGTAATGAGCTCCGCAAACTCGCGGAGGTTAAACACGAGAGCGGATGTGAACGTTGGACCATCATCAAAGATACACTTGGTGACAGAGGGAATGTTTAGAGAGGAGATAAACAGGACAGTGAGGAAGGTCAGAGAGAGCTGTCCTAAAGTGACTGCTCACATAGAGCCCCCACCTGAGGGAGAGGGGCAACACACAGGGGCTTCAGTGCTGCCCTTCACTGGCTTTGCCACTGGAGCAACACACTCTGTATTCCAGAGCTGCTTCTCCCACTGCAGCTACCCCAGAGCAGGCAGCATTTACACTGCAAGATTTGCATGACTGTCATATTCCTGCACATTCTTTACTGCTGCTGAATGCACCTTTCTTTTGTGCCCTTGTTACAGCTTTCCTCTTGCTGCTGGGGCATCTGGTGATTCTGGTCTCAAATTAACGAGAGCTGAGTGTTGTGCAATGTGACAATTGCTGTTAATGATGAACAAGGGCACAGCAGTCAGCCTCTGTAGGCAGGGCAACACCCTGGAGAGCTGGTCCATGTTTAGAGGTGCTGGACAAGAGTCAAAATGTCAAAAATCTGAATGAAAAGATAGGGATGTGTGTGTGAAATCTGTCCTTTCCTTCTGAGCTCAAATTTATTTCCTTTTTTTTTTTTTTAAGTAAAACTAATGAAAGAAATTAACAACAAAAAAAAAGATGTTGAACTTAGACAAAAAAAAAAAAAAGAGATAATTAGGAAAATTAACCCCTTTACTTCTCGTTGCATTGAAACTAATACTGCCTTACACTAAGATACTCTCAGGCATGCTGGTGGGACTGCAGAAGGTTCTTAACTTCCAATCCTCTCTCGCTAGGCACAAACAGGAAAATGGTGTGAGCAACACGTGCATGAACTCTCCCCAGTAATTCCAGTAATGGGACTCAAACAAAGTAAGGCTGTCCTGAATTGCTGTGGAATAGGAAAGAGGACAAGTGTTTCAATCTGATATATTTCAATGACTTTGCCAGCCTTCCTCTAGCAGAGGTCTGGCACAATGTCTTTATCTGCTGCTTTATCTGTCCAGAGGAAAGCGTGCCAGGCCCATTGCTTCCTATGAGGATACGTCACCCTGGTTAATCTACAACATCCCTGCCTATGTCTGCACACACAGCGCGGGGTTTACGTGATGCTCTGCGTGTCCTTCTCCTCTAACATCAGCTCTGGAGGCACCAGCCACACCCTGGAGCGGTGCCACCGCCAGGGCTCTGTGAGAAATGGGAGCCTTGGCTTGCGGCAGCTCCCACTTCAGTCACAGTCCAAATAGTGGCTAAAATAAACAGGTTATGGCTCCTATTGTCACTGCATCGTCCTGTCCTGACTCAGTTCTCAGCCTGGGAAACTCGCCCTGACTCACAGAGGGCTTGCCTGGAGCAAGGGATTTGTGCTAGGAGGAAAGGTTTCACCACCAGCACCAC